>NC_053040.3:124673412-124987258 GCF_002575655.3 Aegilops tauschii subsp. strangulata | reverse complement strand
CAGGTGGCGTGAGTAGTGAAACTATTTCACATTGTTTTAACTGAAGGCCAAACTCGTAACTCAAATACTCTTCTCCACGATCAGATCGTAGAAACTTTATTTTCTTGTTACGATCATTTTCCGCTTCACTCTGAAATTATATGAACTTTTCAAATGTTTCAGACTTCTGTTTCATTAAGTAGATATACCCATATCTGCTCAAATCATCTGTGAAGGTCAGAAAATAATGATACCTGCTATGAGCCTCAATATTCATCGGACCACATACATCTGTATGTATGATTTCCAACAAATCTGTTGCTCTCTCCATAGTTCCGGAGAACGTCGTTTTAGTCATCTTTCCCATGAGGCACGGTTCGCAAGCATCAAGTGATTCATAATCAAGTGATTCCAAAATCCCATCAGTATGGAGTTTCTTCATGCGCTTTACACCAATATGACCTAAACGGCAGTGCCACAAATAAGTTGCACTATCATTATTAACTTTGCATCTTTTGGCTTCATTATTATGAATATGTGTATCACTACGATCGGGATCCAACAAACCATTTTATTGGGTGTATGACCATAGAAGGTTTTATTCATGTAAACAGAACAACAATTATTCTCTAATTTAAATGAATAACCGTATTGCAACAAACATGATCAAATCATATCCATGCTCAACGCAAACACCAAATAACACTTATTTAGTTTCAACACTAATCCCGAAAGTATAGGGAGTGTGCGATGATGATCATATCAATCTTGGAACTACTTCCAACACACATCGTCACCTCGCCTTTTACTAGTCTCTGTTTATTCTGCAACTCCCATTTCGAGTTACTAATCTTAGCAACTGAACCAGTATCAAATACCGAGGGGTTGCTATAAACACTAGTAAAGTACACATCAATAACATGTATATCCAATATACCTTTGTTCACTTTGCCATCCTTCTTATCCACCAAATAGTTGGGGTAGTTCCGCTTCCAGTGACTAGTCCCTTTGCAGTAGAAGCACTTAGTCTCAGGCTTAGGTACAGACTTGGGCTTCTTCACTTGAGTAGCAACTTGCTTGACGTTCTTTTTGAAGTTCCCCTTCTATCCCTTTGCCCTTTTCTTGAAACTAGTGGTCTTGTTAACCATCAACACTTGATGTTTTTCTTGATTTCTACCTTCGTCGATTTCAGCATCACGAAGAACTCGGGAATTACCTTCGTCATCCCTTGCATACTATAGTTCATCACGAAGTTCTACTAACTTGGTGATGGTGACTAGAGAATTCTGTCAATCACTATTTTATCTGAAAGATTAACTCCCACTTGCTTCAAGCGATTGTAGTACCCAGACAATCTGAGCACATGCTCACTACTTGAGCTATTCTCCTCCATCTTTTAGCTATAGAACTTGTTGGAGACTTCATATCTCTCAACTCGGGTATTTGCTTGAAATATTAACTTCAACTCCTGGAACATCTCATATGGTCCATGACGTTCAAAACGTCTTTGAAGTCCCGATTCTAAGCCGTTAAGCATGGTGCACTAAACTATCAAGTAGTCATCATATTGAGCTAGCCAAACGTTCATAACGTCTGCATCTACTCCTGCAATAGGTCTGTCACCTAGCGGTGCATCGAGGACATAATTCTTCTATGCAGCAATGAGGATAATCCTCAGATCACGGATCCAATCCGCATCATTGCTACTAACATCTTTCAACATAATTTTTCTCTAGGAACATATCAAAATAAACATAGGGAAGCAACAACGCGAGCTATTGATCTACAACATAATTTGCAAAATACTATCAGGACTAAGTTCATGATAAATTTAAGTTCAATTAATCATATTACTTAAGAACTCCCACCTAGATAGACATCCCTCTAATCCTCTAAGTGATCACGTGATCCATATCAACTAAACCATGTCCGATCATCACGTGAGATGGAGTAGTTTCAATGGTAAACATCACTATGTTGATCATATCTACTATATGATTCACGCTCGACCTTTCAGTCTCCGTGTTCCGAGGCCATATCTGCATATGCTAGGCTCGTCAAGTTTAACCTGAGTATTCCGCGTGTGCAACTGTTTTGCACCCGTTGTATTTGAACGTAGAGCCTATCACACCCGATCATCACGTGGTGTCTCAGCACGAAGAACTTTCGCAACGGTGCATACTCAGGGAGAACACTTATATCTTGAAATTTAAGTGAGGGATCATCTTATAATGCTACCGTCAATCAAAGCAAGATAAGATGCATAAAAGATAAACATCACATGCAATCAATATAAGTGATATGATATGGACATCATCATCTTGTGCTTGTGATCTCCATCTCCGAAGCACCGTCATGATCACCATTGTCACCGGCGCGACACCTTGATCTCCATCGTAGCATCGTTGTCGTCTCGCCAACTATTGCTTTTACGACTATCGCTACCGCTTAGTGATAAAGTAAAACAATAACATGGCGATTGCATTTCATACAATAAAGCGACAACCATATGGTTCCTGCCAGTTGCTGATAACTTGGTTACAAAACATGATCATGTCATACAATAAAATATAGCATCATGTCTTAACCATATCACATCACAACATGCCCTGCAAAAACAAGTTAGACGTCCTCTACTTTGTTGTTGCAAGTTTTACGTGGCTGCTACGGGCTTACAAGAACCGTTCTTACCTACGCATCAAAACCACAACGATAGTTTGTCAAGTTGGTGCTGTTTTAACCTTCGCAAGGACCGGGCGTAGCCACACTCGGTTCAAGTAAAGTGAGAGAGACAGACACCCGCCAGTCACCTTTAAGCAACGAGTGCTCGCAACGGTGAAACCAGTCTCGCGTAAGCGTACGCGTAATGTCGGTCCGGGCCGCTTCATCTCACAATACCGCTGAACCAAAATATGACATGCTGGTAAGCAGTATGACTTATATCACCCACAACTCACTTGTGTTCTACTCGTGCATATAACATCAACGCATAAAACCAGGCTCGGATGCCACTGTTGGGGAACGTAGTAATTTCAAAAAATTTCCTACGAACACGCAAGATCATGGTGATGCATAGCAACGAGAGGGGAGAGTGTTGTCCACGTACCCTCGTAGACCGAAAGCGGAAGCATTAACACAACGCGGTTGATGTAGTCGTACGTCTTCACGATCCGACCGATCAAGTACCGAATGCACGGCACCTCCGAGTTCAGCACACGTTCAGCTCGATGACGTCCCTCGAACTCCGATCCAGCCGAGTGTTGAGGGAGAGTTTCGTCAGCACGACGGCGTGGTGACGATGATGATGTTCTACCGACGCAGGGCTTCGCCTAAGCACCGCTACGATATTATCAAGGTGTAATATGGTGGAGGGGGGCACCGCACACGGCTAAGAGATAAATATATCAATTGTTGTGTCCATGGGGTGCCCCCTGCCCCCGTATATAAAGGAGCAAGGGGGAGGTGGCCGGCCTAGGAGGAGGGCGCGCCAAGGGGGAGAGTCCTACTCCCACCGGGAGTAGGACTCCTCCTTTCCTTGTTGGAGTAGGAGAATGGAAGGGAGAAGGAGAAGGAAGGTAGGGGGCACCCCCCTTCCCTAGTCCAATTCGGACTAGTCCATGGGGAGGGGTGCGGCCACCCTTTGGGGCCTTTCTCTCCTTTCCCGTATGGCCCATTAAGGCCCAATACGAATTCCCGTAACTCTCCGGTACTCCGAAAAATACCCGAATCACTCGGAACCTTTCCGATGTCCGAATATAGTCGTCCAATATATCGATCTTTACGTCTCGACCATTTCGAGACTCCTCGTCATGTGCCCGATCTCATTCGGGACTCCGAACTCCTTCGGTACATCAAAACTCATAAACTCATAATAAAACTGTCATCGTAACGTTAAGCGTGCGGACCCTACGGGTTCGAGAACTATGTAGACATGATCGAGACACATCTCCGGTCAATAACCAATAGCGGGACCTGGATGCCCATATTGGCTCCCACATATTCTACGAAGATCTTTATCGGTCAAACCGCATAACAACATACGTTGTTCCCTTTGTCATCGGTATGTTACTTGCCCGAGATTCGATCGTCGGTATCTCAATACCTAGTTCAATCTCGTTACCGGCAAGTCTCTTTACTCGTTCCGTAATACATCAACCCGCAACTAACTCATTAGTTGCAATGCTTGTAAGGCTTATAGTGATGTGCATTACTGAGTGGGCCCAGAGATACCTCTCCGACAATCGGAGTCACAAATCCTAATCTCGAAATACGCCAACCCAACAAGTACCTTTGGAAGCACCTGTAGAGGACCTTTATAATCACCCAGTTACATTGTGACATTTGGTAGCACATAAAGTGTTCCTCCGGTAAACGGGAGTTGCATAATCTCATAGTCATAGGAACATGTATAAGTCATGAAGAAAGCAATAGCAACATACTAAACGATCGAGTGCTAAGCTAACGGAATGGGTCAAGTCAATCACATCATTCTCCTAATGATGTGATCCAGTTAATCAAATGACAACTCATGTCTATGGCTAGGAAACATAACCATCTTTGATCAACGAGCTAGTCAAGTAGAGGCATACTAGTGACACTCTGTTTGTCTATGTATTCACACATGCATCAAGTTTCCGGTTAATACAATTCTAGCATGAATAATAAACATTTATCATGATATAAGGAAATAAATAATAACTTTATTATTGCCTCTAGGGCATATTTCCTTAAGTCGGGCCCGATGACTCTCTTCTGTGACAACACTGGAGCTATTGCCCTTGCCAAGGAGCCCAGGTTTCACAGGAAGACCAGGCATATCAAGCGTCGCTTCAACTCCATTCGTGAAAAAGTTCAAAATGGAGACATAGATATTTGTAAAGTACATACGGACCTGAATGTAGCAGATCCGTTGACTAAACCTCTCCCTAGAGCAAAACATGATCAACACCAGAACTCTATGGGTGTTCGATTCATCACAATGTAACTAGATTATTGACTCTAGTGCAAGTGGGAGACTGTTGGAAATATGCCCTAGAGGCAATAATAAAATGGTTATTATTATATTTCCTTGTTCATGATAATTGTCTATTGTTCATGCTATAATTGTGTTATCCGGAAATCGTAATACATGTGTGAATACATAGACCACAACATGTCCCTAGTGAGCCTCTAGTTGACTAGCTCGTTGATCAACAGATGTCACGACCGGTTTTTCAATAAAATATTTATTGAGAGACCAATCCCTTTTACGGACCAGTAAAGAAGAATTCCTTCTCACTGGTAGACAATATCTTGGTCACAGAAGAAAAATACCAGGAGTACTGAATATAATACAAGGTTGAGCGGGGACTGCTCAACAATTTATTACATGTACGCCGATAAAACATAACGGCGGATAGGGTGGCAAGACTACTAACTCACGATAACAACGGTGGTGGAAGTATCACCGCGAAGTGGGTGATATGACTTCTGAAAACTACAGCTCTTCGAGCGTCGGAGTGAGGCTCGAGGAGACTTATTGCGGGTGGCGGAAGCGTATATGATACAAGTGACCAATGTCCGGGATCGCACAAGACTGACTGGGACTCCTCTAGGCGTCGGACGCACTATCAAACTCTTCATCCAAGAGATCGCCTTCGTCAACATTTGGCCAAATCAACAAGCCAGGTGAGTACTATGAAAGTACTCGCAAGACAATTTGGACATAAGATATAACAAATGTAAACATGAAGCATATGAACAGATTAACCAGTGCGTTCAGACATAGAGATAATAATGCATGGGAAAATAACAGAGAAGTCGGGCGGTAGTCCTCCCGAAATCCCAAAATAAATACTGGGTGTCAAACGAGGGTCTGAATGACTCCTCGAGAGGAAACTGCAAGAATAGTAATACCGGTGCCAAACGAGGGTCTGAATGACTCCTCAAGAGGAAACTGCAAGAATAATAATGCCGCAGTCGGGCGTCAGGGCGACACCACATAAAGGGCTTATAACAGAAAATAAAAGACAAACATGCCACAGTCGGACGTCTGAGCGACATCACATAAAGGGCTTATATTGAAAGTAAAAGACAAACATGCCACAGTCGGACGTCTGAGCGACATCACATAAAGGGCTTATATTGTAGCTCAATAATTCAGTAGCTCGAGAACATAAATTATTACGAGTGCGAGACAAATATAAGGTTAGTCCATCCGCAGGAATAACAATTAAACTGGGTTTACCACTTGAGCTTGTCCACCGGGGATAAATTTCCACGAGGATAGATATGGATATACTGATCACCCTACTTGATCATGGATACGATGACTCGGAAGGATTTGACTCTGCAGAGTTTGTACTTAACCACAGCCAACGGATTTCAGTAGTCACGGGGACTAGTTCCGTTTACGGTGTTTTGGAAGAAACACGTCTAACCAGTACACACCCATTCAACATTCCGAAGCCAGGGATCACCCTCGGCAACGTTCAAGAAAAACCTTGAGACGGGGAGGCTACAACCTTGCGTAGCATGGGATCAAATTTCTATACGCGCGCTCTAAGGGGGTGCCCCCCCTCTCGGTCCCAACCGGAAACACCCATGCCCCCTGACCGGATGACTGGCTTTAATCCAGGGCCATGGAACCATCATCCCGGCCCCTCTGTTTGGTGTGTACACGGAAAGAGGTTACCAACTTACTAAACCGCATCCTGGCAAAAGAAACATGTGGTAGCACGGAAGGGAAAAGAACGATAACGTGACTCCGTCCACGTCAACGTCGGAATTAGTCGGATGACGCAAGGCTGGTATGCTACAACAGTACCACCTTGCTGCCCTTCATGTCACCACATGATTAGGCCATCTCTCACCAGAGATCATCGCAACTTTGGAACATACGGGTAGTTGCCTCACAAGCAACGAGGTACTCACCGACACTCATATGCCACGCACAAACTTACACGCAAACATGCAAAACACCTATCATATCAAAGGTTCAAACATGCTTGCCTGGTTCGGAGAAGTCGGAGTCTAGCTCGGCGAAGTTCGTGGCTCCGTCACCTCTTCCGGAACCTACGGCATAACGAAAAATGCATACTAACGTGAAAACCAACGCGTGCATAAAAGTTGTTCCAACATTTTTCCAAATAAATCCCATAAAAAACTAGACAAAATTTTAAGACTGTCAGAAAAAGAATCACTCAAAAATCACTTTTTATTAAAAAGTTATAAAGGTTTCTGTCCAGGGACTCATCTGTAATGAAACAGAAAAGTTCCAGGGGCTTAACTGAGAAAACAGAAAACGCTTCGGAAAGAAACGCGCCAGCTCAAAGGGAAGACGTATTTGCCCGAAGGCGCCAACAGAAAACGTTTCGAGGGAGAAAAGAATAGAGGCTGACAGGGGGGTCCACATGTCAGGTTTAAAAAGGCTCGCCGGCGCCCGAAGACTGCGGTGGTCACCGGCGTCGAACCACGGTGAGACAGGGAGATCGGAGTGTACCAAGAGCTTCAGCGTGTCCTTCCGCGTCGGTGGGTGGTGGACTCGACCGACGGAGAGCACCACGTCGACGACGACACTTTCTCCGGCGGACGGCGGCTCGGGTGATGGTGGAGAACTCCGGTGGGTGCTGCAAACTCCGAATTGAAGCGCGGGTCAGGAGAGTGGATGCATAGGGAAGCTACTGGCAGGAGTTGGGGGTTAGAGGTGCACGCATGGGAGCGAATCGAGCTGGATCCCGTGGCGGGTCGCGGCGGCCGGAGCTGAGGAAGGAGACTTCCTCGGGGCGCTTCCAGTGGCTAGGCAGGGTCTTGGTGGAGTGCAGAGGTGGTGTGGGCTCGAGTTGAAGCTCGGGGCCTCTATTTATAGGCGGATCGAGGGGGTGGCCGTGAACGGGGTTGCTCCGGCGAGCAATTACGGCGAGGCAGTGTCTTGGCAGGGAGCTTAAGTGGCCAGGCAGCATCAGTGAGATGTACTGGTGTCGTTCCCCCGCTAATCCTGGTCGGTCGTGGCGTAATGGCGTCGGTCCACGGTGGGGTGGCCGCACGGGCACGACGGCGGCAGAGAGCGCGCTCCGCGCCCAGCGGTTCACGACAAGAGTGGCAGCGCGCACGGGGGAGTGGGTGGCCACGCGGCGGCCTCCGGTGGCTTGGGCGGCGCTGGGTGGCGCCGTCTACGCTGCGCCTCTCTCTGGCGGCCGCAAAGCCGCCGCTGGCGTCGGTCACGGGGCGGCTTACCTCCTCCAGCACGTCGCCGACGCCCGCAAACATCCAGGCGTTCGTGCGGTGCAGGAACAAGGGGGAGGGGACGGGGAGCAAGGCGCCAACGCGGCACTGTCGAGATCGACAACAGGTTCTGAAGAAAACGACAGTAGATCACTGAACTGCATTTCTGAATCTCTGAACTTGACATTGACAATGCTCTGCAGGTGTTCGACAGAATGATTTGGCATGAAGAAAATTTTTCCTGGGGCTGGGACTTGGTGAGGTGACCTCTCAATGCACCCAGAGGCTGCCTGATTTTTCTCAAATTTTTTGGAGAAGGATTTGAATGAATTTCATCAAATTTGACAAATCTGGTCCAAACTTGCAGCAAGTATAGTTTGAAAAAATTTGAACTGGAGACCAGTGGATCTTCATGGATCTTGGTTGAGGGTTCAAAGGACTAGGAAGGGGAATTGGTTTGGGGGCAAAAATCACAACAGAAATGGTAGCTCCTTTGTAAATCACCAAGGGCTTGAATGGAAGGCAGAAATTGTTTTGATAAGATTTAAATGGAAAATAAACATATGGAGAGGTTCAACTTGCTGGATTTGATGCAAATCATGATCCAAAGATGAGGGAAGGTTTATGAGAGTGGATTTGCACTAAGGCCATGGCAAGAGAGATTTGTTGAAAGTGGTAAAGGATTATTCCAAAAGCTATAGAGTATTTTCAAAGAAATCTTCAAAAGACATTTTTCTCAAGTGAAAAGCATTTTGGTTTGAGTCCAAAATAAAAAGCAAAAACCTCCAATACCAAAAACAAGTCTTGGGTGAATCCAAATAAAACTCTTGCCAAAAAAATATTTTGAAAGGGAGGGTTCTTTTGAAGAAAAATTTAAATCACCTCCCTCAAGTCAAATATTTTTTTTTAAATCCAATAAAATTTTGGGTGTCACAACACCTACCCCCTTAGGAAAAATCTCGTCCTCGAGATTTCTGCTGATCCTCAAATAGATATGGGTACTCTGCCTGAAGAAAATCTTCCCTTTCCCATGTAGCTTCATCCTCGGTGTGGTTGCTCCACTGAACTTTGAAATTTTTTGTTGTTTTCTGACGGGTCCTCCATTCAGACACCTCCAATATCTTTACTGGTCGTTCTCTGTAGGTGAGGTCTGGTTGTACATCGATGCTCTCATGGGATACATGCTTCTCCGGGTTGCTTACACATTTTCTCAATTGTGAGACGTGGAATATGTCATGGACGTCTGACAGCTCCTTGGGTAGGTCTAGCTGGTAGGCTACCGTGCCTCTTCGTGCAATTACACCGAACGGTCCAATAAATCTCGGGGCTAGCTTCCCCTTAATTTTGAACCGTTGCAGGCCCCTCATAGGAGACACTCGTAGGTATACGGAATCACCGGGTTCAAAGCTGACCTCACGGTGTTTTTGATCGTAGTAGCTCTTTTGTCGGCTCTGCGCTGTC
This sequence comes from Aegilops tauschii subsp. strangulata, assembly GCF_002575655.3. Lineage (NCBI taxonomy): Eukaryota > Viridiplantae > Streptophyta > Magnoliopsida > Poales > Poaceae > Aegilops > Aegilops tauschii. The sequence continues at coordinate 124,977,616 of NC_053040.3, read as the reverse complement.
TTGAGTCTGTCCCTGATCTGCTTAACTCTCTCCTCGGCCTCTTTAAGCATGTCTAGGCCGAAGATACGACTGTCACCTGTTTCTGACCAATTTAGTGGGGTACGACACCTCCGTCCGTACAATGCTTCAAAGGGTGCCATTTGCAAGCTGGCTTGGTAACTGTTGTTGTAAGCAAATTCGGCATACTGCAAACTCTCTTCCCAACTGGACCCATAGGTGAGCACACAGGCTCTCAGCATATCCTCTAGGATTTGGTTCACACGTTCTGTTTGTCCATCAGTCTAAGGGTGGTACACTGTACTGAAAGCTAGCTGCGTGCCCAGAGCTTGTTGCAGGTCATCCCAAAATTTGGAGACAAATTGTGTGCCTCGGTCGGATATTATAGTCTTTGGGACTCCATGCAAACAAACTATACGGGAGAGATAAAGTTTGGCCAGTCTTTGTGTGGAGTAGGTAGTCTTCACGGGAATGAAATGAGCAACCTTGGTTAGTCGGTCTGTGATGACCCATATGGCGTCATTTCCGCGTTGTGATCGAGGTAATCCGACAATGAAGTCCATTCTTATTTCATCCCATTTCCACTCCGGTATCCTGTTTGGCTGGAGTAGCCCTGCTGGCTTTTGATGCTCGGCCTTGATGCACTGACATGAATCGCAACAAGCAATAAATGTGGCTATATCTCTTTTCATACCGTGCCACCAAAATCTTTCCTGAATGTCCTTGTACATTTTGGTTCCTCTAGGGTGGATCGAGTATGGAGCGGTGTGGCTTTCGGTTAAGATTTGTTGCTTGAGTTCCTCAATGTTAGGTACGCAAAGTCTGTCTCTGTACCATAATATTCCTTCACTGTCTGTGACGAACTCTGAAGCCTTACCAAGGTTCATTTTCTTCTTTATACCTTCGATGCTGGGATGTCCCTGTTGAGTCTTCTTAATTTGTTCCACTAGGGTGGGTTGTATCTCCAGATTCGATACGGTGCCCTCAGAGACTAACACCAGGTTGAGCCTAGCGAACTTTTGCTGAAACTCAGGCCTCAAGTTTTGCGGACTGTCATTGTCCGGGCTGGGGTTTTGACTAAGGGCATCAGCCACTACATTTGCTTTCCCTGGATGGTAGTGAATGCCGACATCATAGTCCTTGACCAATTCCAACCAGCGTCGTTGGCGTAAATTTAGCTCTGGCTATGTGAAAATATATTTAAGGCTCTTATGGTCCGTATATATTTCACATCGATTTCCCAACAGAAAGTGCCTCCACTCCTTGAGTGCATGTATGACTGCTGCTAGCTCCAAGTCATGTGTTGGGAAATTTTCCTCATGTTTCCGCAGCTGCCTGGAGGCATACGCGACAACTTTGCCATCCTGCATTAGTACACATCCGAGGCCTTTTCGGGACGCGTCACAATATACATCAAAACTCTTGTGTATGTCGGCACGGTTAAGACCGGTGCGGTCGTTAGTTTCTTCTTGAGTTCTTGGAAGCTTTTCTCACATGCTTCCGTCCATACAAATTTCTTGTCTTTCTTGAGCAACTGTGTTATTGGTTTTGCCACAGTGGAGAATCCTTCAATAAATCTTCTGTAATATCCGGCCATTCCCAGGAAACTCCGCACATCTGTCACGTTGGCGGGTGGCTTCCAGTCAAGTATGGCTTTGACTTTTTCTGGGTCTACGGCCACGCCTTCTTGGTTCAATATATGGCCTAGGAAACCAACTTGTCTTAGCCAAAATTCACACTTGCTAAATTTGGCATACAACTGATGTTTCCTCAATTCTCCCAAAACAATTCTGAGATGCTCAGCATGCTCTTCTGGTGTCCTTGAGTATACCAGAATATCGTCGATGAATACCACAACAAATTTGTCCATGAATTTCATGAACACTTTGTTCATGAGGTGGACGAAATATGCGGGGGCGTTCGTTAGTCCAAAAGGCATCACTGTGAATTCATATAATCCGTATCTGGATGTGAATGTTGTCTTGGGGATATCTTCTGTCCGTACTTTCAATTGGTGATATCCCGATCTCAAATCAATCTTTGAGAACACCTTGGCTTGTGCGAGCTGGTCAAACAAATCATTTATCCGTGGCATCGGATATTTGTTTTTGATGGTAACCATATTGAGGGCTCGATAGTCTATACACAGTCTCAGTGTCCCATCCTTTTTCTTGGCGAATAAAACTGGCGAACCCCATGGTGAGGAGCTGGCTCGAATAAATCCTTTGTCCAATAATTCCTTTATCTGCTTTTTCAACTCCACCAATTCCGAGGGTGCCATTCTATAAGGTTTCTTATAGATGGGAGCGGTGCCGGGTGCTAGTTCGATGCTGAATTCTATTTCTCGGTCTGGTGGCATGCCTGGTAGTTCTTCAGGAAATACGTCAGGAAACTCGCATACCACTGGAACTTTTCTCAGTTCTGAAATGTCCACTTTGTTCAGTTTTGGTTGCCGTGACCGTGGTCTTTCTTGAGCTGTAACCTTTATTGTCTTGCCGTGATGATGAGTGAGGATCACAGTCCGGCTGAAACAGTCAATAAATCCTTTGTTGGTGGTCAACCAGTCCATCCCTAGGATGACATCCAGTCCTTTATTTTCCAACACGATGAGATTTGCTTGGAACTGTAGTCCTTCGAATTCAATGGTCACTCCTTGGCAGTAACTCTGAGCGATTTGCTTATTTCCGGGGGACTTGATGATCATAGATTTTTCCAAGGGAAGTATCAAAAAACCATGTTGCAAAACAAAACTCTTCGAAACGAACGAATGGGAAGCTCCAGAATCAAACAAAACCGTGGCAGGTACTGTGTTGACAGGGAACGTACCGATCACGATGTCTGGGGCATTCTGCGCTTCTTCCCTGGTCACATGGTTCAGGTGACCCTTCCTGTGGTTGTTGTTGGGATTGAAATTGTTGCGCTTGGGGCCCGCGTTCCTCGGCTTTGGGCATTGTTTAGCATAGTGCCCTTCTTCACCGCAAGCATAGCAGGTGATCCCTGGACGGTACGTGAACTCTTTGTCCCTGGCATGAAACTGTCTGACGGGCCTTGGATCAGTAGTCGTGGATCTCCTTGCTTCTGTCCTTGGAACCTCAGTCTTGCTTCGGTTGTTGCGAGCAAGAGTCGTCTTGTCCCTCTTTCGCTTACGGATATCTTCCAGACTACGGTGCTCATTCTCCAATGTAATGGCCTTGTCAACTAGAGTTTTAAAATCCGGGAAGGTGTGTACAATCAGTTGGCATCTTAATGCTGGTGCCAGGCCGTCCAGGAATTTTTCCATCTTCTCGTTCTCTATCATGTGCTCGTCGTAGGCATAACGAGATAGCTGGGTAAACTGACCATTGTATTCTGTCGCTGACATGCCTCTCTGCTTCAGGTCATCAAATTCTCTCTTCTTGATTTTTATGATGCTCCTGGGGATGTGTGCCCCGCGAAAGCCTTCCTTGAACTCCTCCCAGGTGATGTTGTGTTCACTGGGGTGCATGTGTAGGAAGTTTTCCCACCATGCTGCAGCTGCTCCAGTAAGGTAGTATGGTGCATAAAGCACCTTCTCATGATCTGAGCACTGAGCAATAATCAGCTTCCTTTCAATGTCACGGAGCCAATCATCGGCTTCGAGCGGCCTATCGGTGTGAGCAAACGTTGAAGGGCGAGTCTTCTGTAACTCAGATAACTTGGAATGCGGTTGATAGGGTTCACGGTGGTTTCCCATATTGATGACGTGATTCATCATCTCTTGGTGCTGTTGCTGGCTTTGTTCGAAGAGACGGCATACTTGAGACAGGGCTGCTTCGCTGTCCTGTTGACTGGACTGACCCTGAGTGAAATTGTTGCTAGTCTGTGTCCCATAAACTTCTTCTGGCTGATTGGGCAAGGAGCGAGTCCACGGGCGAGACATTTTTCCAGTCTGGAGTATTATTTTGCAAAACCCATGAGAAGAACTGTGTGGCACAAGGAAAATCTTGCAAAGACAAAAATTTAAAAGACCTCAAGATTTTCAAGAAAACGTAAACGATTTTGCTCGGAGAAATGACTGCTTAAACACAAATTTTACACGCGAAAAGAAAACACACGATACAGCACTCAGGATGTGCGTACACAATCCTGACATGTTATTTAGACTAGCGTACTCCTCCGGAAAGCAGCAAACACACTAATACAAACTAGCGTACAGAGAAAACACATCATACAAGCAGACATAACGCGCGGCTACTCGGCGCTCTCAGTCGGAGATGGTGACGATGTCCTTTCCCTTGCCGAGGGCAAGACTCAGCGGTGCAGGAGAATCAACCTCCACCTCCTCTCTAGCTGGCTCCTAGCGCGTAACACTGCGCTGCGGTGATGGTGCGGGGGCGACAGGTGGCAGAGCGGGTGCGGCAGGCGGTACAGCTCTGACTGGAGTAGGGGCGATGACTCGGTCGAACTCCTCAGTGGTAGGTAGACGGCGAGCAGTGGCCAAAATGGCCGGTGCATGAGAGGCTGAAGACGAGACGAATGTCAGAGGCGGTGCCGTGTGGAGAAGCTCCTTCCTGCAGGCAGGACCGCCCCGGACTAAGTCCATGCGGGCAGCCACAAGATCATCCACAAGGTTGTCGAAGGATTCCTCCAGAGCCTTGAGGTACTCCACAACCATCTCGATGGCTTCATCTCGTTCTCCCCGATGGCAGGCGAATGCATAGTGACAAGTGTATGGCACATGGCATGGGAGGTAGCGGTAGCGACGAGTCTTCATCATCGGAAGGATGTCCCGAAGACGAGCTATCGCCTCACGGGCAGCCATCTGCATGGCATGCCTCTCCGTAGGCATGGCCCTTCCCACAAAACGGAAGTGGCGAGATGCAGAATGTCCTCCCTTGAATTGCACCACGGCTTGGTGCATACACACGTTGTCGCTGAGCTTGTGCTGGTAAAGCGTGAACTCCGGACGAGTCGCTGGCCCGATCGCGAGCTTGGTGATGGAAACGAGGAGTTTGACAAACCCCTCGGGCACGTTCGTCAACACTCGAGTCTCGCAGTTTCTGCCAGCCATCTACAAAAGTAGGCAACAATTCTGAGTAGTCAAGTCATAAATTTATGATGACCAACAGAAAATAGCTACAATTGCGAAATGCTGAAAAAGCACAAAAGACGCTAATAACCGATTAGCGATCGCACCTAGTGGCTTCCTACAGTCAGCCTGGCTCTGATACCAAGCTTGTCACGACCGGTTTTTCAATAAAATATTTATTGAGAGACCAATCACTTTTACGGACCAGTAAAGAAGAATTCCTTCTCACTGGTAGACAATATCTTGGTCACAGAAGAAAAATACCAGGAGTACTGAATATAATACAAGGTTGAGCGGGGACTGCTCAACAATTTATTACATGTACGCCGATAAAACATAACGGCGGATAGGGTGGCAAGACTACTAACTCACGATAACAACGGTGGTGGAAGTATCACCGCGAAGTGGGTGATATGACTCCTGAAAACTACAGCTCTTCGAGCATCGGAGTGAGGCTCGAGGAGACTTATTGCGGGTGGCGGAAGCGTATATGATACAAGTGACCAATGTCCGGGATCGCACAGGACTGACTGGGACTCCTCTAGGCGTCGGACGCACTATCAAACTCTTCATCCAAGAGATCGCCTTCGTCAACATCTGGCCAAATCAACAAGCCAGGTGAGTACTATGAAAGTACTCGCAAGACAGTTTGGACATAAGATATAACAAATGTAAACATGAAGCATATGAACAGATTAACCAGTGCGTTCAGACATAGAGATAATAATGCATGGGAAAATAACAGAGAAGTCGGGCGGTAGTCCTCCCGAAATCCCAAAATAAATATGGGTGCCAAACGAGGGTCTGAATGACTCCTCGAGAGGAAACTGCAAGAATAGTAATACCGGTGCCAAACGAGGGTCTGAATGACTCCTCGAGAGGAAACTGCAAGAATAATAATGCCGCAGTCGGGCGTCAGGGCGACACCACATAAAGGGCTTATAACAGAAAATAAAAGACAAACATGCCACAGTCGGACGTCTGAGCGACATCACATAAAGGGCTTATATTGAAAGTAAAAGACAAACATGCCACAGTCGGACGTCTGAGCGACATCACATAAAGGGCTTATATTGTAGCTCAATAATTCAGTAGCTCGAGAACATAAATTATTACGAGTGTGAGACAAATATAAGGTTAGTCCATCCGTAGGAATAACAATTAAACTGGGTTTACCACTTGAGCTTGTCCACCGGGGATAAATTTCCACGAGGATAGATATGGATATACTGATCACCCTACTTGATCATGGATACGATGACTCGGAAGGATTTGACTCTGCAGAGTTTGTACTTAACCACAGCCAACGGATTTCAGTAGTCACGGGGACTAGTTCCGTTTACGATGTTTTGGAAGAAACACGTCTAACCAGTACACACCAATTCAACATTCCGAAGCCAGGGATCACCCTCGGCAACGTTCAAAAAAACCTTGAGACGGGGAGGCTACAACCTCGCGTAGCATGGGATCAAATTTCTATACGCGCGCTCTAAGGGGGTGCCCCCCCGTCTCGGTCCCAACCGGAAACACCCATGCCCCCTGACCGGATGACTGACTTTAATCCAGGGCCATGGAACCATCATCCCGGCCCCTCTGTTTGGTGTGTACACGGAAAGAGGTTACCAACTTACTAAACCGCATCCTGGCAAAAGAAACATGTGGTAGCATGGAAGGGAAAAGAACGATAACGTGACTCCGTCCACGTCAACGTCGGAATTAGTCGGATGACGCAAGGCTGGTATGCTACAACAGTACCACCTTGCTGCCCTTCATGTCACCACATGATTAGGCCATCTCTCACCAGAGATCATCGCAACTTTGGAACATACGGGTAGTTGCCTCACAAGCAACGAGGTACTCACCGACACTCATATGCCACGCACAAACTTACACGCAAACATGCAAAACACCTATCATATCAAAGGTTCAAACATGCTTGCCTAGTTCGGAGAAGTCGGAGTCTAGCTCGGCGAAGTTCGCGGCTCCGTCACCTCTTCCGGAACCTACGGCATAACGAAAAATGCATACTAACGTGAAAACCAACGTGTGCATAAAAGTTGTCCCAAAATTTTTCCAAATAAATCCCATAAAAAACTAGACAAAAATTTAAGACTGTCAGAAAAAGAATCACTCAAAAATCACTTTTTATTAAAAAGTTACAAAGGTTTCTGTCCAGGGACTCATCTATAATGAAACAGAAAAGTTCCAGGGGCTTAACTGAGAAAACAGAAAACGCTTCGGAAAGAAACGCGCCAGCTCAAAGGGAAGACGTATTTGCCCGAAGGCGCCAACAGAAAACGTTTCGAGGGAGAAAAGAATAGAGGCTGACAGGGGGGGTCCACATGTCAGGTTTAAAAAGGCTCGCCGGCGCCCGAAGACTGCGGTGGTCGCCGGCGTCGAACCATGGCGAGACAGGGAGATCGAAGTGTACCAAGAGCTTCAGCGTGTCCTTCAGCGTCGGTGGGTGGTGGACTCGATCGACGGAGAGCACCACATCGACGGCGACACTTTCTCCGGCGGACGGCGGCTCGGGTGATGGTGGAGAACTCCGGTGGGTGCTGCAAACTCCGAATTGAAGTGCGGGTCAGGAGAGTGGATGCATAGGGAAGCTACTGGCAGGAGTTGGGGGTTAGAGGTGCACGCACGGGAGGGAATCGAGCTGGATCCCGTGGCGGGTCGCGGCGGCCGGAGCTGAGGAAGGAGACTTCCTCGGGGCGCTTCCAGTGGCTAGGCAGGGTCTTGGTGGAGTGCAGAGGTGGTGTGGGCTCGAGTTGAAGCTCGGGGCCTCTATTTATAGGCGGATCGAGGGGGTGGCCGTGAACGGGGTTGCTCCGGCGAGCAATTACGGCGAGGCAGTGTCTTGGCAGGGAGCTTAAGTGGCCAGGCAGCATCAGTGAGATGTACTGGTGTCGTTCCCCCGCTAATCCTGGTCGGTCGTGGCGTAATGGCGTCGGTCCACGGTGGGGTGGCCGCACGGGCACGACGGCGGCAGAGAGCGCGCTCCGCGCCCAGCGGTTCACGACGAGAGTGGCAGCGCGCACGGGGGAGTGGGTGGCCACGCGGCGGCCTCCGGTGGCTTGGGCGGCGCTGGGTGGCGCCGTCTACGCTGCGCCTCTCTCTGGCGGCCGCAAAGCCGCCGCTGGCGTCGGTCACGGGGCGGCTTACCTCCTCCAGCACGTCGCCGGCGCCCGCAAACATCCAGGCGTTCGTGCGGTGCAGGAACAAGGGGGAGGGGACGGGGAGCAAGGCGCCAACGCGGCACTGTCGAGATCGACAACAGGTTCTGAAGAAAACGACAGTAGATCACTGAACTGCATTTCTGAATCTCTGAACTTGACATTGACAATGCTCTGCAGGTGTTCGACAGAATGATTTGGCATGAAGAAAAATTTTCCTGGGGCTGGGACTTGGTGAGGTGACCTCTCAATGCACCCAGAGGCTGCCTGATTTTTCTCAAAATTTCTGGAGAAGGATTTGAATGAATTTCATCAAATTTGACAAATCTGGTCCAAACTTGCAGCAAGTATAGTTTGAAAAAATTTGAACTGTAGACCAGTGGATCTTCATGGATCTTGGTTGAGGGTTCAAAGGACTAGGAAGGGGAATTGGTTTGGGGGCAAAAATCACAACAGAAATGGTAGCTCCTTTGTAAATCACCAAGGGCTAGAATGGAAGGCAGAAATTGTTTTGATAAGATTTAAATGGAAAATAAACATATGGAGAGGTTCAACTTGCTGGATTTGATGCAAATCATGATCCAAAGATGAGGGAAGGTTTATGAGAGTGGATTTGCACTAAGGCCATGGCAAGAGAGATTTGTTGAAAGTGGTAAAGGATTATTCCAAAAGCTATAGAGTATTTTCAAAGAAATCTTCAAAAGACATTTTTCTCAAGTGAAAAGCATTTTGGTTTGAGTCCAAAATAAAAAGCAAAAACCTCCAAGACCAAAAACAAGTCTTGGGTGAATCCAAATAAAACTCTTGCCAAAAAAAATATTTTCAAAGGGAGGGTTCTTTTGAAGAAAAATTTAAATCACCTCCCTCAAGTCAAATAATTTTTTTTTGAAAAATCCAATAAAATTTTGGGTGTCACAACAGATAGTCATGGTTTCCTGACTATGGACATTGGATGTCATTGATAACGGGATCCCATCATTAGGAGAATGATGTGATGGACAAGACCCAATCCTAAGCATAGCACAAGATCGTGTAGTTCGTTTGCTAGAGCTTTTCCAAATGTCAAGTATCATTTCCTTAGACCATGAGATTGTGCAACTCCCGGATACCATAGGAGTGCTTTGGGTGTGCTAAACGTCACAACGTAACTGGGTGGCTATAAAGGTGCACTACGGGTATCTCCGAAAGTGTCTGTTGGGTTGGCATGAATCGAGACTGGGATTTGTCACTCCGTATGACGGAGAGGTATCTCTGGGCCCACTCGGTAATGCATCATCATAATGAGCTCAATGTGACCAAGTGTTTGGTCACGGGATCATGCATTACGGTACGAGTAAAGTGACTTGCCGGTAACGAGATTGAACAAGGTATTGGGATACCGACGATCGAATCTCGGGCAAGTAACGTACCGATTGACAAAGGGAATTGTATACGGGATTGATTGAATCCTCGACATCGTGGTTCATCCGATGAGATCATCGTGAAACATGTGGGAGCCAACATGGGTATCCAGATCCCGCTGTTGGTTATTGACCGGAGAGTCGTCTCGGTCATGTCTGCATGTCTCCCGAACCCGTAGGGTCTACACACTTAAGGTTCGGTGACGCTAGGGTTGTAGAGATATTAGTATGCGGAAATCCGAAAGTCGTTCAGAGTCCCGGATGAGATCCCGGATGTCACGAGGAGTTCCGGAATGGTCCGGAGGTGAAGAATTGAATATAGGAAGTCCAGTTTCGGCCACCGGGAAAGTTTCGGGGGTCACCGGTATTGTACCGGGACCACCGGAAGGGTCCCGGGGGGTCCACCGGGTGGGGCCACCTATCCCGGAGGGCCCCATGGGCTGAAGTGGGAGGGGAACCAGCCCCTGGTGGGCTGGTGCGCCCCCCTTGGGCCTCCCCCTGCGCCTAGGGTTGGAAACCCTAGGGGTGGGGGGCGCCCCACTTGGCTTGGGGGGCAAGCCACCCCCCTTGGAGATTGGATCTCCTAGGGCCGGCGTCCCCCAGGGGCCCTATATAAAGAGGGGGGAGGGAGGGCAGCCGCACCTAAGCCCCTGGCGCCTCCCTCTCCCTCCCGTGACACCTCTCCCTCTCGCTGAGCTTGGCGAAGCCCTGCCGAGATCCCCGCTGCTTCCACCACCACGCCGTCGTGCTGCTAGATCTCCATCAACCTCTACCTCCCCTTGCTGGATCAAGAAGGAGGAGACGTCTTCCCCAATCGTACGTGTGTTGAATGCGGAGGTGCCGTCCGTTCGGCGCTTGGTCATCGGTGATTTGGATCACGACGAGTACGACTCCATCAACCCCGTTCACTTGAACGCTTCCGCTCGCGATCTACAAGGGTATGTAGATGCACTCTTTTCCCTCTCGTTGCTAGAAGACTCCATAGATTGTTCTTGGTGATGCGTAGAATTTTTTTTAATTTCTGCAACGATCTCCAACTCCCTCTCCGTCTCATTTTTGTAGACGTCTTGGTTTATAGGGCATGCACGTAGTTCTAGGTCATCCATTTGACTAACTAAATCTGAGTTACTATGTCACAAAAAGTATATCATTGGATTATTAAGCGGATGTAGTTTCTAAACATATACTGTTCATCACATATATAGCCAGTTAAATTCTCAACCTAGAACGACATGCATGCCATGTAAACCGATACGGAGGAAGTATAGTAGTAAAAATGAGGTGATTTTACCGAGCGATCGACGGGGGAGCATGGCCTGTCATGCGGTCCCACGTGTCATGATGTACCAAGGCGATGCGCGTGTCCCTCTTGAGGCAGAAGCAATACTACGTGGTTTGAGATGATGGTGAACCGAAGTGTGAAATAATGGTTGCTTCATCTGTCTGGGAAGGTGCGGCATTGTGATTTGACGTCTCATTGCTCATTACTACTACTACTTGGGCGGTACGACTGGGGTGCGCCCCCCTGCTGTTCTGCACTGTTATTTGGTGCTTGACACGTCGACCCGGTTGTTATATGTCCCACATGTCGGCGACATGAGTACAGAATTCATGAAAGCGAGCGTCGACGGAGGAGTACAAGACACGGCTTGGGTTTTTGCTGCTTTGCGCGATCCATCGATACAAACCCGGACTAAAAAAAGGCGAGGGCGGGTCTTTTCCCACGTGGCAGGCTGGGGAGTTTGGCATAGTCTGTTCGAGGCAAGGAGGCAGGAAGGGAAACAAGCAAATAAAGGTTGAGCGACTTAGTTTTGGGAAAATCTGATTTTACGGAGTACGTACCCACTAGGGTTTATGGGGCTCATCTAAAAAACATTCGTTTTTCCGTTTTATAAGTCTCAATTCTACTACTAGTAGTAGTACCATCACATGTTGGATTTCGAGGTGCGTTAGATCACCCGATGCAAGCAGTGTCAAGAGAAAACTCACCAATGCATGTAGAAGTTCATGGAAATTTAGTGGTCAATCATGCATTCGTTCTAAGTAATGCCTCGGTAAACATAACTTCTTGAGAAAAACGAGCGTACTAGTTACTTTTGCAAACTAGGAGTATGAAATTAATTCGACCACTCACCGTCTACCTTGGTTGGAGAGATTTTGAAATTGAGCCATAAATTGGAAAGGAGGGAGTAGTAATTTTTGTCTCGATTACTATTTGTGGCCTTGTATAGATGCAAAATGTATTTTTATAGTGACCTTGTATAAGTAAATGGAGGGAGTACTAAAGGACATATATATTCCAAACAATATGATAATCTCTCTAACCAAGGTAGTAGGGACGAGGAGTAAACGGAGGGAGTAGTAAAAGTTTCTCCTCGTCCTGCGAGCCACCGCGCGCGTGGGTGAGGGAGCGGGCGTAAGGCGTACAGTACTACTACTAGTAAGCAAGCTTCACCTCATCCTGCGAGCCACCGTGCCCGTGGGCGGGGGAGACGGCATACTAAGCAAGCTTCTCCTCGTTCTGCGAGTTGACGGGACACATCAAAAGTACTCCACTGTATAGAGCCTTGCCTCTAAGGTAGGCCCCACATGGTTTGCCTCTTTTTTAACATAATGCGTCAAGTCGCAATTTGTTTGTTCACCCGTGGTAGCCGATCCTCCCTCCACCAAGTGGACAACCAGTACACGGTCAAATTACCATGTGTGCTGCCTTTTCGTAAAGAAATGAGCTCCACCGTTTACCCGTGCGGGTGTGGTTGGGAAAGAGAAGGGAGTACGTGCGCCGTGCGTGCACCTCTTCTCTTCGTGCACGTCCCCCACCTACGTGGGTGTGTGTGAGAGGGACTATAGAGATACAAACCTAGACATAATGCGCCGTCCATCCCCATGCCTCCGCCCAGTCCGACCACCAGTCATCACCACGCCCCACTCCTACTCACCTTATCTCTCATCTTTCTCCCTCCATTTTATATACAAGGCCACTATCAAAATTACAATTTGCAGATATACAAGGCCACTAACACTAATCGATGCAATATTAATGGTGTTTGCCTCATAGTACTACTAGCAAAGGAGGACATTAATTATCCCTTGCATGCATGCATGCGGGAGTGTGAGCATTGGCTTGATGTGCATGAAAGAGAAGAATACACATTAATTTACATGGCAAACAAGGAAACAAGGTGGCTTGCAACATTGAGTTAGAAGACATTAATTTTTGCCTTGGTACCTGTAATATGGGTTTGTGGCCTTGTATACAAAAATGGAGTCCGATAAAATTCTTGAGATACCATTTATCCGATAAAATTCTCGAGCAATCATTAGTTTTTACAAAATGGGATTACTCCTGCATGGGTCAATCACAACAGGTGTTTTGTAAAAAAATGCATCTTGATGTTCCGTGCAATGCACGGGCATCTTGCTAGTCCATGAAAAAAACACATGGCAAAATTCCATGGCGAATGAGGGATTTGAATCTGTTGGGAGGGGATGTTTGGATCTTTCCCGGGGTAGCCAAAATATTGGCGACCTTTTGTCCACCGGTGCCTTTGCCACCGATGAACGAGGAATGGCTCGGGTGCTCATGCATCCTCCAGCGCGCACGTTGGAGACGAGCTCACACGAGCTGTGTTCTTTTTGTCCCACCACACCGCCCGAGCCGCCCGCAAACTGACCGGCGACCCGCAAATTACGCCATCCAACCGTAGCCGCACACATTATGGCAGCAACTCAACCAACCAGACGAAATTCACGCAAACACGGCGATAGTTCATATAAACAACGACGGAAATCATATAAGATACCGGATTTTCATACAAACATGACGGATTTCATTACATTCAAATGAACTACGCGGTGCTAGTTCTAGACAGCACATGTATATAATACCTGGCCTAAATGGTCGCCCGCCGATCGATTTGTGTTCCTCATGTCCGGCAACATGATCATCGGACTGCCGGGAGCCCCGGAGGTATATGCGGGGTCGACGAAGGTCCTCGCAACAAAAGGATTCGGCAAGACACCTGCTGTGTACGCCGGCGTCGCCTCCATGGTGGCCTTCATGGGACACAAGCGGCGGCGGCCTCCCGTGTTATACTTCTCCTCGATGATGGCGGCGGACGCGGAGGCGCTGGCCACCGACTCGTCACTCTCCGCACACCCGGCTTCTGTCGTTGCTTGCATGGCGCGGCCGCGGGCATGGGAGTCTCGGCCACAGAAACGGGAGACGCGGTACGAGGCGGCAGCGTGGACGGCAGCAACGACGCCCGTGCGCCGCTCCTCGTCGAGCTGGCCTGGAGTGGCGAGTTGCTGAACCGCGCGCCGGCTTGGAGCGACAACTGGCTCCGTTGGGCGAGGGGAGGGAGGTGGATCAGCGAGCTGCATAGCTCGTATCCGGCGGGCTCGGCAGGCCACCCAGCCGGCTTGGATGCGGAATAACTACTCTTCGTAAGCCATTGTAAGAGTGGACAAAATGGTGAAGGAGGAGATAGGGGAGCGGCGGATGTCGGTGTCAAAACCGGCAGATCTCGAGTAGGGGGTCCCGAACTGTGCGTCTAAGGCGGATGGTAACAGGAGGCGGGGGACACGATATTTACCCAGGTTCGGGCCCTCTCGATGGAGGTAATACCCTACTTCCTGCTTGATTGATCTTGATGATATGAGTATTACAAGAGTTGATCTACCACGAGATCGTAGAGGCTAAACCCTAGAAGCTAGCCTATGATTATGATTGTCGTTGTCATATGGACTAAACCCTCCGGTTTATATAGACACCGGAGGGGGCTAGGGTTACACAGAGTCGGTTACAAGGGAGGAGATCTACACATCCGGATTGCCAAGCTTGCCTTCCACGTAAAGGAGAAAACCATCCGGACACGGGACGAAGTCTTCAATCTTATATCTTTATAGTCCAATAGTCCGGCCAAAGTATATAGTCCGGCTGTCCGAGGACCCCTTAATCCATGACTCCCTCAGTAGCCCATGAACCAGGCTTCAATGACGATGAGTCCGGCGCGCAGATTGTCTTGGCATTGCAAGGCGGGTTCCTCCTCCGAATACTCCATAGAAGATTTTGAACACAAGGATCGTGTTCGGCTCTGCAAAATAAATTCCACATACCACCGTAGAGAGTATAATATTCCACAAATCTAATCTGCTGACAAGTTTCATAGCGTGACATCACGCCACGACCCCGGTCATTATTCGAACCATTTTTCCCAACCAGCTACTGCACATATTGCGAGGCGGTTTTCTTGGCACGTCTTGTCGAAGCAGAGATCGTGTCCCCTTATCACGGGATTCTCATCAATACGGGTGTGGGTAACCCAACCGTGCCATCAATTATGGCGCTTGGGGAATAAGCGAGTTTACCGGGCAAGTGGGGAGGTGCAGAATCCCTGCTGTCTTTATAAAGGGATAAGGACTCCCTTTGGCACCCATGCTTTCTTCTTCCCGATCCATTCCCCTTCGATCGAGCTCCAGCGCCCAAGCGTTCATCTTCTCCGCCCACAAAGGCCTTCCGAAAATGTCCGGATCCGGAGTAGGAGGCAAGTGGATGGCCTCTACCGTCCGGGAGAAGGATATCAAAAAGCTTCGGGAGGCCGGGTACCTAGCCAAGAAAATCAGCCACCGTCTCCCGACGGCGGGACAGATCGTCCCTACTCCGGAACCCCACTAGAGGGTTGCATTCCTCCCTCACTCTGTCCGCAGGCTAGGGTTTCCCCTCCACCCGTTCGTTCGCGGCATCATGTATTATTACGGGATCGATCTTCATGATCTGTCCCCCAATTTCTTCCTCAACATCTCGACATTCATCGTCGTGTGCGAGGCTTTTCTCCACATCTCGCCACATTTCGGCTTATGGCTGAAGATTTTTAATGTGAAGCCCAAGGTAGTGGGCGGCGAGCACGCCGAGTGCGGGGGTGCTATGGTGAGCAAGATGCCCAACGTCACATGGCCAATAGGCACCTTTAATGATTCCGTCAAGGAGTGGCAACAGCAGTGGTTTTACATCACCGAGCCACGCGACATGGAATGGGCCGCTACTCCCGAGTTTCGATCCGGAGCCCCTCTACGGCTTACATCCTGGGTCAAGAAGGGCCTAAACTGGTCTTCGTCCGACGAACTGTCGGTGCTCCAGACATGCGTTAAAGATATGGAAGACAAGAACATCGAACTTGTCAATGTAGTCCAGGTGATGTTAGTTCGCCGGATCCTGCCTTGTCAACACCGGACTTGCAATCTATGGGAATTCGATCCGGCCAAGCACCAAACCCTATGAGAGCTCTTTGGCTCCTCGCACAAAGACATCCGGAAGGTGCTTTTCAAGTCCGGCAAATCATGGCCGGACTCAGCCGAGGACCGCGGGTACCAACTGTCCCGCCCTGCAAGCTCGGTAAGTCATCATACATTTTATCCGCATAACCCAAAGGAAATGCTTAATGTGTTTTCCACAACTCTCCTAGGGCTGGACGAAGAAGGCGGAGCAGATCCACTGTCCGGCCCCGCTACCCGAAGAACCGGCCATCCCACTTCTGACGAAGATGCTGGTCCCGGCGCCTTACAAGGTGCCGAAGAAGACAGCCGAGAAGGAGGCCAAAAAGACCCGGGGCGGCCTTCGTCGCCGCAGCACTTCGGACACAATATCCGAAGGCTCCAACGCCCGTTCCGCCTCTGAAGAGGACGAGGAGGAGGAGGAAGATGAATTCCCCGCGGGGGGAAGAAAGAAGAGGACGGCCTCCGCACACTTGGAAGCCGAGTCGCCTAAAAGGGGAAAAGCTCCTCTTCCGGAAGAGTGCACTGCCGCCGCCGACAGCGGCCCGGCGTGGGATCCCAGGGCCCAGCCCCTGGTGAACTCGTGAGTATATAAAGTCCGAATACGTTTATGCGTCCAGACTCATCATGGCATAATATTTAACCCGAGCCATATTTTTTGTAGTCCGGCGAGGTCCCGTACCAAACAATCCTCATCATAGGATTTGCTGAGCTCGGATGCTATGGAGAGCGGGACGCCCCCGAAGGCCCCTTCCTCCAAACAGGTGAATAACACCGAGGCTTCGTCCCAGAAGGACCCCGGCCAAGGAGGAGAGGAAAAGACCGTGAAGGCGGCGCCTGGAGATCAAAATTCAGGGGTCAGACACATAGGGGAGAAGATTCCCCTGGGAGCTGACGGCAGGGGCCACCTTGAATTCGGCTCCCAGCCGGATGCAATTCCGGAGACTAATACGGCTCCAGAATCAAGCAGGCAGCCTCCCTCAGCTGGAGGGGGCGTGCCTGTTCCACCGGCAACCTCTGTCCAACCAGAGGTGTCGGATGCTTTGTTGGTGGCGCTGAAGAGCGCCTCCATCATCGATGAACACCGTGCCCTTATGGGTGCGGTGATATAGAAGATTCATTCTGCTGAGACTGGACTGAATGAAGCCTGTATCAGCCTTATAAAAGGTTTTGAGGTATGTTTTATGAGGTTTCGAAGAGTGTCATGGTATGGATAGTAGCCCCTGATACAGTGTTCGGTGAAAGAAAGAACCGGACAGAGGATCAAATTTATGTTCGCAGGAAGACTCATTTGATGACATCTATCTCTCTTCTTTTATAAGCAGGCGTCTGTAGCGGCTGCTGCCTCTCATACTGCGGAGGTCTCCGGACTGAATCAAAGTCTGGAGCAGGCCAAAGAAGAACTTGGCCAGTTGAAAATGCAGTTGGGAGATAAACAAGGTATGCGCAAGTCTTGTTCGCGTTTATTGCGAACGAATTTTCAGTATGATAAAATATGTTTCATGATTTGCGCTAGGGATGATGACTGAAGTCGAGGCTCTTAAGAACGCTGTGGCCAAGGCCGAGAAAAACGCAGTCGTAGAGCAGGCTCTTCGTGAGAAGCACGAGGCTAGGGTTATTGAAGCTGAACAGGAGCTTCAAGAGGCCGTGAAGAAATGCGAGACCTTGGAGCAGAGTTTAACGAAAAAAGAATCTGAAGTCACCAAGGCTCATCAGGCCACGAGCGATGCCCGGGGGGAAACCCAAAGCGCCCTGCAGGGGATCCAAGAGGCGAGGAAGATCGCGGCGGGTAAGGCTTTTTTCCATGTAAAGAAAGTATTTGAGGAGAAAATTATGTTTCTAATTTTGAATTCGGATTTCTCCAGGGGTATTTGCAGAGCTGCCCCGCAACATATCGGATGCCGCCCAATTCTACCGAGCCGAAGAAAGGAACACTGCGGATAAGCTCTTCTGGTCGCAGTATTTGGCACCAGATTATCCGGTGCCTTTTGTCGATCAACTGAAACAGCTGATCGAACTGCATAAGGCGGCGGAACTAGCCATGAAGGATTTGATTATCTGGCTATGGCCCGCCGAGCCGATTCCAAGAAGCTACTTCGGGCTCGTGAAGCGGCTTGTGAGTGCCTGCCCTCGACTTGACGTCATCAAGTGGTCGGTCTGTATAGAGGGTGCGCGAATGGCCTTCGCCCGCGCAAAGGTGCACTGGGGGAAGATGGATGCTGAAAAGCTGATGACCGAAGGACCGCCAGAGGGGAAGGAGCACCGCAAGCCCGAATTATATTATGAGAGTGTCCTGAAAGGATCCTACCTTGCAGCGGAGCTATGCACCAAGGACATTATATTTCCATGAATGCAAATCATGTTGTCCTTTGTAATGTTTGAACAAGGTCATTTATATTATTTACTGCCTGTTATATAAAAGTTTATCCTCCTGCGTGGCCGTTTTATATATTAATCCTGAGAGTTGGCCAGTCATCAGCTTCTGCCCCCACGTAAGAATTACAGGGGTGTTCAGGATAAACCTGATCACTCTTTATCCCAGTTTTGGGTCCTTCGAAGGAGGTGTTCAGCACAACAAACCAGGCAATCGGACTATAGGGCTTTATCACTCTCACTTAGCCATAGGAGCTTTAGGAAGGTTGGCGCAGCCCCTGGTGTTCGGAAGACCGCACGAGGGGCTCTATAAGCACCCGATCGGAAGAAAAACCGATCCATCGCACGCTGCATTGGTTATGGCATTATGCGGGAGAAATCCTTAAAGATTTTACAACATCTCGAATAGCTGACCAGCTCTCGCCGTATCATGACAGTCAGTTTTCGGCTTTCTCTACTGAGGTGCTCGTCCGGAAGAACCGGGACACAATCGCAGTAGTTCTCGCTGTGCTACCTTAGCCGATATAGCGGAACGTAAGGTACCAAAACATGGGAGTCGGGCAAACCCAACTATTGACCCAAGACATGATTCGGAGCTGATGCATATAATGCTATAGGTTCGGGGTGCCGAACTTCCGTGAAGGTGTTCGGACTTTATTGCCGTATTATGGGTAGACGAAGCCCCTGGCATGTTTTAAGGCATATCGCGGTGTACGGATGCCACTTGACAAAAGAATTTTAATAAGAAATAACAGCAGATAAGCGTCATATGAATCCACATGTTGTATTTGAATAGTACGTCGATGCGTATGAGTACAGGTAATGTGATAAAAAGGAAATATGACTGTGGAACCTGCTGAGACCAGGGGGGAAGAAGCTGTGTGCGGATCCGGAGTATAGTCGGATGGTCATCGCGTGGAATATCTAAGGATTCCCTTGCACGTTCGAGCTGCCTCCATATCGCCCGTCCTGGTCGGTGCAAAGGTGATCCTGCAAAGGAAATGTAAGAAATGTTTGTGTGCCGGAGAGCGGTTGAGCCGCTGTGTGCGGCCTGTCCTGGCCTTCGCCGGAGTGTTTAATTGAGCTCTGGACGAGCCGGGCTATCCTGCCGCGAAGTAGTTCGGAGTCCTTTGGCGGTGTCCGGGAGCCTGGCCGTCGACTCGAGGTTCGGCTGCAAGGTGCTGCTCTTTTGCTTCTGCTATTAAGGCAGCGGTGTACTCATTGGTGCCGAAGGAAAGTTCGGCCTTGCCATTAACCATGATGACGCCGCGTGGACCGGGCTTCTTGAGCTTACGGTAGGCATAATGTGGCACCGCGTTGAATCGAACGAACGCAGTTCGTCCGAGCAGTGCCTCATAATCACTGTGGAAAGGGACGATTTCGAAGATTAACTCTTCGGTACGGTAATTGTCTGGTGATCCGAAGACTACCTCAAGGGCGATGGAGCCTGTACAGCTGGGTTCCACACCTGGTATAATGCCTCTGGAAGTGGCTTTAGTGGGTTTGATCACCGAATGATCGATGCCCATCTTGCGCACTGTGTCCTGGTAAAGCAGGTTTAGACTGCTGCCTTCGTCCATAAGGACTCGTGTGAGGTGGAACCCGTCAATTATTGGGTCGAGGACTAGTGCGGCTGGATTGCCCTAATTGGCGTTAACCGGACAATCCGTGCGGTTGAAGGTGACCAGCCCTAGTTTATATTGTGGGATGACAAGTTCCGTTAAGTCGGCATCCCTAACGGTGCGCATCCGGTCCGGGTTGGGAATGTGGGTGTTGTTTACCACGTTCACCGTTTGGATTTGCAGGGGAAATTTCTTTTTCCCTCCTGTATTTGGTGGTCTGGGCTCTTCGTCGCCATCATCGCTTTGAGACCCCCCGTCTTTGTTTTTGGTGCCTGCCCTGCCGGCTTGTTTGAAGACCCAACATTCTCTGTTGGTATGGGTGGCTGGCGTTCCTGGGGTGCCATGAGTTTGGCATTGGCGGTCGAGTATGCAGTCCAGACTGGACGGACCCGAATTGTTATTTTTAGTGGCCCTTTCCACTGACCGGACTTAGAGCCACTAAATCCGGCATTAACTGCCGAATCTTCGGTGTTTTCACCATATTTGCGGCGCTTGTTTTTGTTGCGCCGGGGTTTGCCGTTGCTATCTCTGGCCTCTGATGTGCCAGGGTTGCTTGCTGTGTCGTTGCTACGGGTCAACCAGCTATCCTCGCCCGTGCAAAAGCGGGTCATGAGTGTCGTGAGGGCTGCCATGGATTTTGGCTTCTCCTGGCCGAGATGTCGGGCGAGCCACTCATCACGGATGTTATGTTTAAAGGCCGCTAGGGCTTCGGCATCCGGACAATTGACAATTTGGTCCTTTTTAGTTAGGAACTGAGTCTAGAATTTCCTGGCAGACTCTCCAGCTGTTGTATTATGTGACTTAAATCATCAGCATCCAGTGGTCGCACATAAGTGCCCTGGAAGCTGTCCAGGAATGCGTCTGCCAGGTTCTCCCAACTTTCGATGGAGTTTGTCGGCAGGCTATTCAGCCAATGCCGAGCTGGCCCTTTGAGTTTTAGTGGGAGATACTTGATGGCGTGTAGATCGTCCCCGCGAGCCATGTGAATGTGGAGGAAGAAGTCCTCTATCCATACCGCAGGGTCTGTAGTTCCATCATATAATTCAATGTTCACGGGTTTAAACCCTTCTGGGAATTCAGGATCCATCACTTCATTAGTGAAGCATAGGGGGTATGTGGCGCCTCTGTGCCAGGCTATGTCACGACGCAGTTCATACGAGTCTTGTCTGCTGTATTCGGCCCGGCCGGCTTTGCTTTTAGTGTATCCAGTGTGACGATCATCGTGATGCGTTGGGGCGCGCCCTCGTGATCCTAGATCGATCTTGTATATCCTGCTTTGTTTTCCAATACGTCTCGCAGGTCCCGTGTGTTGCCCCGGGCCTTGGTGTTTTTGTTTGAATGGCAACGGGGTGCGGGCTGAACTTCGGGCTGATATGCCACTCTATCTCGGCCACGAGGTGGCCGATCAGCCGCACCATACGCTGGTAATGTAGGTTTTAATGCTTCCTCCTCGAGTTGGGGTAGCAACCTGCACTTTGGGTAACTCTTGATTGGGCGTTCGAATTCGTATTCCTCGGCCGCCAGGACCTCAGTCCATCTATCTGCTAGCAGATCTTGGTCAGCTTGAAGCTGCTGCTGCTTTTTCTTCAGCCTTTTTGCTGTGGCTATAAGCCGGCGCTTAAAGCGCTCCTGTTCGACGGGATCCTCGGGCACGATAAATTCTTCGTCGCCGAGGCTCACCTCGTCTTCGGAGAGGGGCATGTAATTGTCATCCTCAGATTCTCCGCCAGCTGCCTGCTCCTTAGTGCTGGCTTGCCCGTCCTCCTGCTCGAAGGCTTGGCTGGAGGGGATTGTCTTCGTCTTCGACATTATCTGTAGCGTTATGGTCTCTTGTGCCGGTATCGCTGCTTTTGCTATGGCAGGGCTAGAGCGGCGCCGCTGACGCCGGTGCTTGGATTGCTTCTCGGAGGGATTATCCTCCATTGCCTTATCGCCATCGCCTTCTTTGGGGGTGTCCACCATGTATATATCATATGATGAGGTGGCAGTCCAGCACCCTGTGGGCGGTGGTTCCTGTTCGTCTCCTGCATCATCGTCCATACCGTCGATGTCTTCGGAGCTAAAATCGAGCATGTCGGTTAAGTCGTCAACAGTGGCTATTAAGTGGGTGGTGGGTGGGGAACGAATTTCTTCGTCGTCCGCTTCCCACTCCAGCCGGACATAGTTCGGCCAAGGGTCTCCTGACAAGGAGAGAGACCTTAATGAATTTAGCACGTCGCCCAGGGGTGAGTGCTGAAAGATATCCGCGGAGGAAAACTCCATGATCGGTGCCCAATCAGATTCGATAGGCACGGACGCAGGCGGTTCGAAGCCCGTGGCCGGGGACGAATCCAAGTGTCCGGCAGCACATGTCTCATAGGGGGTGAAGTCAGCATTCGGCTCTATCTCCGCTGAGTGCGCGGCCTCCGTGGCGGGGTCTATCCACCCTTCCTCGGACGGCACAATCTGCTCCGGATTGAGGGCCGGAGTAGCCGCAGGTGTGATCTCCCGAACACTGTCCAACGGCAGAGCTAAGTCATGCTCCTTGTGACTGTGCGGCGCACCTGACATGGGCTCGAATCCGTCGAAGATCAAGTCTCCGCGGATGTCGGCAGTATAGTTCAAGCTTCCAAACCTGACCTGATGGCCAGGGCGTAGCTTTCGATCTGCTCTAGATGGCCAAGCGAGTTGGCCCGCAGTATGAAGTCGCCGAATACGAAGATCTGTCCGGGGAGGAAAGCCTCACCCTGGATCG
The DNA here is from genome assembly GCF_002575655.3 of Aegilops tauschii subsp. strangulata. Lineage (NCBI taxonomy): Eukaryota > Viridiplantae > Streptophyta > Magnoliopsida > Poales > Poaceae > Aegilops > Aegilops tauschii. The sequence continues at coordinate 124,954,994 of NC_053040.3, read as the reverse complement.
CATTGTTGTCGATGATCAAAGGAGCCATCAAGCCTTTATTGCGACGGCACAGTGGAACTCTCAATGAAAGCACCAATGTCGGTGTCAAAACTGGCGGATCTCGGGTAGGGGGCCCTCTCGATGGAGGTAATACCCTACTTCCTGCTTGATTGATCTTGATGATATGAGTATTACAAGAGTTGATCTACCACGAGATCGTAGAGGCTAAACCCTAGAAGCTAGCCTATGATTATGATTGTCGTTGTCCTACGGACTAAACCCTCCGGTTTATATAGACATCGGAGGGGGCTAGGGTTACACAGAGTCGGTTACAAGGGAGGAGATCTACACATCCGGATTGCCAAGCTTGCCTTCCACGCAAAGGAGAGTCCCATCCGGACACGAGATGAAGTCTTCAATCTTGTATCTTTATAGTCCAATAGTCCGACCAAAGTATATAGTCCGGCTGTCCGAGGACCCCTTAATCCAGGACTCCCTCAGCGGAGGTGTGCGATTCTTGGCCGGCGTTTGGCCTCGTTTAAATAGGAGATTAAATAGACGGCGGATGGGAGGAGCTCGGTCGGCGTTGCGTTTAATGCCGGCCCGGTCATGAACGAAGGTGTGTCTAGAGTGGGTTTCTCAGCTTCCACACGGGCGGGTTTCATGGAGGCGTTTGAATGCGGTAAGGAGGCGTGTTCAGCCGGGCGTGCAGTGAGTGGCGCCCTCGACTCTGACGTAGGACAGCGCGCCATTCTTCCACTGACGTGTGGGATCGTTGGGTACATGGCCTGCATGTCAGTGACCCAACACAGGTAGCGCACAACAGAGGAACCTTTGGTGGGCCAGGGCGGTTAGAAGCGGGCATTTCATAAACCGATGATTGTTCATTGAGTGTGACGTCATCCTTTTCATGTAGATAAGCCTACTATGTTGATAGCCCGTTCGATACGTTGTGATTCATAAAGACCGCTACAAACATCAATGTTCTACTTATGACAGATAAGATTGATTAATACCCGTAACAATCCATGGCCTTAACAAAGGGTGCATGCACGTATAGGTTGAGCGTGTGTCTTGCGTCATGTGATGTGTGCATGCAGGCGTGCGAGTGTTGCGTGCGTGCAAGGGTACGTTTCAGTGTTGCATGCATGTGTGCGTACACGCGTTTGTTCGTGAGTGCATGTGTACGCGTCAGTGTTGCATGCCTACATGCGTGTGTGTGTTCGTTATGTGTACGTGTCAGTGTTGCACGCCTGCATGCGTGCGTGTCTTGCATGCATACATGTGTACGTGCGGGGTGAGGCTACACGTCAGTCGACTGACTTTTTCATCTCTGGTCATTAGATTTTCCAGCTATTGGATACGAAATCAAGGGCCTGCAGTTTATCATCAAACTCCACCCCCGAGCCGCCAGCCACCACCGGCCGAACCGCCGGCCCCCGCCGCCCGCGGCCGGCCCGCGCCGCTACGCCGCCCCGCCCGCCCCGAAACCACTCCTCACCGCCGGTCTGCCGCCGCACCGGCCATCCCTCTAGGCCCCCCGCGCCGAGCTTTTTCTCCGGCGATCCCCACCCACCGCCCAATCAACGTGCCCCCCACCACCGGCGACTGCCAACCAGAGGTCTCATGACTTCGAGTACCCACCGACCACTAATTTATTACCATTTTTGTCCTTCATATACGCGCTGACGGGTGGGCCCTATGGTAATGTGCGCTGCTGAATGTGGACCGTTTGACTGGTCAATTGATCGTGTCATTAACAAATTACGGAGGTGTATGGTGAGCCAGTGACCGTATGATCACCCTAAAATGTATTTTATTAACACAGTACAGACTCAAACTACCATTTTTTTCATATACGGGCTGACAGGTGGGCCCCATGGTTACGCACCCCGATGGTGCAACACTAGTTGCGCCACGTGGAACGTTTGACTGGTCAATTGATTGTGTCATCAACAAAATACGGAGTTGTACGGGTGAGCCAGTGACCGTATAATCATGACATGTATTTTTTAACACGGTACAGACGCAAGGGCACATATATACGCGCAAGCACTCACCGCTATAAGCGCACACACACAGATCCCACCCCTATGAGCACCTTCGAGAAAGTGGGCCAGCATATGATCTTGAGATTTTACGAAGTCACCATAGGTGCCTCGTAGTCGAGTGGAACGTCTCCTCCCACTGAACGCACATCGCCGGAAAATAGTGAAATTAACCCAGGATAAATGCGAGCACTGGGACTTTAACCGTGGTGGGCTCGAGAAACCACTGTCCTCCTAACCATCCAACCACATGTTGGTTAGCACGAAAAAATGTATGTGGTGACCATGATGAGCTTATTCTGAAGTTCAGTGACCATATCGTGCTTTCGCTTCAAATACAATGACCGTAAGTGTCGTCAACAAAATACGGAGCACGCATCAAATGCAAAGTCCGTCAGTGTCATCAAGAAAATACGGAGACGTATCATGAGCTAGATACCGTATGATCACCATGGAATGTATACGGTGACCATAATGAGCATATTCTGAACTCCAGTGACCGTATAGTGCTTTAGCTTGAAATACAGTGACCGTCATGCGTGAATGTGTCGTGTGCATGCATACTTTTAGAGGGCCGAGAGATTGTTTGTGTGCATACGTGAAAGTGGTGTAGAAAGAGGGGATGTCCGGTGGAGACAAGGAGAGATATGCCCTTCGTTTCTCTTTCCCGTGACTAATATTTTAGGAGAATATATAAACATTCACAATGCAGAACAAATATTTTTGGATGCACCATGCAATTAACTTTCATGTATAACATTGTACTATTGTATATGCTTATTTTCTTAGTGGCCGATTGTGTGTGTGGTGTGGTGGGCACATCATTTCTAGTTGTGGTGGGTCAACATGAGGACTCATGGGTCGGTTCCATCCTGCGACACATAGGTTGGATCGAGACGCGTTATACGAAGACCCATGTGGAGGACTCGGCGTACAACACGAAGCTAGCTACCAGAGTCGCGGAGGACTCTACCCCCACTGGTGATAAGCCGACTATATATGATTTGTAACCCTAGGCCCCCGGTATGTTATAGAAGCTTGGGGGCTAGTTCGTCGATAGTATACACACACACACAATGGGTATTCACGTGTACTTTGTACACACCCCTATCACTAATATACAGTACCAGGAGTAGGCTTTTTCCTCAACTGCAAGGGTCCGAACTAGGGTAAAACTTTGCCTCGTATTACCATCCAGCCTAACAGTCAGGGATATCCTACCGAATGATATGATGGAATCATATCTGCCAACTACTAAGAGAGAGGTGTGTCTGGGGGGGGCAATGTGTGCGAGAGAGGCCTAAAGATAATGTGCGTGCGGGAGACACGTAGGCACATATATGTGCGTATAGAGGGCTAGTAGAGACCGTGCATGTGTATATATGCATGTGAGAGAAATAGTGTTTTCCAACTGAGATTAGTGAAAAGAGTGGTACATAGTAGTCAGAAAGAGACAGAGAGATACAGAGAGAGCATGTGCGTGAGACTCCTCGACACCCCGAGAGAGATTGTGAGCATGTGTGAAAGAGAAATGCCGATGCATATAAGGTGTGTGCACTTATGCGGTAGATAGAGATATATAGCATGTTTGTGAGAACGGGCCGAGGCATAGTGCATCTACGTGTAAAAGGCGGTTCTACGCATTAAATTAAAATATAAAAGGCACTATTATTTTTGGATGAGATCATGAATTTTGCAAATTGTGTATGGACGAAAATCGGTCTATCAGACACCCATACTCTATTGAATTCTAGCATGTGCATGTGTTTATTTCATATTATCGATCCATAGAGTGAGAGAGGTTTGAAATACAGGCAATGGATGCTTTTGCAATTCATGTATAAACATTAATTAGTGCACTCCATGTTGTTAGTGTGAAGCACTTTATACATTTGTCACTTGCATGGATACATTCCAAATTGCTAGCTATGAAATAGAATACATGTCGAATTCAACATAAAGGGGGTTTCGAAGATTCGAATTCATAGGAAGTGCATTAATCTATTTGAACCCGAGATAATGGCATTTGTAAATCAGATGTAAAAGGGGGCATCAATCTTTGTTGTGCGTTTGAACATGCTATTCATATTCATACGCATGTCTAACTTTTTTTGCAACCAAGGAGATTATATCTGGAACAATGCATTAACTGAGGTAAGTTGCATATTTTTTAATATATACTCGTGTACAATGTATATTCAAATGTACCACCTCCATTCCAAAATAATCGTAGCTTTAGGATTTTCAAGAGTAAAGATTTGTGACGTTTGACAAATCCTGAATGTTCAATTCAAGAGAACCGAAAAGGTTAATGCTTCTGCTCCCAAATATTGAATGAAGCGCCAAATAGGCCTCTTGTCAAGCAAAAACCGCGCGAGACTAATGTTTGGTGGTAGGAAATTACTGTCCTGACTCTGGCCCGTGTAGCCTATCGGCCCGATGTCCAAAGGTCTAAACCGGGGTAGGTTTGTAACTTCACCAAGACGCCAGTCTCAACCGGCTCCGAGAAGCATTCATACACCGTGTGTCGTGGTTCTAAGTCTGACAGTAGAATAGGGGGTAGGGATGTAGAGGTAAGATCCTAGCTATGGAGAAGTTGTACACGCGAGTTTTACGAGTTCAGGCCCTTCTCGGAGGAAGTAACAGCCCTACGTCTCGGTGCCCGGAGGCGGTCGACTGGATTATATGCGTGTGTGTTATAGGGGGTGTGAACCCTTGTGCATGAGGAGGGGGGTGGCTTATATAGAGTGCGCCAGGACCCCAGCAGCCCACGTTACAAGGGGTTTAAGGTACATCAAGAGGGGGGCGTTACTGGTAATGTTCGTAATAAAGTGTTATAAATGGCTATTAAGTCTAGGAGTTAATGCTTGACCATTGCTGTGTAGAGCGACTTTAGGTCTTCTGTCCGTCGAGTGTTTCTTGTTACGGTCGAGTGACCTTGATTCCTCCGAGTGGAAATGTTTCTGGTCGAGTGGATGATGGTACCCCTTGAATACTTCTGGCTTTAGAGTGATGTCCTTGGGGAGGGTATTTAGGTCAGGCCTGTGACCCTACCCTAGGTACATGTCCTCATCATTAGCCCACGAATGGGTCATGGTTTGAGTGGAGAAGGAGTTGAAAATACTTCCGACTCATTTTTCGCGCTTCGGGTGTGTCTTGTTTTGGATCAACGAACCGAGGTGGTGACACCAACTTCTTTTTCAGTCTCCTTGATCCATTCCTGGTTTTGCCGAGTGAACTTTTGCTGGAAGAGGTCCGAGTGCTAATGTGGAGGAGATCTTCCATCTGACAAGTTGTTATGCTGTCCGCGGATCTCGCGGGATTCGAATTTCGGGAAGCGTGCGGGGCGGAGGAGGCCGCAGTAATCGGGCTGGATAAGGCAAGGCCGCCTCGATTCCCGCACCGCCTTTTTTGCCATGTATCGCGCACGCGACTGTTGCGGGATTTGATAAGATCGCCCGGGCCTACAGGTCAGTCACTCGGAAGCAACCCCATATAAGGCGCCGGACCGGGGTTTTTGAACAGTGCGTCCTCATTCTTCTTCTCCCTTCTCAGTTTTCCCACTGCGCCTGCTCCTGCTCCAGCACCGCCGCTCCGTTCGAGCTCCGTCCGCGGCGATGGGGAAAGAAAAGACGGTGGCTCTGGAGCGCGCGAAGAAGGCGACGGCGAAGGGGAAAAAGTCCAGCCGGGGTGGATCCTCGTCGTGGTCCGGTTTGCCGTGCGGCTGGATCCAGGGTGACTAGATCCGGTCGATGATCCGCCAGGACGACCTCGACGATCTGGCGGAGGAGGGGCTGATTCCTCACGGATCGGCGCGGCTCCTGGAGGATGAGACCGAACCTCGACCGCGGGAGGGTGAGTGCGTCCTCCTCGCCACTCACGTCGACCGTGGATTTTCTTTGCCTCCGCATCCTTTTTTCCGGGCTTTCTAGAATTTCTTTGGAGCACAACTTCATCACTTTTCCCCCAACACCATCATATATCTTGCTGCTTTCGTGTCTCTGTGCGAAAACTTCTTGGGTTGTCGACCACACTGGGGTCTCTTTAAGCACATTTTCACGTGTCGCTCCCAGTCGGTCAAAAAGGCCAACCCGAGTGACGGGAGGACCCAAGTGATCTAGATGTGTGGGGGTCTTGGGATTTAGTTGAGGGGTAACAGCTCTTTCCCAGCCATAATTCTTTCTGAGTCAGTACGAGGGTGGCAGTCGACCTGGTTTTACTGCAAGGACCAGCCGACTCCAGGTCAGTCGACTGGACTTCCTCCTTTTTCTATGGCTCGCGTAGAGAAGCCATCCGCCTTGAAAGTGACTCTAGGGGAGAAAGCGGAGGTGAAAGTGCTGGTTGAGCGAGTGGTCCATCTCATCCGTGAGGGTGTAACTGGAATGGATCTGCTGGAAGTCTTCCTCAGACGACGCATTCAGCCACTTCAAGCCTGCGACCATCCGATGTGGATGTATTCGGGCATTGAAGATTCCACTCGGGTGCACCCAGAAGAAGTCGACGAGGATACGATGGAGAAGTGGTTGAGGAGTATCACTGGCAACAAGGATAACCCCAGAGGGGCCAGGAGAATCCCTCCACTTGACCAATCCTCTGAACCAGACAAGGTCCAGTTCTGAATTACCGAGTGCCATCTTGATTTAATCATGCAACTGTGTATGCTTCACTGACTGATTTTGTCTTGCTTGTTTTCTTCTAGGCCCTTACTGAAATGTATTCGATGCCCAATGGAGAGCAGGAGTAGGACCCGGAGGGGGAGGCAAACGGAGGTGAAAGCGGCGAGTGGCATTCCGACGGGGAGGGGGACGAGGAGAGCGACGACCCGAGTGACGAAGAAGAGGTCGACTCTCCTCCCTGCAGGGAAAGGCGATCCAAGCTTACTCACGACCCGGCGAGCGCCCGTGACAAGGCGACCGCTCAGGCCAGGCAGTCGTCAAAGCGTCCTCGGACGTCCTCTCCGGCACCCACTGAAAAGGCCCCAAAGCAGTCCAAGGTTGTAGTGCAGAAGACTCGGAAGGCGCTGCCGAGAATCAAAATTGACGTTCCTGTTGCTTCTGCGTGAGTGTTCTTCCTTCGCTTTTACTCGACGTTCTGTGCTGCTTATTTTTCCCTTGGTTTGACCGAATGAATCTTGAAACTGGCAGTGCCGCTACCTCTGGGACCTCTGCTTATAAGAACGAGGATGAGGAAATGGAAGATGCGGTCACCTCCAATCCGGGTACAATCTTCGCGATTTTGTCTTCGCTTTGTCGATTAAACTGTGATATATCCAATCGGGTGATGAAACTTTGGCGACTGATCTTTTTACAGCCCTCAACGTCTTTGACCTCCCCGACGATGACAAGGACGAGCCGCAGAGGCCCTTGGGGAGAAGAAACAGGAAAACTTCCGCTGGCCAGATGCTTCAATCGACACCGGTGGCGAAACCGGTAATTCAGGATGCCGGCGATGCCAATCGGACTTCCGTCTCCTTCGCCATACCGCTGTCGAGTGCTCGGCCTTCCGCGTCAGCTGCACAGACTCCCGCCGATCCACCTTCACTTTTTTCTACACATCACATCCCCGAGGACCAAGTGGGTGCTGCAAAAGAGGCTATACTCCAGGCGGGCATTATGATGGAGAAGATGAAGATGGTGCGGGAAGCCAGCCAAGCTGCTTATGATGCCAGCTCCGCTCTCCAGAGCAACGTCCAGGTTAGTAGATCGTCGACTAACTCTTCTGGCTTGTTCTGTCAGGATATGCTACTTGAAAACTTTCTTTCCAAGAATCTTTGCATCTGTCTGCGCCTTGCATCTGTACACCCACTGGGTGTTTTGATTTGTCACTGAACATATTCGCACTTTGAGTTGATAATATTGCTATCGATTGAATCTTTTGACCAGTGGGGGCACGCTGAGTGCACCCACTGGGTGTAGTCCCCGAGACCATAATTGACTGCGGGCAGTTGACTATGGTCTGATCATCAGAATTTGAATTTCTTCACTCGGTCTGGTCGGGCCATATCGAGTGGAACTTTGAACCAGTGGGGGCACGCTGAGTGCACCCACTGGGTGTAGTCCCCGAGACCGTGGTCGACTGCTAGCAGTCGACTATGGTCTGAAGACTGTTTTTTTTGCACTCGTGCTGGACAGGCCTTGTCGAGTGTAAACTGAACCAGTGGGGGCACGCTAAGTGCACCCACTGGGTGTAGTCCCCGAGACTACTGTTGGATGTTTGATTTGGCAGTAGTCTTAGAATTTGTTGGCTTTATCCTTTTACCTCTCTGAAATAACCAATCTTTTCACCAGTCGACTGACCTGTTCTTTGGTTGCAGAAATCTTGTGATCTTGGAGCTCGTTTTGCTGACCTGGAGAAGCAGCAGATTCAACTCAACCTCGATCTCGAGCTGGCCAAGACAGAACTGCAGAAAGCCAAGGATGACGCTGCTGGTAAGGAAGACCTGTCGACTGAGTTATCCCTGAACCGGATTTCATTCTGCTTTTTCTGAATCCAACATTATTTCTTTCAGAGAAACTGAACCAAGCTCTGGTGAGAAAGGATGAAGATCTGGAGGCTGCGCAGAAAAAATCTGATGAGAAAACTGCGCTCGCTGAACAGAAGTTGGCTTCAGTCGGCAAATTGGAGGAAGAAAACTCTAGGCTGAAAACTTCCCTTGACGAAGCCAATAAGGAAGCGACTCGCCTGAAGAAGGACAAGGGAAATCTGAACGAGAAGATGGAAGGTATTGCCCGCAGGAGGAACGATCTGGGGAGTTATCTGGGAAGCCTTGCTAAGAAGTTGTTCGTCATGCTTGAAGGTGTTTTCTTTGATCCGACTGGTTTGTTCTTGTTGACTCAACATATGATCATTGACTTACCCTTGAATTGTGTATGCAGAGTTTTGCCGGGACTTCGAGGAAGAGACCGGGCGAATTGAACTAGGCTTGGACCCCATCAACTCTCCAGTGAAGGATGAAGCTGCCATGAATGTGCTCCGACTGGAATCCCGCATCACTAGTGTTGTTGATTATCTTGCCCGACTGAAAGTCGCGATGTCGCGGATTGACACAGCTCTCTGGCCCATGGCAACACTTCAGAATGACCTTGAGTCTATGATGGCTCGGCTCAATGAAGTTCCCAGTCGAATTCAAGAATGGAAGAAGTCTTCTGCCCGGTGCGGCGCTGATGTGGCTCTATCTCTGGCTCGCGTCCACTGTCGAGAAGCTCGCTGCGATTAAAGTTGCTAACACCATGAGGCACAACTTCCAGTCCTTCATGGAGACTTTCATTGCTGCCGCCACTCGGATTGCTGACGGGATCGACCTGGACGAATTCGTCGAGCCTGCCAGTCCTCCTCCTGCGGAGTGAACAAACTTTTATGCCCTCTCTTAAATTTGCCTCAGAATGCCGAGTGATTTTGTAACTGTTAAACTCCTTCGAGCGGAATGCCCGAGTACTTTGATCCATGGTCTTGAACTTTAGGATTTATCTGAACTTGATTTATCTCTGAATATGCTTGCATTTGTCTTCGAGTGGAATTTGTTCTCCACACGGAATAATCTTTGTGCTTGAGATGCAGCTCTGAGGTGGATGCTCCAGTCGACCCACACCTCGTCGTCCTTGCGGATAAGGGTGGAGCGCACGTTGTACTTGTGGCGCAGCTCTGATGGAGAAGGTTGCAGTCGACCTGCACCTCGTCGTCCTTGCGGATAGGGATGGAGCACACATTGTACTTGTGGCGCAGCTCCGAAGGAGAAGGTTGCAGTCGACCTGCACCACGTCGTCCTTGCGGATAGGGATGGAGCACACATTGTACTTGTGGCGCGGTTCTGAAGGAGAAGGTTGCAGTCGACCTGCACCTCGTCGTCCTTGCGGATAGGGATGGAGCGCACATTGTACTTGTGGCGCAGTTCTGAAGGAGAAGGTTGCAGTCGACCTGCACCTCGTCGTCCTTGCGGATAGGGATGGGCTTCGAACTTAGGCGAGTACTAGACTGCAGCTAAGCCCCCGAGTGGGAGGGTTGCTCACCACTCGGTAGGATTTTTCAAACTTAGGCAAGTACTAGACTGCAGCTAAGCCCCCGAGTGGGAGGGTTGCTCACCACTCGGTAGGATTTTTCAAACTTAGGCGAGTACTGGACTGCAGCTAAGCCCCCGAGTGGGAGTGTTGCTCACCACTCGATAGGATTTTTCAAACATAGGTGAGTACTGGACTGCAGCTAAGCCCCCGAGTGGGAGGGTTGCTCACCACTCGGTAGGATTTTTCAAACTTAGGCGAGTACTGAACTGCAGCTAAGCCCCCGAGTGGGAGGTTTGCTCACCACTCGGTAGGATTTTTCAAACTTAGGCGAGTACTGGACTGCAGCTAAGCCCCCGAGTGGGAGGGTTGCTCACCACTCGGTAGGATTTTTCAAACATAGGTGTGTTCTGGACTGCAGCTAAGCCCCCGGGTGGGAGGGTTGCTCACCACTCGGTAGGATTTTTCAAACTTAGGCGAGTATTGGACTGCAGCTAAGCCCCCGAGTGGGAGGGTTCCTCACCACTCGGTAGGATTTTTCAAACTTCGGCGAGTATTGGACTGCAGCTAAGCCCCCGAGTGAGAGGCTTGCTCATCACTCGGTAGGATTTTTCAAACTTAGGCGAGTATTGGACTGCAGCTAAGCCCCCGAGTGGGAGGGTTGCTCACCACTTGGTAGGATTTTTCAAACTTAGGCGAGTAGTAGACTGCAGCTAAGCCCCCGAGTGAGAGGCTTGCTCATCACTCGGTAGGATTTTTCAAACATAGGCGAGTACTGGACTGCAGCTAAGCCCCCGAGTGAGAGGCTTGCTCATCACTCGATAGGATTTTTCAAACTTACGCGAGTACTGGACTGCAACTAAGCCCCCGAGTGAGAGGCTTGCTCATCACTCGGTAGGATTTTTCAAACTTAGGCGAGTACTGGACTGCAGCTAAGCCCCCGAGTGAGAGGCTTGCTCATCACTCGGTAGGATTTTTCAAACTTAGGCGAGTACTGGACTGCAGCTAAGCCCCCGAGTGAGAGGCTTGCTCATCACTCGGTAGGATTTTTCAAACTTAGGCAAGTACTGGACTGCAGCTAAGCCCCCGAGTGAGAGGCTTGCTCATCACTCGGTAGGATTTTTAAAACTTAGGCGAAACGGATTCGCGGCTAAGCCCCCGAGTGAGAGGCTTGCTCATCACTCGGTAGGATTTTAAAAACTTAGGCGAAACGGTTTCACGGCTAAGCCCCCGAGTGAGAGGCTTGCTCACCACTCGGTAGGATTTTTCAAACTTAGGCGAAACGGAGTCGTGGCAAAGTCACCCACTGGGGGATTTCGGACGCAAACAAAAGTAACAACAATCGTTTAAGAAGACTGTAAAGCTCTTGTCTTTGATAAACAAACTACAAAGGTATTTCTTATTACATCTCATCCGAATGAGTACTTAAGTATAAAAGGGGCGGAGCAGCTCCGCATTCCAAGCCCGTGGCTCATCTTTCTGATGTTCGACGTTGTAAAGATGGTATGCTCCATTGTGGAGAAATCTGGTGACAATGAAGGGACCTTCCCAAGTAGGGGCGAGCTTGTGTGGTTTCTGCTGATCCACTCGAAGAACCAAGTCTCCCTCTTGAAAGGCTCAGCCCCTCACGTTTCTGGCATGGAATCGACGCAAGTCTTGCTGATAAATGGTCGACCGGATTAAGGCCATCTCTCTTTCGTCCTCTAGGAGATCGACTGCGTGCTGCCGGGCCTGTTCTGCTTCATCTTCAGAGAAGAGCTCGACTTGGGTGCATTGTGAAGCAGGTCACTCGGTAGAACAGCTTCAGCTACATAGACCAAGAAGAATGGAGTTCGGCCAGTCGACCGATTGGGAGTTGTCCTCAATCCCCAAAGAACTGATGGAAGTTCATCGACCCAGGCGCCTGTTGCGTGCTTGAGATCACGTATCAGTCGGGGTTTCAGTCCTTTGAGAATCAAGCCATTTGCTCTTTCTACTTGTCCATTCGACCGGGGGTGGGCGACTGAAGCATAGTCGACTCATGTGCCTTGGTAAGTGCAGAAGGCTATGAACTCATCAGAATCAAAGTTCGACCCGTTGTCAGTGATGATGCTGTGCGGAACCCCATATCTGAATGGCAGCTCTCTGATGAAGCTGATGGCAGTACTGGCTTCAAGATTCTTGATAGGCTTGGCTTCAATCCATTTGGTAAACTTGTCGACTGCTACAAGCACACGAGTGAAGCCGCTCCTACCAGTCCTCAGCGGTCCAACCATATCCAATCCACAAACAGCAAAGGGCCAGACGAGTGGAATGGTCTTCAGGGCTGACGTAGGCTTGTGGGACATATTGGAGTAAAACTGGCAGCCTTCACATTTGTCAACTATATCCTTCGCCATTTCATTCACTCGTGGCCAATAATATCCAGCTCGGTATGCTTTGGCCACAATGGGCCAAGAGGACGCATGGTGGCCACAGGTGCCCGAGTGGATATCGTTGAGGATCACTCGACCTTCTTCAGGCGTTATGCATTTCTGGCTGACTCCAGTCACACACTTTCTCTGAACAGCTGTCCTGTTATCACAGTAAAGGCATTGGACCGACGGACGATCTATCGAGCCTCCTCTTCATCCTCTGGGAGTTCCTTCCTAAGGATATACGCAATACATGGCACTGTCCAGTCGGGAGTGATGACTAAAACCTCCATGATCAGGTCGACCACGGCTGGGACCTCGACTTCAGTCGGACTTGTAGCACTCTTAGGCTGCGGGTGCTCTTCAGTGAAAGGATCATCTTGAACTGAAGGTGAATGAATGTGTTCCAAAAACACATTGCTGGGAATGGCTTCTCTCTTGGAACCTATCTTTGCCAAATCATCGGCTGCTTGACTTTTCAGTCGGGGTATATGATGGAGCTCTAACCCCTCAAACTTCTTTTCCAACTTCCTCACCGCATTGCAGTAACCAGTCATAGCTGGGCTTCTGACATCCCACTCCTTCATCCCTTCATTGACTACCAAATCTGAGTCGCCGTAGGCCATGAGGCGACGGACGCCGAGTGAGATGGCCATACGTAACCCATATAAGAGTGCTTCATATTCCGCTTCGTTATTGGCGGAATCAAAGTGAATCTGGAGAACATGTCTGAGCTTGTCTCCTCGGGGGGATACCAGTACCACCCCAGCACCGGAACCATGCAGCATCTTGGAGCCATCAAAGAACATGGTCCAGTGCTCCGAGTGGACTTGAGTCGGCAGTTGTTGTTCGATCCACTCAGCGAGGAAATCTGCTATTGCTTGGGACTTGATAGATTTCTTTGCCTCAAACTTAAGTACTGGACTGCAGCTAAGCCCCCGAGTGAGAGGCTTGCTCATCACTCGGTAGGATTTTTCAAACTTAGGCAAGTACTGGACTGCAGCTAAGCCCCCGAGTGAGAGGCTTGCTCATCACTCGGTAGGATTTTTCAAACTTAGGCAAGTACTGGACTGCAGCTAAGCCCCCGAGTGACAGGCTTGCTCATCACTCGGTAGGATTTTTAAAACTTAGGCGAAACGGATTCGCGGCTAAGCCCCCGAGTGAGAGGCTTGCTCATCACTCGGTAGGATTTTTAAAACTTAGGCGAAACGGATTCGCGGCTAAGCCCCCGAGTGAGAGGCTTGCTCACCACTGGGTAGGATTTTTCAAACTTAGCCGAAACGGAGTCGCGGCGAAGTCACCCACTGGGGGATTTCGGACGCAAACAAAAGTAACAACAATCTTTTAAGAAGACTGTAAAGCTCTTGTCTTTGATAAACAAACTACAAAGGTATTTCTTATTACATCTCATCCGAATGAGTACTTAAGTATAAAAGGGGCGGAGCAGCTCCGCATTCCAAGCCCGTGGCTCATCTTTCTGATGTTCGACATTGTAAAGATGGTATGCTCCATTGTGGAGAACTCTGGTGATAATGAAGGGACCTTCCCAAGCAGGGGCGAGCTTGTGTGGTTTCTGCTGATCCACTCGAAGAACCAAGTCTCCCTCTTGAAAGGCTCAGCCCCTCACGTTTCTGGCATGGAATCGACGCAAGTCTTGCTGATAAATGGTCGACCGGATTAAGGCCATCTCTCTTTCGTCCTCTAGGAGATCGACTGCGTCCTGCCGGGCCTGTTCTGCTTCATCTTCAGAGAAGAGCTCGACTTGGGGTGCATTGTGAAGCAGGTCACTCGGTAGAACAGCTTCAGCTCCATAGACCAAGAAGAATGGAGTTCGGCCAGTCGACCGATTGGGAGTTGTCCTCAATCCCCAAAGAACTGATGGAAGTTCATCGACCCAGGCGCCTGTTGCGTGCTTGAGATCACGTATCAGTCGGGGTTTCAGTCCTTTGAGAATCAAGCCATTTGCTCTTTCTACTTGTCCATTCGACCGGGGGTAGGCGACTGAAGCATAGTCGACTCGTGTGCCTTGGTAAGTGCAGAAGGCTATGAACTCATCAGAATCAAAGTTCGACCCGTTGTCAGTGATGATACTGTGCGGAACCCCATATCTGAATGGCAGCTCTCTGATGAAGCTGATGGCAGTACTGGCTTCAAGATTCTTGATAGGCTTGGCTTCAATCCATTTGGTAAACTTGTCGACTGCTACAAGCACACGAGTGAAGCCGCTCCTACCAGTCCTCAGCGGTCCAACCATATCCAATCCACAAACAGCAAAGGGCCAGACGAGTGGAATGGTCTTCAGGGCTGACGTAGGCTTGTGGGACATATTGGAGTAAAACTGGCAGCCTTCACATTTGTCAACTATATCCTTCGCCATTTCATTCACTCGTGGCCAATAATATCCAGCTCGGTATGCTTTGGCCACAATGGTCCAAGAGGACGCATGGTGGCCACAGGTGCCCGAGTGGATATCGTTGAGGATCACTCGACCTTCTTCCGGCGTTATGCATTTCTGGCTGACTCCAGTCACACACTTTCTCTGAACAGCTGTCCTGTTATCACAGTAAAGGCATTGGACCGACGGACGATCTATCGAGCCTCCTCTTCATCCTCTGGGAGTTCCTTCCTAAGGATATACGCAATACATGGCACTGTCCAGTCGGGAGTGATGACTAAAACCTCCATGATCAGGTCGACCACGGCTGGGACCTCGACTTCAGTCGGACTTGTAGCACTCTTAGGCTGCGGGTGCTCTTCAGTGAAAGGATCATCTTGAACTGAAGGTGAATGAATGTGTTCCAAAAACACATTGCTGGGAATGGCTTCTCTCTTGGAACCTATCTTTGCCAAATCATCGGCTGCTTGACTTTTCAGTCGGGGTATATGATGGAGCTCTAACCCCTCAAACTTCTTTTCCAACTTCCTCACCGCATTGCAGTAACCAGTCATAGCTGGGCTTCTGACATCCCACTCCTTCATCACTTCATTGACTACCAAATCTGAGTCACCGTAGACCATGAGGCGACGGACGCCGAGTGAGATGGCCATACGTAACCCATATAAGAGTGCTTCATATTCCGCTTCGTTATTGGAGGAATCAAAGTGAATCTGGAGAACATGTCTGAGCTTGTCTCCTCGGGGGGATACCAGTACCACCCCAGCACCGGAACCATTCAGCATCTTGGAGCCATCAAAGAACATGGTCCAGTGCTCCGAGTGGACTTGAGTCGGCAGTTGTTGTTCGATCCACTCAGCGAGGAAATCTGCTATTGCTTGGGACTTGATAGATTTCTTTGCCTCAAACTTAAGTACTGGACTGCAGCTAAGCCCCCGAGTGAGAGGCTTGCTCATCACTCGGTAGGATTTTTCAAACTTAGGCGAGTACTGGACTGCAGCTAAGCCCCCGAGTGAGAGGCTTGCTCATCACTCGGTAGGATTTTTCAAACTTAGGCAAGTACTGGACTGCAGCTAAGCCCCCGAGTGACAGGCTTGCTCATCACTCGGTAGGATTTTTAAAACTTAGGCGAAACGGATTCGCGGCTAAGCCCCCGAGTGAGAGGCTTGCTCATCACTCGGTAGGAGTTTTAAAACTTAGGCGAAATGGATTCGCGGCTAAGCCCCCGAGTGAGAGGCTTGCTCACCACTCGGTAGGATTTTTCCAACTTAGGCGAAACGGAGTCGCGGCGAAGTCACCCACTGGGGGATTTCGGACGCAAACAAAAGTAACAACAATCGTTTAAGAAGACTGTAAAGCTCTTGTCTTTGATAAACAAACTACAAAGGTATTTCTTATTACATCTCATCCGAATGAGTACTTAAGTATAAAAGGGGCGGAGCAGCTCCGCATTCCAAGCCCGTGGCTCATCTTTCTGATGTTCGACATTGTAAAGATGGTATGCTCCATTGTGGAGAACTCTGGTGATAATGAAGGGACCTTCCCAAGCAGGGGCGAGCTTGTGTGGTTTCTGCTGATCCACTCGAAGAACCAAGTCTCCCTCTTGAAAGGCTCAACCCCTCACGTTTCTGGCATGGAATCGACGCAAGTCTTGCTGATAAATGGTCGACCGGATTAAGGCCATCTCTCTTTCGTCCTCTAGGAGATCGACTGCGTCCTGCCGGGCCTGTTCTGCTTCATCTTCAGAGAAGAGCTCGACTTGGGGTTCATTGTGAAGCAGGTCACTCGGTAGAACAGCTTCAGCTCCATAGACCAAGAAGAATGGAGTTCGGCCAGTCGACCGATTGGGAGTTGTCCTCAATCCCCAAAGAACTGATGGAAGTTCATCGACCCAGGCGCCTGTTGCGTGCTTGAGATCACGTATCAGTCGGGGTTTCAGTCCTTTGAGAATCAAGCCATTTGCTCTTTCTACTTGTCCATTCGACCGGGGGTAGGCGACTGAAGCATAGTCGACTCGTGTGCCTTGGTAACTGCAGAAGGCTATGAACTCATCAGAATCTAAGTTCGACCCGTTGTTAGTGATGATGCTGTGCGGAACCCCATATCTGAATGGCAACTCTCTGATGAAGCTGATGGCAGTACTGGCTTCAAGATTCTTGATAGGCTTGGCTTCAATCCATTTGGTAAACTTGTCGACTGCTACAAGCACACGAGTGAAGCCGCTCCTACCAGTCCTCAGCGGTCCAACCATATCCAATCCACAAACAGCAAAGGGCCAGACGAGTGGAATGGTCTTCAGGGCTGACGTAGGCTTGTGGGACATATTGGAGTAAAACTGGCAGCCTTCACATTTGTCAACTATATCCTTCGCCATTTCATTCACTCGTGGCCAATAATATCCAGCTCGGTATGCTTTGGCCACAATGGTCCAAGAGGACGCATGGTGGCCACAGGTGCCCGAGTGGATATCGTTGAGGATCACTCGACCTTCTTCCGGCGTTATGCATTTCTGGCTGACTCCAGTCACACACTTTCTCTGAACAGCTGTCCTATTATCACAGTAAAGGCATTGGACCGACGGACGATCTATCGAGCCTCCTCTTCATTCTCTGGGAGTTCCTTCCTAAGGATATACGCAATACATGGCACTGTCCAGTCGGGAGTGATGACTAAAACCTCCATGATCAGGTCGACCACGGCTGGGACCTCGACTTCAGTCGGACATGTAGCACTCTTAGGCTGCGGGTGCTCTTCAGTGAAAGGATCATCTTGAACTGAAGGTGAATGAATGTGTTCCAAAAACACATTCTTGGGAATGGCTTCTCTCTTGGAACCTATCTTTGCCAAATCATCGGCTGCTTGACTTTTCAGTCGGGGTATATGATGGAGCTGTAACCCCTCAAACTTCTTTTCCAACTTCCTCACCGCATTGCAGTAACCGGTCATAGCTAGGCTTCTGACATCCCACTCCTTCATCACTTCATTGACTACCAAATCTGAGTCACCGTAGACCATGAGGCGACGGACGCCGAGTGAGATGGCCATACGTAACCCATATAAGAGTGCTTCATATTCCGCTTCGTTATTGGAGGAATCAAAGTGAATCTGGAGAACATGTCTGAGCTTGTCTCCTCGGGGGGATACCAGTACCACCCCAGCACCGGAACCATTCAGCATCTTGGAGCCATCAAAGAACTTGGTCCAGTGCTCTGAGTGGACTTGAGTTGGCAGTTGTTGTTCGATCCACTCGGCGAGCAAATCTGCTATTGCTTGGGACTTGATAGATTTCTTTGCCTCAAACTTAAGTACTGGACTGCAGCTAAGCCCCCGAGTGAGAGGCTTGCTCATCACTCGGTAGGATTTTTCAAACTTAGGCGAGTACTGGACTGCAGCTAAGCCCCCGAGTGAGAGGCTT
Source organism: Aegilops tauschii subsp. strangulata (assembly GCF_002575655.3). Classification (NCBI taxonomy): domain Eukaryota; kingdom Viridiplantae; phylum Streptophyta; class Magnoliopsida; order Poales; family Poaceae; genus Aegilops; species Aegilops tauschii. The sequence goes on along the minus strand of NC_053040.3, from coordinate 124,936,770 downwards.
GCTCATCACTCGGTAGGATTTTTCAAACTTAGGCAAGTACTGGACTGCAGCTAAGCCCCCGAGTGAGAGGCTTGCTCATCACTCGGTAGGATTTTTAAAACTTAGGCAAAACGGATTCGCGGCTAAGCCCCCGAGTGAGAGGCTTGCTCATCACTCGGTAGGATTTTTAAAACTTAGGCGAAACGGATTCGCGGCTAAGCCCCCGAGTGAGAGGCTTGCTCACCACTCGGTAGGATTTTTCAAACTTAGGCGAAACGGAGTCGCGGCGAAGTCACCCACTGGGGGATTTCGGACGCAAACAAAAGTAACAACAATCATTTAAGAAGACTGTAAAGCTCTTGTCTCTGATAAACAAACTACAAAGGTATTTCTTATTACATCTCATCCGAATGAGTACTTAAGTATAAAAGGGGCGGAGCAGCTCCGCATTCCAAGCCCGTGGCTCATCTTTTTGATGTTCGACATTGTAAAGATGGTATGCTCCATTGTGGAGAACTCTGGTGACATTGAAGGGACCTTCCCAAGCAGGGGCGAGCTTGTGTGGTTTCTGCTGATCCACTCGAAGAACCAAGTCTCCCTCTTGAAAGGCTCAGCCCCTTACGTTTCTGGCATGGAATCGACGCAAGTCTTGCTGATAAATGGTCGACCGGATTAAGGCCATCTCTCTTTCGTCCTCTAGGAGATCGACTGCGTCCTGCCGGGCCTGTTCTGCTTCATCTTCAGAGAAGAGCTCGACTTGGGGTGCATTGTGAAGCAGGTCACTCGGTAGAACAGCTTCAGCTCCATAGACCAAGAAGAATGGAGTTCGGCCAGTCGACCGATTGGGAGTTGTCCTCAATCCCCAAAGAACTGATGGAAGTTCATCGACCCAGGCGCCTGTTGCGTGCTTGAGATCACGTATCAGTCGGGGTTCCAGTCCTTTGAGAATCAAGCCATTTGCTCTTTCTACTTGTCCATTCGACCGGGGGTGGGCGACTGAAGCATAGTCGACTCGTGTGCCTTGGTAACTGCAGAAGGCTATGAACTCATCAGAATCTAAGTTCGACCCGTTGTCAGTGATGATGCTGTGCGGAACCCCATATCTGAATGTCAACTCTCTGAGGAAGCTGGCGGCAGTACTGGCTTCAACATTCTTGATAGGCTTGGCTTCAATCCATTTGGTAAACTTGTCGACTGCTACAAGCACATGAGTGAAGCCGCTCCAACCAGTCCTCGGCGGTCCAACCATATCCAATCCCCAAACAGCAAAGGGCTAGACGAGTGGAATGGTCTTCAGGGCTGACGCAGGCTTGTGGGACATATTGGAGTAAAACTGGCAGCCTTCACATTTGTCAACTATATCCTTCGCCATTTCATTCGCTCGTGGCCAATAAAATCCAGCTCGGTATGCTTTGGCCACAATGGTCCAAGAGGACGCATGGTGGCCACAGGTGCCCGAGTGGATATCGTTGAGGATCACTCGACCTTCTTCCGGCGTTATGCATTTCTGGCTGACTCCAGTCACACACTTTCTCTGAACAGCTGTCCTGTTATCACAGTAAAGGCATTGGACCGACGGACGATCTATCGAGCCTCCTCTTCATCCTCTGGGAGTTCCTTCCTAAGGATATACGCAATACATGGCACTGTCCAGTCGGGAGTGATGACTAAAACCTCCATGATCAGGTCGACCACGGCTGGGACCTCGACTTCAGTCGGACTTGTAGCAATCTTAGGCTGCGGGTGCTCTTCAGTGAAAGGATCATCTTGAACTGAAGGTGAATGAATGTGTTCCAAAAACACATTGCTGGGAATGGCTTCTCTCTTGGAACCTATCTTTGCCAAATCATCGGCTGCTTGACTTTTCAGTCGGGGTATATGATGGAGCTCTAACCCCTCAAACTTCTTTTCCAACTTCCTCACCGCATTGCAGTAACCAGTCATAGCTGGGCTTCTGACATCCCACTCCTTCATCACTTCATTGACTACCAAATCTGAGTCACCGTAGACCATGAGGCGACGGACGCCGAGTGAGATGGCCATACGTAACCCATATAAGAGTGCTTCATATTCCGCTTCGTTATTGGAGGAATCAAAGTGAATCTGGAGAACATGTCTGAGCTTGTCTCCTCGGGGGGATACCAGTACCACCCCAGCACCGGAACCATTCAGCATCTTGGAGCCATCAAAGAACATGGTCCAGTGCTCCGAGTGGACTTGAGTCGGCAGTTGTTGTTCGATCCACTCAGCGAGGAAATCTGCTATTGCTTGGGACTTGATAGATTTCTTTGCCTCAAACTTAAGTACTGGACTGCAGCTAAGCCCCCGAGTGAGAGGCTTGCTCATCACTCGGTAGGATTTTTCAAACTGAGGCGAGTACTGGACTGCAGCTAAGCCCCCGAGTGAGAGGCTTGCTCATCACTCGGTAGGATTTTTCAAACTTAGGCAAGTACTGGACTGCAGCTAAGCCCCCGAGTGACAGGCTTGCTCATCACTCGGTAGGATTTTTAAAACTTAGGCGAAACGGATTCGCGGCTAAGCCCCCGAGTGAGAGGCTTGCTCATCACTCGGTAGGATTTTTAAAACTTAGGCGAAACGGATTCGCGGCTAAGCCCCCGAGTGAGAGGCTTGCTCACCACTCGGTAGGATTTTTCAAACTTAGGCGAAACGGAGTCGCGGCGAAGTCACCCACTGGGGGATTTCGGACGCAAACAAACGTAACAACAATCATTTAAGAAGACTGTAAAGCTCTTGTCTTTGATAAACAAACTACAAAGGTATTTCTTATTACATCTCATCCGAATGAGTACTTAAGTATAAAAGGGGCGGAGCAGCTCCGCATTCCAAGCCCGTGGCTCATCTTTCTGATGTTCGACATTGTAAAGATGGTATGCTCCATTGTGGAGAACTCTGGTGATAATGAAGGGACCTTCCCAAGCAGGGGCGAGCTTGTGTGGTTTCTGCTGATCCACTCGAAGAACCAAGTCTCCCTCTTGAAAGGCTCAGCCCCTCACGTTTCTGGCATGGAATCGACGCAAGTCTTGCTGATAAATGGTCGACCGGATTAAGGCCATCTCTCTTTCGTCCTCTAGGAGATCGACTGCGTCCTGCCGGGCCTGTTCTGCTTCATCTTCAGAGAAGAGCTCGACTTGGGGTGCATTGTGAAGCAGGTCACTCGGTAGAACAGCTTCAGCTCCATAGACCAAGAAGAATGGAGTTCGGCCAGTCGACCGATTGGGAGTTGTCCTCAATCCCCAAAGAATTGATGGAAGTTCATCGACCCAGGCGCCTGTTGCGTGCTTGAGATCACGTATCAGTCGGGGTTTCAGTCCTTTGAGAATCAAGCCATTTGCTCTTTCTACTTGTCCATTCGACCGGGGGTAGGCGACTGAAGCATAGTCGACTCGTGTGCCTTGGTAACTGCCGAAGGCTATGAACTCATCAGAATCTAAGTTCGACCCGTTGTTAGTGATGATGCTGTGCGGAACCCCATATCTGAATGGCAACTCTCTGATGAAGCTGATGGCAGTACTGGCTTCAAGATTCTTGATAGGCTTGGCTTCAATCCATTTGGTAAACTTGTCGACTGCTACAAGCACACGAGTGAAGCCGCTCCTACCAGTCCTCAGCGGTCCAACCATATCCAATCCACAAACAGCAAAGGGCCAGACGAGTGGAATGGTCTTCAGGGCTGACGTAGGCTTGTGGGACATATTGGAGTAAAACTGGCAGCCTTCACATTTGTCAACTATATCCTTCGCCATTTCATTCAGTCATGGCCAATAATATCCAGCTCGGTATGCTTTGGCCACAATGGTCCAAGAGGACGCATGGTGGCCACAGGTGCCCGAGTGGATATCGTTGAGGATCACTCGACCTTCTTCCGGCGTTATGCATTTCTGGCTGACTCCAGTCACAGACTTTCTCTGAACAGCTGTCCTGTTATCACAGTAAAGGCATTGGACCGACGGACGATCTATCGAGCCTCCTCTTCATCCTCTGGGAGTTCCTTCCTAAGGATATACGCAATACATGGCACTGTCCAGTCGGGAGTGATGACTAAAACCTCCATGATCAGGTCGACCACGGCTGGGACCTCGACTTCAGTCGGACTTGTAGCACTCTTAGGCTGCGGGTGCTCTTCAGTGAAAGGATCATCTTGAACTGAAGGTGAATGAATGTGTTCCAAAAACACATTCTTGGGAATGGCTTCTCTCTTGGAACCTATCTTTGCCAAATCATCGGCTGCTTGACTTTTCAGTCGGGGTATATGATGGAGCTGTAACCCCTCAAACTTCTTTTCCAACTTCCTCACCGCATTGCAGTAACCAGTCATAGCTGGGCTTCTGACATCCCACTCGTTCATCACTTCATTGACTACCAAATCTGAGTCACCGTAGACCATGAGGCGACGGACGCCGAGTGAGATGGCCATACGTAACCCATATAAGAGTGCTTCATATTCCGCTTTGTTATTGGAGGAATCAAAGTGAATCTGGAGAACATGTCTGAGCTTGTCTCCTCGGGGGGATACCAGTACCACCCCAGCACCGGAACCATTCAGCATCTTGGAGCCATCAAAGAACATGGTCCAGTGCTCTGAGTGGACTTGAGTTGGCAGTTGTTGTTCGATCCACTCGGCGAGCAAATCTGCTATTGCTTGGGACTTGATAGATTTCTTTGCCTCAAACTTAAGTACTGGACTGCTGCTAAGCCCCCGAGTGAGAGGCTTGCTCATCACTCGGTAGGATTTTTCAAACTTAGGCGAGTACTGGACTGCAGCTAAGCCCCCGAGTGAGAGGCTTGCTCATCACTCGGTAGGATTTTTCAAACTTAGGCAAGTACTGGACTGCAGCTAAGCCCCCGAGTGAGAGGCTTGCTCATCACTCGGTAGGATTTTTAAAACATAGGCGAAACGGATTCGCGGCTAAGCCCCCGATTGAGAGGCTTGCTCATCACTCGGTAGGATTTTTAAAACTTAGGCGAAACGGATTCGCGGCTAAGCCCCCGAGTGAGAGGCTTGCTCATCACTCGGTAGGATTTTTAAAACTTAGGCGAAACGGATTCGCGGCTAAGCCCCCGAGTGAGAGGCTTGCTCACCACTCGGTAGGATTTTTCAAACTTAGGCGAAACGGAGTCGCGGCGAAGTCACCCACTGGGGGATTTCGGACGCAAACAAAAGTAACAACAATCATTTAAGAAGACTGTAAAGCTCTTGTCTTTGATAAACAAACTACAAAGGTATTTCTTATTACATCTCATCCGAATGAGTACTTAAGTATAAAAGGGGCGGAGCAGCTCCGCATTCCAAGCCCGTGGCTCATCTTTTTGATGTTCGACATTGTAAAGATGGTATGCTCCATTGTGGAGAACTCTGGTGACAATGAAGGGACCTTCCCAAGCAGGGGCGAGCTTGTGTGGTTTCTGCTGATCCACTCGAAGAACCAAGTCTCCCTCTTGAAAGGCTCAGCCCCTTACGTTTCTGGCATGGAATCGACGCAAGTCTTGCTGATAAATGGTCGATCGGATTAAGGCCATCTCTCTTTCGTCCTCTAGGAGATCGACTGCGTCCTCCCGGGCCTGTTCTGCTTCATCTTCAGAGAAGAGCTCGACTTGGGGTGCATTGTGAAGCAGGTCACTCGGTAGAACAGCTTCAGCTCCATAGACCAAGAAGAATGGAGTTCGGCCAGTCGACCGATTGGGAGTTGTCCTCAATCCCCAAAGAACTGATGGAAGTTCATCGACCCAGGCGCCTGTTGCGTGCTTGAGATCACGTATCAGTCGGGGTTCCAGTCCTTTGAGAATCAAGCCATTTGCTCTTTCTACTTGTCCATTCGACCGGGGGTGGGCGACTGAAGCATAGTCAACTCGTGTGCCTTGGTAAGTGTAGAAGGCTATGAACTCATCAGAATCGAAGTTCGACCCGTTGTCAGTGATGATGCTGTGCGGAACCCCATATCTGAATGTCAACTCTCTGAGGAAGCTGGCGGCAGTACTGGCTTCAACATTCTTGATAGGCTTGGCTTCAATCCATTTGGTAAACTTGTCGACTGCTACAAGCACATCAGTGAAGCCGCTCCAACCAGTCCTCGGCGGTCCAACCATATCCAATCCCCAAACAGCAAAGGGCTAGACGAGTGGAATGGTCTTCAGGGCTGACGCAGGCTTGTGGGACATATTGGAGTAAAACTGGCAGCCTTCACATTTGTCAACTATATCCTTCGCCATTTCATTCGCTCGTGGCCAATAAAATCCAGCTCGGTATGCTTTGGCCACAATGGTCCAAGAGGACGCATGGTGGCCACAGGTCCCCGAGTGGATATTGTTGAGGATCACTCGACCTTCTTCCGGCGTTATGCATTTCTGGCTGACTCCAGTCACACTTTCTCTGAACAGCTGTCCTCTTATCACAGTAAAGGCTTTGGACTGACGGACGATCTGTCGAGCCTCCTCTGGATCCTCTGGGAGTTCCTTCCTAAGGATATACGCAATATATGGCACTGTCCAGTCGGGAGTGATGACTAAAACCTCCATGATCAGGTCGACCACGGCTGGGACCTCGACTTCAGTCGGATCTGTAGCACTCTTAGGCTACGGGTGCTCTTCGGTGAAAGGATCATCTTGAACTGAAGGTGAATGAATGTGTTCCAAAAACACATTGCTGGGAATGGCTTCTCTCTTGGAACCTATCTTTGCCAAATCCTCAGCTGCTTGATTTTTCAGTCGGGGTATATGATGGAGCTCTAACCCCTCAAACTTCTTTTCCAACTTCCTCACCGCATTGCAGTAACCAGTCATAGCTGGGCTTCTGACATCCCACTCCTTCATCACTTGATTGACTACCAAATCTGAGTCGCCGTAGACCATGAGGCGACGGACGCCGAGTGAGATGGCCATACGTAACCCATATAAGAGTGCTTCATATTCCGCTTCGTTGTTGGAGGAATCAAAGTGAATCTGGAGAACATATCTGAGCTTGTCTCCTTGGGGGGATACCAGTACCACCCCAGCACCGGAACCATTCAGCATCTTGGAGCCATCAAAGAACATGGTCCAGTGCTCCGAGTGGACTTGAGTCGGCAGTTGCTGTTCGATGCACTCGGCGAGGAAATCTGTTATTGCTTGGGACTTGATAGCTTTCTTTGCCTCAAACTTGACATCCAAGGGAAGGAGTTCAATCGCCCACTTTGCCACTCGACCAGTTGCATCTCTGTTGTTCAGAATCTCTGATAATGGAGCGTCGCTGATGACTGTAATGGAGTGGTCAAAGAAATAGTGTGCAACCTTCTTCGTGGTCATATAAATCCCATAAACAAGCTTCTGATAATGTGGATATCTTTGCTTTGATGGAGTCAAAACTTCAGAAACATAATATACTGTGCGCTGAACTTTATGGGCTTTTCCTTCTTCTTCCCGCTCGACCGTAAGTACTATACTGACGACTTGTCCAGTGGCTTCAATGTAAAGCAGTAAAGGCTCTTTGCTGATTGGTGCAGCAAGCACCGGCTGGGTGGAAAGCAGGGCTTTGAGCTCTGCAAATGCTGCATCAGCTTCAGGAGTCCACTCGAACTTATCAGACTTCTTCATCAGTTGGTAAAGAGGCAATGCCTTTTCACCGAGGCGAGAAATGAATCGACTTAAGGCGGCCAAACAACCTGTAAGCTTCTGGACATCGTGCACACGCACAGGGCGTTTCATTCGGAGAATGGCACCAACTTTCTCTGGGTTAGCATCGATCCCCCATTCAGAAACGAGGAAGCCGAGTAATTTTCCGCCCGGAACTCCGAATGTGCACTTTGATGGATTAAGCTTGATATCATACCTTCTGAGGTTGGCAAAAGTTTCAGCAAGGTCAGACAGCAGGTCGGAACCTTTACGTGACTTGACCACAATGTCATCCATGTATGCTTCCACATTCCGACTGATCTGAGTGAGTAAACACTTCTGAATCATCCTCATGAATGTGGCTCCAGCATTCTTCAGGCCGAATGGCATGGTGACATAACAGAAGCACCCAAATGGAGTGATGAAAGCTATTTTTATCTCATCGGGTCCATACAGTCGGATCTGATGATACCCGGAATAGGCATCCAAAAAGGACAAGCGCTCACACCCTGCAGTCGATTCGAGTATTTGGTCGATGCGGGGAAGAGGAAAGTGATCTTTCGGGCAGGCCCGATTGATATGCTTGAAGTCAATGCACATGCGAAGTGAGTCATCCTTCTTGGGGACCATGACAACATTGGCTAGCCGCTCAGAGTGGTAAATCTCTCGGATAAACTCAGCTGCTAGGAGCCGAGCCACTTCTTCACCAATTGCTTTTCTCTTCTGTACGGCGGACCGTTGAAGATGTTCTTTGACTGGTTTCACTTTTGGGTCGACTCACAAACGGTGCTCAGCCAGCCCCCTGGGAAGACCCGACATGTCAGAAGGTTTCCATGCAAAGATGTCCCAGTTCTCACGGAGGAACTGGATGAGCGCTTCTTCCTATTTGGAGTCGAGTGTTGTCGAAATGTGAGTCAGAGCAGCATTGGGGTCAGTCGGGTGAATCTGAATCGGCTTCGTTTCACCAGACGACTGGAATGCAGAATCTGTGGCAGGCTTCTTAGCTCGCAACAAATCACTCGGATCTGCATTCTTTTGATACTCCTGCAATTCCACTACTGCCATTTGTGCATCGGCGATCTTTGAGCCCTTCTGGAAGCACTCTTCTGCCTTCTTCCGATTGCCAGAGATAGTGATCACTCCTCTAGGACCAGGCATCTTCAATTTGAGGTACACATAACATGGTCGAGCCATAAAACGTGCATAAGCTGGCCTGCCCAGTATAGCATGATAAGCACTTTGGAAATCCACGACTTCAAACGTCAACTTTTCTTTGCGGTAATTCTTGGAATCACCGAAAACCACATCAAGGGCGATCTGGCCGAGTGACTCAGCCTTCTTGCCAGGAATAACTCCATGGAAACTCATATTGGTTTCACTGAGTCTGGACATCGGAATGCCCATTCCCTTCAAGGTCTCTGCACACAATATATTCAAGCCACTACCACCATCCATCAGAACCTTAGTCAACCGAGTGCCTTCGACAACTGGGTCGACCACCAACGCTTGCCTCCCAGGGGTGGCTATGTGCACTGGGTGATCGGACTGGTCGAACATAATGGCAGTTTGAGGCCACTTCAAATAACTGGGTGTCACCGGAGCGACCATGTTTACTTCTCTGTTGATGAGTTTCAGTCGACTTTTGCTCTCAACATCAGCAAAAATCATCAGAGTGGAATTGACGTGGGGGTAACCATCATCATCTTCCTCTTTATCCTCAACTTTGTCCGACTCTTTTTCCTTTTCTTTGGGCTGTTTCTCTCGGAACTGCTGGATTAGGAGCTGACACTATCGAGTGGTATGCTTCGGGTAAATGAGATTACCCTCTTCATCTTCTTTGGTGTGACTGTGGCAAGGCAAATCCAACACATCATTTCCGTCTTGATATTTTATTTTCTTGGGGTTCCACGGTCCTTTGGGCTTCCCCTTGAACTTTCCTTGAGTCACGGCTAAGGCTTCTCCAGGAGCAGCTGGCTCGGCTTTGCGTTTCTGCTTCCGACTGGAGTTCCCTCCTCCGGTTTCGTGGGCGACTGTTTTGTGTTTGCCACTCCGGAGCCGATCCTCCTCTTCACCATTGGCATACTTGGTGGCAATCTCCATCATTCGACTCAGAGACATGTCTCCGGTCCGACCGAACTTCAGATTCAACTCTCGGTACTTGACGCCTTCCTTGAAGGCACAAACCGCTTGGTGATCTGACACATTCTCCACCGTGTGGTGCAACGTGATCCATCTCTGGATATAATCCCTCAAAGTTTCATTCGACTTCTGCACACAAGATTGCAGCTCTGTGAGCCCTGCTGGCCGTTTGCATGTACCTTCAAAGGTCCTAACAAACACTCGGGCGAGTTCCTCCCAACTATAAATGCCGCCTGGCGCCAACTGATTCAACCACGCTCTGGCCGAGCCCTCTAACATCAAAGGAAGGTGCTTCATGGCTACTTCATCATTGCCGCCACCAATCTGAACAGCCACTCGGAAGTCCTCAAGCCAAGTGTCAGGCTTGGACTCACCAGTGAACTTGCTGACTCCAGTTGCCAACCTGAAGTTGGGAGGAATCACTGCAGCCCTGGTGGCCCTGCTGAAACACTCGGGACCTGAAACATGCACTCTGCTGCCAGTCGGATAATCTCTGTCATGGCCTTCTCTGTGCGCTCTGTTCCTGTCAACCAGACCTTGAACGAGAATAGATCTCGCATCAAAGCCCGGTTCTCGTGGGTTGGCTGGAATCCTTCGCCCACCACTGTGAGGGCGTCTGTCACCGTGCTGCCGAGGCACGTATGACCCACTCCTTGGAGGAGGTGTGGGCACTCGACGACGATCATCGTGATCGAGTCGGTGATCATACTGCTCACGGTTTCTGTACTGATCTCGTCGGTCTCCACGTCCCTCACGCCTCGGGGCCGATCTTGGGCTGTGAGCCGACTGGACTGTGTCTGCTACAACGAATCTACTATGGATCCTATTCCGCAACTATGACATTGATGTATTTTGTTCTCCCGCTGCCCGGAGCAAAGCCCTGATCTGCATCAAACCTCTGCCAGCTTCTGACTGGGAAGGCTGAATCGACTCTGCTATTCGAGCTGCAGCTATGAGATTCTAAATCGGAGTTCGATATACCTGAGTTGGAGGCGGAAAAAGCTGTCGTCGACTGGACTCAGGAATCTGCTGCCGAGCACGCTCATCGAGTGCGTGCTGGAGGTTCTCCAGTCGAGTGCGCTCAGCCAAGTTGGCCAGGCGCGCTTCCTCCAAGGCCTGGGCCTCGGGGGTTTCTCCGACAATAGGAGTGTGAAGTGCATCCATGTTACGGCGACGCAGCTCTTCCCTCTGCTGCGAAGATAGGGGCTCGGGGCGATACTCGTCATGGACGCGTGACGGATCACCACCGCCATCGCCACCGTCGCCACGGGGGAAGCCAGGTGGACTGCGTGGTCCGTCAACCATTAAGACTTCCGCCGCAGGGTCGCTGCTGTCGCATTCGGATGCAGTCTCGACGAAGCCAGTCGAACAGGCCGTAGAGAGTTTCGTCGGGCTCGATTGCCGCGACTTGTGGTGTGGCCGACTGGCGAGCCACCGCGTGCCTCGCCCACCGCTAGAGTCGCGACCGGCCAGAACGCTTACGCTGGCGAGCAGTAGGGGATGAAGACGCCATGGAAGCCGACCGATACTGGGTCAACGGCTGCCATAGAAGGACGCCGCGGACGCACGTACGAAAGTGCGTCGCCCGACGGATGGGGAGTGCCTCGACGTCGAGTGGAGCCTCTTGGAGCCAAGCGGAGTCATCGGCGACGAACACGAGCGCGCCGAGACGGATCTCGCGGCCCTCGGCCAATCCTCCGCCCGAAACCATGCTGATGGGGATCGGAAAATTTGCAACTTCTCCAACAAGTCGCTAAGACACCTGCCCCACGGTGGGCGCCAACTGTCGTGGTTCTATGTCTGATAGTAGAATAGGGGGTAGGGATGTAGAGGCAAGATCCTAGCTATGGAGAAGTTGTACACGCGAGTTTTACGAGTTCAGGCCCTTCTCGGAGGAAGTAACAGCCCTACGTCTCGGTGCCCGGAGGCGGTCGACTGGATTATATGCGTGTGTGTTACAGGGGGTGCGAACCCTTGTGCATGAGGAGGGGGTGGCTTATATAGAGTGCGCCAGGACCCCAACCAGCCCACGTTACAAGGGGTTTAAGGTACTTCAAGAGGGGGGCGTTACTGGTAACATCTGTAATAAAGTGTTATAAATGGCTATTAAGTCTAGGAGTTAATGCTCGACCATTGCTGTGTAGAGCGACTGTAGGTCTTTTGTCCGTCGAGTGTTTCTTGTTACGGTCGAGTGACCTTGATTCCTCCGAGTGGAAATGTTTCTGGTCGAGTGGATGATGGTACCCCTTGAATACTTCTGGCTTTAGAGTGATGTCCTTGGGGAGGGTATTTAGGTCAGGCCTGTGACCCTACCCTAGGTGCATGTCCTCATCACCGTGGGTGCCTAAACACCCATGCGCTCAGCCGAAATCTATCCCGCCCACATTTGGGACACCTGAGACTACTGTCCTACCCCCAACCCGCAATATGTCCGAAATTTTAGATGGGGGCAAAGTTTGTAACTTTCCCCAAATTTCAAACAAGCGCGTCCCAAACCAAAATATTGTTCCCCCTTAGTTCCCCGCCTCCCTCCGTTTCCCCATTCATACTTCGTGGGTGCCAAAACGCCCTCTCCGCCAGCCGTTAAACCCCAGCCTCCTCCGTCCTCCACCCCATAGCGCCAGTTCCACCGCCGCCCTCCTCCATCACGCCAGAGCCGGTACCCCGACGTCGTCGTCCAACGCAACCGCAACCGCAACGCCCTCAAGGACTTAGCAGCTGAAGCCGAGGTAGAGCTGCCTCCACGACGCCGACGCTGACGTGCGCCGTACCAGAACCACTCCGACCACGCCGTCCTTGTTGGGGAACGTAGTAATTTCAAAAAAATTCCTACGCACACGCAAGATCATGGTGATGCATAGCAACGAGAGGGGAGAGTGTTGTCCACGTACCCTCATAGACCGAAAGCGGAAGCGTTAACACAACGCGGTTGATGTAGTCGTACGTCTTCACGATCCGACCGATCAAGTACGAAACGCACGGCACCTCCGAGTTCAGCACACGTTCAGCTCGATGACGTCCCTCGAACTCCGATCCAGCCGAGTGTTGAGGGAGAGTTTCATCAGCACGACGGCGTGGTGACGATGATGATGTTCTACCGACGCAGGGCTTCGCCTAAGCACCGCTACGATATTATCGAGGTGTAATATGGTGGAAGGGGGCACCGCACGCGGCTAAAAGATCGTAGATCAATTGTGTGTAGAGAGGTGCCCCCCTGCCCCCGTATATAAAGGAGCAAGGGGGAGGCCGCCGGCCAAGGAGGAGAGGCGCGCCTAGGAGTCCTACTCCTACCGGGAGTAGGACTCCCCCCTTTCCATGTTGGAATAGGAGAGGAAGAGGTGGAGGGGAGGAAGGAAGGGGGGGCGCCGCCCCCCTCTCCTTGTCCTATTCGGACTGGGGGGGAAGGGGGCGCGGCCCTGCCCTGGCCTCCTCTCCGCTCTTCCACCTAGGCCCAATAAGGCCCATTAAGTTACCGGGGGGTTCCGGTAACCTCCCGGTACTCCGGAAAAATCCCGATTTCACCCGGAACACTTACGATGTCCAAACATAGGCTTCCAATATATCAATCTTTATGTCTCGACCATTTCGAGACTCCTCGTCATGTCCGTGATCACATCCGGGACTCCGAACAACCTTCGGTACATCAAAACATATAAACTCATAATATAACTGTCACCGTAACGTTAAGCGTGCGGACCCTACGGGTTCGAGAACTACGTAGACATGACAGAGACACCTCACCGGTTAATAACCAATAGCGGAACCTGGATGCTCATATTGGTTCCCACATATTCTACGAAGATCTTTATCGGTCAGACCGCATAACAACATACGTTGTTCCCTTTGTCATCGGTATGTTACTTGCCCGAGATTCGATCGTCGGTATCTCGATACCTAGTTCAATCTCGTTACCGGCAAGTCGCTTTACTCGTTCCGTAATACATCATCCTGCAACTAACTCATTAGTCACAATGCTTGCAAGGCTTATAGTGATGTGTATTACTGAGTGGGCCCAGAGATACCTCTCCGACAATCGGAGTGACAAATCCTAATCTCGAAATACGCCAACCCAACAAGTACCTTTGGAGACACCTGTAGAGCACCTTTATAATCACCCAGTTACGTTGTGACGTTTGGTAGCACACAAAGTGTTCCTCCAATAAACGGGAGTTGCATAATCTCATAGTCATAGGAACATGTATAAGTCATGAAGAAAGCAATAGCAACATACTAAACGATCGAGTGCTAAGCTAACGGAATGGGTCAAGTCAATCACATCATTCTCCTAATGATGTGACCCCGTTAATAAAATGACAACTCATGTCTATGGCTAGGAAACATAACCATCTTTGATCAACGAGCTAGTCAAGTAGAGGCATACTAGTGACACTTTGTTTGTTTATGTATTCACACATGTATTATGTTTCCGGTTAATACAATTCTAGCATGAACAATAAACATTTATCATGATATAAGGAAATAAATAATAACTTTATTATTGCCTCTAGGGCATATTTCCTTCAGTCTCCCACTTGCACTAGAGTCAATAATCTAGATTACACAGTAATGATTCTTACACCCATGGAGTCTTGGTGCTGATCATGTTTTGCTCGTGGAAGAGGCTTAGTCAACGGGTCTGGAACATTCAGATCCGTATGTATCTTGCAAATTTCTATGTCTCCTACCTAGACTAAATCCCGGATGGAATTGAAGCGTCTTTTGAGGTGCTTGGTTCTCTTGTGAAATCTGGATTCCTTTGCTAAGGAAATTGCACCAGTATTGTCACCAAAGATTTTCATTGGTCCCGATGCACTAGGTATGACATCTAGATCGGATATGAACTCCTTCATCCAGACTCCTTCATTTGCTGCTTCCGAAGCAGCTATGTACTCCGCTTCAACATAGATCCCGCCACGACACTTTGCTTAGAACTGCACCAACTGACAGCTCCACCGTTCAATTTAAACACGTATCCAGTTTGCGATTTAGAATCGTCCGGATCAGTGTCAAAGCTTGCATCAATGTAACCATTTACAATGAGCTCTTTGTCACCTCCATAAACGAGAAACTTATCCTTAGTCCTTTTCAGGTATTTCAGGATGTTCTTGACCGCTGTCCAGTGATCCACTCCTAGATTACTTTGGTACCTCCCTGCTAAACTTATAGCAAGGCACACATCAGGTCTGGTACACAGCATTGCATACATGATAGAGCCTATGGCTGAAGCATAGGGAACATCTTTCATCTTCTCTCTATCTTCTGCAGTGGTCGGGCATTGAGTCTTACTCAATCTCACACCTTGTAGTACAGGCAAGAACCCTTTCTTTGCTTGATCCATTTTGAACTTCTTCAAAACTTTGTCAAGGTATGTGCTTTGTGAAAGTCCAATTAAGCGTCTTGATCTATCTCTATAGATCTTGATGCCTAATATATATGCAGCTTCACCGAGGTCTTTCATTGAAAAACTCTTATTCAAGTATCCCTTTATGCTATCCAGAAATTCTATATCATTTCCAATCAGCAATATGTCATCCACATATAATATCAGAAATGCTACTGAGCTCCCACTCACTTTCTTGTAAATACAGGCTTCTCCAAAAGTCTATATAAAACCAAATGCTTTGATCACACTATCAAAGCGTTTATTCCAACTCCGAGAGGCTTGCACCAGTCCATAAATGGATCGCTGGAGCTTGCACACTTTGTTAGCTCCCTTTGGATCGATAAAACCTTCCGGTTGCATCATATACAACTCTTCTTCCAGAAATCCATTCAGGAATGCAGTTTTTACATCCATTTGCCAAATTTCATAATCATAAAATGCGGCAATTGCTAACATGATTCGGACAGACTTAAGCATCACTACGGGTGAGAAGGTCTCATCGTAGTCAATCCCTTGAACTTGTCGAAAACCTTTCGCAACAAGTCGAGCTTTATAGACAGTAACATTACCATCAGCGTCAGTCTTCTTCTTGAAGATCCATTTATTTTCAATGGCTTGCCGACCATCGGGCAAGTCAACCAAACTCCATACTTTGTTCTCATACATGGATCCCATCTCGGATTTCATGGCCTCAAGCCATTTTGCAGAATCTGGGCTCACCATCGCTTCTTCATAGTTCATAGGTTCGTCGTGGTCTAGCAACATAACCTCCAGAACAGGATTACCGTACCACTCTGGTGCGGATCTTAATCTGGTTGACCTACGAGGTTCAGTAATAACTTGATCTGAAGTTTCATGATCATTATCATTAACTTCCTCACTAATTGGTGTAGGTGTCGCAGAAACTGGTTTCTGCGATGATCTACTTTCCAATAAGGGAGCAGGTACAGTTACCTCATCAAGTTCTACTTTCCTCCCACTCACTTCTTTCGAGAGAAACTCCTTCTCTAGAAAGGATCCATTCTTAGCAACGAATGTCTTGCCTTCGGATCTATGATAGAAGGTGTACCCAACAGTCTCCTTTGGGTATCCTATGAAGACACATTTCTCCGATTGAGGTTCGAGCTTATCAGGTTGAAGTTTCTTCACATAAGCATCGCAACCCCAAACTTTAAGTTACGACAACTTTGGTTTCTTGCCAAACCATAGTTCATAAGGTGTCGTCTCAACGGATTTCGATGGTGTCCTATTTAGATTGAATGCACCCGTCTCTAAAGCATAACCCCAAAACGATAGCGGTAAATCAGTAAGAGACATCATAGATCGCACCATATCTAGTAAAGTACGATTACGACGTTCGGACACACCATTACGTTGTGGTGTTCCGGGTGGCGTGAGTTGCGAAACTATTCCGCATTGTTTCAAATGTAGGCCAAACTCGTAACTCAAATATTCTCCTCCACGATCAGATCGTAGAAATTTTATTTTCTTGTTACGATGATTTTCAACTTCACTCTGAAATTCTTTGAACTTTTCAAATATTTCAGACTTATGTTTCATTAAGTAGATATACCCATATCTGCTCAAATCATGTGTGAAGGTGAGAAAATAACGATATCCGCCACGAGCCTCAATATTCATCGGACCACATACATCTGTATGTATGATTTCCAATAAATATGTTGCTCTCTCCATAGTTCCGGAGAACGGTGTTTTAGTCATCTTGCCCATGAGGCACGGTTCGCAAGTACCAAGTGATTCATAATCAAGTGATTCCAAAAGTCCATCAGTATGGAGTTTCTTCACGCGCTTTACACCGATATGACCTAAACGGCAGTGCCACAAATAAGTTGCACTATCATTATCAGCTCTGCATCTTTTGGCTTCGACATTATGAATATGTGTATCACTACTATCGAGATTCAACAAAAATAGACCACTCTTCAAGGGTGCATGACCATAAAAGATATTATTCATATAAATAGAACAACCATTATTCTCTGATTTAAATGAATAACCGTCTCGCATTAAACAAGATCCAGATATAATGTTCATGCTTAATGCTGGCACCAAATAACAATTATTTAGGTCTAAAACTAATCCCGAAGGTAGATGTAGAGGTAGCGTGCCGACCGCGATCACATCGACTTTGGAACCATTTCCCACGCGCATCGTCATCTCGTCCTTCGCCAATCTTCGCTTAATCCGTAGCCCCTGTTTCGAGTTGCAAATATTAGCAACAGAACCAATATCAAATACCCAGGTGCTACTGCGAGCATTAGTAAGGTACACATCAATAACATGTATATCACATATACCTTTGTTCATCTTGTCATCCTTCTTATCCGCCAAATACTTGGGGCAGTTCCGCTTCCAGTGACCAGTCTGCTTGCAGTAGAAGCACTCAGTTTCAGGCTTAGGTCCAGACTTGGGTTTCTTCTCCTGAACAGCAACTTGCTTGCTGTTCTTCTTGAAGTTCCCCTTCTTCTTCCCTTTGCCCTTTTTCTTGAAACTAGTGGTCTTATTGACCATCAACACTTGATGCTCCTTTTTGATTTCTACCTCCGCTGCCTTTAGCATTGCGAAGAGCTCGGGAATTGTCTTATTCATCCCTTGCATGTTATAGTTCATCACGAAGCTCTTGTTGCTTGGTGGCAGTGATTGAAGAATTCTGTCAATGACGCTATCATCCGGAAGATTAACTCCCAGTTGAATCAAGTGATTATTATACCCAGACATTTTGAGTATATGCTCACTGACAGAACTATTCTCTTCGCTCTTGCAGTTGTAGAACTTATTGGAGACTTCATATCTCTCAATCCGGGCATTTGCTTGAAATATTAACTTCAACTCCTGGAACATCTCATATGCTCCATGGTGTTCAAAACGTCATTGAAGACCCGGTTCTAAGCCGTAAAGCATGGCACACTGAACTATCGAGTAGTCATCAGCTTTGCTTTGCCAGACGTTCATAACTTCTGGTGTTGCTCTTGCAGGAGGCCTGGCACCCAGCGGTGCTTCCAGGACGTAATTTTTCTGTGCAGCAATGAGGATAATCCTCAAGTTACGGACCCAGTCCGTGTAATTGCTACCATCATCTTTCAACTTTGCTTTCTCAAGGAACGCATTAAAATTCAACGGAACAACAGCACGGGCCATTTATCTACAATTAACATAGACAAGCAAGATACTATCAGGTACTAAGTTCATGATAAATTTAAGTTCTATTAATCATATTACTTAAGAACTCCCACTTAGATAGACATCCCTCTAATCATCTAAGTGATTACGTGATCCAAATCAACTAAACCATGTCCGATCATCACGTGTGATGGAGTAGTTTCAATGGTGAACATCACTATGTTGATCATATGTACTATATTATTCACGCTCGACCTTTCGGTCTCCGTGTTCCGAGGCCATATCTGCATATGCTAGGCTCATCAAGTTTAACCTGATTATTCCGCGTGTGCAACTGTTTTGCACCCGTTGTATTTGAACGTAGAGCCTATCACACCCGATCATCACGTGGTGTCTCAGCACGAAGAACTTTTGCAACGGTGCATACTCAGGGAGAACACTTTATCTTGAAATTTTAGTGAGAGATCATCTTATAATGCTACCGTCAATCAAAGCAAGATAAGATGCATAAGAGATTAACATCACATGCAATCAATATAAGTGATATGATATGGCCATCATCATCTTGTGCTTGTGATCTCCATCTCCGAAGCACCGTCATGATCACCATCGTCACCGGCGCGACACCTTGATCTCCATTGTAGCATCGTTGTCGTCTCGCCAACTATTGCTTTTACGACTATCGCTACCGCTTAGTGATAAAGTAAAACAATTACATGGCGATTGCATTTCATACAATAAAGCGACAACCATATGGCTCCTGCCAGTTGCCAATAACTCGGTTACAAAACATGATCATCTCATACAATAAAATATAGCATCATGTCTTGACCATATCACATCACAACATGCCCTGCAAAAACAAGTTAGACGTCCTCTACTTTGTTGTTGCAAGTTTTACGTGGCTGCTACGGGCTTAGCAAGAACCGTTCTTACCTACGCATCAAAACCACAACGATAGTTTGTCAAGTTGGTGCTGTTTTAACCTTCGCAAGGACCGGGCGTAGCCACACTTGGTTCAACTAAAGTGAGAGAGACAGACACCCGCCAGTCACCTTTAAGCAACGAGTGCTCGCAACGGTGAAACCAGTCTCGCGTAAGCGTCCGCGTAATGTCGGTCCGGGCCGCTTCATCTCACAATACCGCTGAACCAAAGTATGACATGCTGGTAAGCAGTATGACTTATATCGGCCACAACTCACTTGTGTTCTACTCGTGCATAACATCAACGCATAAAACCAGGCTCGGATGCCACTATTGGGGAACGTAGTAATTTCAAAAAATTTCCTACGCACACGCAAGATCATGGTGATGCATAGCAACGAGAGGGGAGAGTGTTGTCCACATACCCTCGTAGACCGAAAGCGGAAGCGTTAACACAACGCGGTTGATGTAGTCGTACGTCTTCACGATCCGACCGATCAAGTACCAAACGCACGACACCTCCGAGTTCAGCACACGTTCAGCTCGATGACATCCCTCGAACTCCGATCCAACCGAGTGTTGAGGGAGAGTTTTGTCAGCACGACGGCGTGGTGACGATGATGATGTTCTACCGACGCAGGGCTTCGCCTAAGCACCGCTACGATATTATCGAGGTGTAATATGGTGGAAGGGGGCACCGCACACGGCTAAAAGATCGTAGATCAATTGTGTGTAGAGGGGTGCCCCCTGCCCCCGTATATAAAGGAGCAAGGGGGAGGCCACCGGCCAAGGAGGAGAGGCGCGCCTAGGAGGAGTCCTACTCCTACCGGGAGTAGGACTCCCCCCTTTCCATGTTGGAATAGGAGAGGAAGGAGGAATTGGTGGAGGGGAGGAAGGAAGGGGGGCGCCGCCCCCCTCTCCTTGTCCTATTTGGACTGGGGGAAAGGGGGGCGCGGCCCTGCCCTGGCCTCCTCTCCTCTCTTCCACCTAGGCCCAATAAGGCCCATTAAGTTACCGGGGGGTTCCGGTAACCTAACGGTACTCCGGAAAAATCCTGATTTCACCCGGAACACTTCCGATGTCCAAACATAGGCTTCCAATATATCAATCTTTATGTCTCGACCATTTCGAGACTCCTCATCATGTCCGTGATCATATCCGGGACTCTGGACAACATTCGGTACATCAAAACATATAAACTCATAATATAACTGTCATCGTAACGTTAAGCGTGCGGACCCTACGGGTTCGAGAACTATGTAGACATGACCGAGACACCTCTCCGGTCAATAACCAATAGCGGAACCTGGATGCTCATATTGGTTCCCACATATTCTACGAAGATCTTTATTGGTTAGACCGCATAACAACATACGTTGTTCCCTTTGTCATCGGTATGTTACTTGCCCGAGATTCGATCGTCGGTATCTCGATACCTAGTTCAATCTCGTTACCGGCAAGTTTCTTTACTCGTTCCGTAATACATCATCCCACAACTAACTCATTAGTTACAATGCTTGCAAGGCTTATAGTGATGTGTATTACTGAGTGGGCCCAGAGATACCTCTCCGACAATCGGAGTGACAAATCCTAATCTCGAAATACGCCAACCCAACAAATACCTTTGGAGACACCTGTAGAGCACCTTTATAATCACCCAGTTACGTTGTGACGTTTGGTAGCACACAAAGTGTTCCTCCGGTAAACGGTTGTTGCATAATCTCATAGTCATAGGAACATGTATAAGTCATGAAGAAATCAATAGCAATATACTAAACGATCGAGTGCTAAGCTAACGGAATGGGTCAAGTCAATCACATCATTCTCCTAATGATGTGATCCTGTTAATCAAATGATAACTCATGTCTATGGCTAGGAAACATAACCATCTTTGATCAACGAGCTAGTCAAGTAGAGGCATACTAGTGACACTCTGTTTGTTTATGTATTCACACATGTATTATGTTTCCGGTTAATACAATTCTAGCATGAACAATAAACATTTATCATGATATAAGGAAATAAATAATAACTTTATTATTGCCTCTAGGGCATATTTCCTTCAGTCCTGCGCCTCACTGCTGCCGCTCCACTGTCGCAACCGTCCACCGCACCGGAGCTGTTCCCGCTACGCCGTCGTTCGCCGCCTCGGATCTGCTTCCCCGCCGCCGACAGACGGCCACTGCACCACACTCAACAACTTGGCCATGGGTTCGTCCAAGGCTCCACCGTCCTCCACAACTTCTTGTTTCCAGCGAACCACAAGAAGATCGTTGGAAAAACAGAAGGAGGACACAGCACTGCCAGCAGAAAGGGGTACTCCCCTTCCCTTATTCGTGCAAACCTTACGTCTCTACTCACACCATATTCATCCCACGAAAGAAACTAGTTGAGCGCTTCTTACTGCATCTTCTTCGTGATACTAAATGCACAAGGTTTCCTCCCTTTACTATTTCACCTTTGCTAGAGGTCAGTAGCCCGTCTGGATTTCAATTCAGGGTCAGTCGAACCTCAATTAAAAGAAGCAGTACCCGCTTAGGCGCGCGGAGCACCTAGTCCGCCTGTTCGCCGGGGAAGCAGTGCATCGGTGTCTATCATAGGGGTGTGGAGCGCAGGAGCTGCTTGCGCCCGATCTGGAGGTCGGCGGGGCTTGAATGGACTGCCGGGAGGCGGTGCCAAGCACGGCGGTGCGGTGAGGTCGAGGGGAGGGCGCAGGCAGGGGACTGGTCCGGTGGTCGCTGCCGTTTCGAGGAGATCGTCAACACTGACTGGCTGGAGGTAGATGAAGGCGATCTGCCCGTTCTTTGTACATCAGACGGTGCAAAAAAATTGGACTGACCTATTTGTTTTCAGTCGAATGTTATTTTCATAGAATCATGTAGTAATTTAGTGTGCCATGCATGTTGTAGAGCTATCATATGTCTCCCGTCATTTATTTCTCACCGACCTGCTATCTGCTACCTTTACACTGTACTAATTGTGCACACACTTCACCCATACTCACACTATTGTTTTTTTATGCATGGGTATTTCAGACTCTGACGCAGTGTTGATGAATGCTGAAAAGAAAAGACAGAAGTCACTCCAGTGTAATTCGAAGATAAGCACTAAGCGTTGCAGCGCTCTAAAGGATGCAGTGTCAGCAGTTGGAGACAGTAAACGTAGCTCTGCAGTTGATGATCTCAATTGCCACACACAACCATCCCAGATGCTTGCTTTAACTTCGAGCTGTCAAATGTGGTTGCATGTTGCATATGGTGTCTAGCTTGTATTGCTTCCAATTGTGTTAAATTGCATCTGCTTACTTTACACATTATACCTTTGATAATGACATGCCTTCCTGTTTTTGATACATACTACATATGTATATTAACCATGTTCATACATCAAACTAATGCTCTTTTGTATCCCTCGTCAATCACTTATGATGAGACAGTCACCCGCGTGGGTTACTGTCAGACGCCATACTCGTTTAAAGAGTGCAGTGTCATCCTCCCCACATGATTCTCAAGAAACAACAAGGCTAAATGAAGATAGTCAACGTAGCTCTCTATTTGATGACTGCAATTCCCCCACACCACCATCACAGGTGCTTGCTCTAACTTCGCAGTGTGATATGTGGTTGCATGTTGCATGCGATGTCTAGCTTGTAATGCTTCTAATTAGGGTAAATTGCATATGCTTAGTTTACACATTATACCCGTGAATATGACATGCCTTCCTATTTTTGGTACACATTACATCTATGTGTTATCCTTGTTCTTACATGAAACTACCTCTTTTCTGTATCCTGCATCAATCACTTACGATGAGTCATCTTTATTCATTGCATATTGCATATTATTCTAGCCTGTTGCCATGTATTGCTTCTAATTTGGTCAAATACATTGGTTAGGGCACCCTTTTAATTTGGCAGAGTGATATTGGTTTCATCTTTCATATGGTTTCTAGCTTGCATTGAATCTAACAAGTTCAAGCACCTTGTGCTTAGTTTACACGTTATACATCATACATGTCAATATGTCACGCCGTCCTGCTTTTCATACATATTCCATCCTCCTATCATGCGGTTGCCTTACATGAAAGTAGTGTTCGTCAGTATCATGCATCAATGAGTTCTGAAGAGCAAATTTTATTCCTTTTTCTTGTGGGTTTTACTTGACAAGGCAAAATCAAGAAAGAGGAAGGAAAAGAGTAAGGAAGGCGATGATGGTGGTCCTCTGCAGCAACGTAAACGGAGCATCTGTACCGATTCTCCTTGTACTGATAGTGCATTACAAGGTCCAAGTCTCCGCTCCCCTACTCCACCATCCAAGGTGCTTGCTGTAACTTGGCCGTGTGATATCTGGTTGCATGTTGCATATGGTGTCTAGCTTGTATTGCTCCTAATTAGTGTAAACTGCATCTGCTTAGCTTACACATGATAAGTGTGAATATGACACGCTTTCCTGTTTTTGGTACATACTATATCTGTCTATCACACCATGTTCTTACATGAAACTACTCTTCTTGTGTATCCTGCATCAGTGACTTATGATGGAACACCTTTAAGTTGGTAGTGTGATATTGGTTTGCGTCTTGAATATGATTTCTAGCATGTATTGCTTCTAGTTTGATGAACGCCACCTATGACGAGACAGTTTTAACTTGGCAGAGTGATATTGATTGCACCTTTCATATGGTGTCTACTTTGCAGTGCTTCTAATTTGTTGAAGTGCCTTCTGCTTAGTTACCACATCATAGGTGTGAATATGTCAAGCCATCCATTTTTTCGTACATATTCCATTCTCGTATCATGACTTTGCCTTTCATCAGAGTAGTGTTCGTCAGTATCATGCATGAATGAGTTCTGAAGAGCGAATTATATTCCTTTTTCTTGTCGGTTTGACCTCACAATGCAAAATCAATAAAGCTGAAGGAAATTGGCAAGGCATTGGATGATGGTGGTCCTTCCGAGCAACTGAAACGGAGGTTCTCTACAGATTCTACTCCGCCATCCTATCAACAAGATTCGCAAGACAACGCAAGGCTAGACAGTCAACGTAGCTGTGTAGATGATGAGCACATCTCCCCTACTCCACCATCACACGTGCTTGCTCTAACTTGGCACTATTATATGTGGTTGCATGTTGCATATGATGTCTAGCTTGTATTGCTTCTAACTTTGTTGAATTGCATCTGCTTACTTTACACATAATGCCTGTGAATATAGCACGTGTTCCTGTTTCTAGAACATACGTGTACATGATGAGCACATCTCCCCTACTCCAGCATCACAGGTCCTTGCTCTAACTTGGCACTATTATATGTGGTTGCATGTTGCGTATGATGTCTAGCTTGTATTGCTTCTAACTTTGTTGAATTGCATCTGCTTACTTTACACATAATGCATGTGAATATGACACGTGTTCCTGTTTCTAGAACATATGTGTACATGATGAGCACATCTCCCCTACTCCACCATCACAGGTGCTTGCTCTAACTTGGAACTGTTATATGTGGTTGTGTTTTCCGTATGATGTCTAGTTTGTATTGCTTCTGATTATGTTGAATTGCATGTGCGTAGCTTACAACTTATACCTGCAACGATCACTTACCCATAAGACACAATTTACTTGGGACTGTGATGTAGGTTGCATCTTGCATTGTCTTCTAGCTTGTACTGCTTCTAATTTCTTGAAATGGCACTTACGACGAGACACTTTTTACCTGATAGGGTGATATTGGTTGCATGTTCATATGGTGCCTAGCTTTCATTTCTTCTAATTTTGTTGAAATGCCTTCCGCTTACTATTTTTCATACATATTCCATCCTCCTATCGTACGTGTGAATATGAAACGCTGTCTTTTTTTGTATATATTCCATCCTCATATCCTGAGCTTGCCTTACGTCAAAGTAGTGTTCGTCTGTATCATGCATCAACTAGTTATGCAGAGCTAATTTTATTCATCTTCTTGTGGTTTTCACTTCATAAGGCAATATCAGAAAATAGGAAGGAAAAGAGTAAGTTAGGGGATGTTGGTGGTCCTCCGCACCGACGCAAAACAAAGACTCTCTAGATTTGCCACTGCTACTGCTAATGAAGTTGAAGTCCCAAGTCTACATGATGAGTTCATCTCCTGTACTCCACCATCACAGGTGCTTGCTCTAAGTTGACAGTGTGATAATTGGTTTCATGTTGCATATGTTGTCTAGCCTGTATTTCTTCTATTTTGATTAAATTGCACCTGTTGAGTTCATACATTATACATGTGCATATGACATGGCGTTCTGTGTCTAGAATACACTGCATCTATCTATATACCATGTTCTTACATCAAAGTACTGCTGTTGTGTATCTCGCATCAGTCACTCATGATTGGACACTTTTAACATGGCAGTTTGATAGTGGTTGCATCTTGCATTGATTTCTACGTTGTACTGCTTCTAATTTTTCGAATTGCCACTTATGACAAGACACTTTTAACTTGGCAGAGTAATATTGGTTGCATCTTTCATATGGTGTCTAGCTTGCATTACTTCTATTTTCTTGAAAATCCTTCTGCTTAGTTTACACATCGTAGTTTTGAATATGTCATGCCGTCCTGTTTTTCTTACATATTCCATCCTCATACGGTTGTCTTACATCAAAGTATTGCTTGTCTGTATCATGCATCAATGAGTTCTGAAGAGCGATTTTATTCTTTTGTGTTGTGGGTACGGCTTGACATGGCAAAGTCAAAAAAGAGCAAGGAAAATAATATAGTAGGGAGTGGTGTTACTCGTCAGGTGAAACAAGGATCTGCCGTCCAGATTCTGCTGGTACTTATAGTGCAGTAGAAGGTCCAAGTCCACTGGCTAAATCTACAAACATAGTATCACCTGCTCCACCAGCCGCAGCATCCGCTTCAACTGTACCAGCATCTCAACGAGTTACTCGTTCGTTTGCTCCGGAACTGGCCAGTTCCCAAGCTGCCTTCACACCTAACACTACTTTCGAAGCACTGCTGACACAACAGGACTTGGCAAGATCAGATGAACCTCATGAGCATCAACACCAAGATGGTACCTGACCGAGTCAAGTTGCAGTTGCATGCTCCTTTATATATACTCTCACAGTTTGATGTACACTAACACTTTCCATATTCGTTGTTGAACTAGCACCATGACGCAAGCGGAAACAGACATCAGGGATAATGCTTGACAGATTAACAAAATCTAAAGGAGGAAGAATGGAGATCCATTTTGAGGCAGGTTTAAAAAGGCCACGTGATGCTACAGAGTCAGCCAAGTTAGTATCAGAGGCAGCCGTTGCCGTTAGGTGTCATGCACGTATCCTCCCAACGTGGATCCAGTACAGGAATGAGAAAGACAATACCCAGTTTAACACCTTCCTTGACCATTTATCCGTAAGTAATGTTATGCATCGCAATTAGTAATATTGTCTTGCTCTGTCCCATACTTTCTAGCTTCCTCCTAATAAGACTCACATTCTTTTTTCAACAGATGAGGTTCAAGTTGGATCTGAAAGATGATGCAACTAAACAAGCATGCACTCATGTTTTTCAGTCTGCTCTGCGACAGTATCGATACCACCTTAGAAAATCTCACTTTGAAGGCAAGGCTAACAATGAAATTGCCCAAACATCTCAAGTGGAATATATTACAGATGAAGACTGGACAACCCTTGTTAAACACTGGTACGATCCAAAGTATCAGGTAGGCTATATGTATTTGATCAGACCACATATTGAACTTGTATTTATGTATGTGCCTTACAAGTGTATCTTCTTCTAGGCTAACAGTTTGAAGAACAAGACCAACCGTTCTAAAGTGAAATTCCAACAGACAACAGGATCTCGTAGCTATATTGCACACTGCAAGGCTCTTGTAAATAGCTGCTACTTCCTTCTTTTTTCTGTGCCATATTATCGTATCTATATTGACTTGTTCCAAATACAGAGGAAAGCATGTGCGGACGAAAAAGAACCTGAACCGAATGCAGTGCAAATCTTCAAGGATTGCCACACCAGCAAGATGAAGGGCATGAGCACACCAGTTCAAGCCGTTGTTGTAAGTCCTTACTCCTCCTGCCTTTGAACTGATTGGTACTGTGATGTGTTCATTTAACTACTTGGTTTGCAGCCAATGTCAGTTACTCTGTTCACTTTTATACATAGTTGTCTTAACGTATCATTTCACCTTACTGAAGGAAATATGCCCTAGAGGCAATAATAAAGTATTATATATTTCCTTATATCATGATAAATGTTTATTATTCATGCTAGAATTGTATTAACCGGAAACGTAATACATGTGTGAATACATAGACAAACAGAGTGTCACTAGTATGCCTCTACTTGACTAGCTCGTTAATCAAAGATGGTTATGTTTCCTAGCCATAGACATGAGTTGTCATTTGATTAACGGGATCACCTCATTAGGAGAATGACGTGATTGATGTCGGAGTAAATGGCCACGGGTAGCCTAACCGACTGCCCCTGGTTCTTCTGAAAAAATTATCAGGCCTTCGGGCCTCCAAGCACTCCGAGCATGGGGCCGCCTTCCCTGCCCGGCTACCTCTGAAGCCGACTCCCGGAAGGCGACCCAGCCTCACCAACTCCTCCCCAAGACGACTACGGGGAGGCCGACTCCAAGAAGCCGGCCAAGAAGGACGCCGACTCCTAGGAGCTGGCCGAGACCACAACCACCAAAGCTGTTCCCACATAACGGCGACACGACGGGGTGTGGCCATAGTGCGGCCCACTACCCCCAAAGCCCGAGGTGGGCATGGCTACAGAAGGCCGTACGGGACGGCCGTCTCCCGTGCGGCTCGGCACTGTAGCCATGCTGGCCTCGACGTCACCCACGACCGACTCCCGTACGGCCCGCGGGCGGCGGGCCCCTTCAGCCAGAGAGAGGCGTGAAGGCGGCCCGGCCTTTCCCAGTCGGCCAAGAGCGTAGCCGGCCTTCAGAAGCCGGCTACTCCCTTCCTCGAAGCAGGAGCCCCATTAAGGAGACAAGACGAGGTAAGGCTACAATGAGAGCCCCCGAGGCGGCCCACTGTAGCCACGCTTACCTCGACAAAGCCCTCGTCATCAGAGGCGCGGCTACAGTAAGCAGCCGCTGAGAAGACCCTAGGCGGTGGGGCCGGCCTGTCGACCAAGTAGCCGGCAGCCGGCGGGACCCACCAGCTGGCGGGACCCACCAGCCGGCGGAGAAGCCGGCGAGCGTAGACACTGACGGTTGGGACCAGAGCCCAGCTGGATTACCATTGTACCCCCGGGGGGTAGGCCTATATAAACCCCTCGGAGCACCCATGCAAAGGGTTGGCCTCTGAGCATAGTTGGCTTCCAAGCATAGCACATACACCATAGATAGAGAGAAGCAAGAGCTAGCCTTGTTCTTCTTCTCCTTTGATCTCAACAGCTCTAGGAGCGATTGTAGCTACCTTTCATCGATCTAGTGATCATGCGGAGACCCCGCAGAGCAGGACTAGGGGTGTTATCTCCTCGGAGAGCCCCGAACCTGGGTAAGATCCGCCGGCGTGCATGTCTTCGCCTCATCCCGTTTCCAGGCACCGGTGACGTTTTATTGGCTCCCACAATGATAAGCCATCCCTTGGCATATGTCGCACCAACCACCCGACATTTGGCGCCCACCGTGGGGCCAGGTGCACCGTTGTCCGGAGACCTGTTCTGGACGGGAACCCTCTTCCTCCCCCGCGAGCGCAGCCAGCCCGCTGCGCCCGATGGCGTTTGCCACGACGCGCTGCAAGGCGTCGACGACGCCTGCGCTGCGAGCTGCCTCGCCGATCTGCTCGGCGAGGCTCGCGTCTCCGACGATGCGTCCGACGCAGGCACCGACTACCCCGAGAGCCGCCTCGTCAGCCTCCTCGACCAACTTCACGTCTCCAGCGAGCCTGCTGCGGACATGGAGTCGGTCGGCTCCACCGACCCGATGCTCATCGACTCCGACACCGCGTCGCTTGACGCCTACCCCTCCGACGTGGTGGTCTTCGACGACCCCCTCCCTCGAGCTGACTGCGGCAGCAGTGCTGTCACCGAAGTGCTGGTCATCAGCCACGTCTCCAACTCGGGCGAGAATGCCCGCGACGCTCAGCAAGCGGCGATGCACGACCTCTCCGTCCCCATCCCGGCCGACGCCGACGCCGAGACCCTGGAGGCACGCCGCCTTGCCCTCATCACGGAGGGCCAGAAGATAGCCTCGATGAGATGCCTCACTGAGGCCCACCAGCGCGAAGTCGACCGCGCCGCCTTTGGCACGCCGCCGCCTAGCGGCCCGAGCCGAGCCGGCTTCGTCCAGAAGCGCGGTGCAGCCGTCGCCAGCATGCTGGGCGTAGATCGCCCCGTCTACGCCACCCCGCTCGAGAATCTGCGAGCCGCTCAGGCGGCCGCAGAAGAGCTCATTGGGCTGGGAGCCAATGAGCTCCCCTACATGACGAGACGGATCCAACAGCTGCTCGACGCGGCTGCAGAACGGCACGAAGCCGGCGCCCGTGCTGATAGTCATCCCTCGCGCCGGGAGCACGCCGTGACGTCCCGCTCGCCGACTGCGAGCGGCGCGTGCCAGAAGAAAGACAAGGAGCCGGCTGCTAGCCGCAGCCGGACCCGCATCACCATCGAGCGCGACGCGGATGGCCGCCCTCGAGCTGTAGAGCACCAAGGAAATCTGCCTCCTCCCCCGCCTCGAAGAGAAAGACGCCTCACTCCGCCGCCTATTACACACCCGACTCTTGGCGAACGACTCGGCCGCCGAGAAGGAGTTGGCGAGAACGACGCCCGCCATAGGATCGACCGCCTTGCTCGATCCTTGGCGTTAGAAGAAGAAGATGATGTCGGCCCGCCATGCTTTGGCCCCCGCATCCGCGACGAGCCCTTCCCCAAAGGGTTCTCGCTCCCCTGAGACACGCCCAAGTACAACGGCTCGGTGAAGCCGGAAGATTGGCTCATCGACTACTCCACGGCCGTCAGCATAGCCAACGGCAATGGGCGCGTCGCCGTGAAGTACGTCCCCCTCATGCTGCAAGGCACGGCGCGCACATGGCTCAACAGCCTCAAGCCCTACAGCATCAACAGTTGGCTGGACTTCACCGAAGTCTTCGTCCGCAACTTCACCAGCACCTACAAGCGGCCTCCCAAGCCTCGCCAGCTCTCCCTCTACGTCCAAGGGCCCAACAAGTCGACCCGCGACTACCTCACGCGATGGGCCAAGCTCCGCAACTCCTGCGAGGGGGTGCACGAGGTCCAGGCCATCGAGTACTTCACCGCCGGGTGCCGAGAGGGCACCCTCCTCAAGCACCGACTCCTCTGCGACGAGCCGGCTACCCTCGACGAGTTACTAGTCATCACCGACAAGTACGCTACAGCCGACTCCTCAATGAAGACCGAGCTGCGAGTGGACGCCTCGGGGACTAGCTCTGGCTCCCAAAACGCCGGCTGGCGACCCTAATCGGCGCCCCTACCAGAACGACCACAAGCGCAAGGGCCCCATGCCGACTACCTCCAGTCGGCAGGTGGCCACAGTTGAAGACGAGCAGCCCGAAGATCGGCCCGCTCCCAAGAAGAAGGGTGGAAGGCCGGCTTGGTAGCCGTCTTTCTCCTACGAACAAGCACTCGATGCCCCCTGCAAGTTCCACAGCGGCGCGGAGCCGTCCAACCACACAACTCGGAAATGCCATTGGCTCACCCGCATCACCAAGGGTGAGGGAATGTTCCCGCCTCCGCCTCCCGGCCAGCCGCCTCCAGCTCCTCAGCAGCCGGCGGCTCGACCGGCAGTCGGCGCCATCCAAGACGAATTCCCCGAAGAGCACGCCGCCTACGTCGTCTTCACAAGTCAAGCCGACGACAAGCGCAGCCGACGCCGACAGCACCAAGAATTGAATGCAGTCGCCTCTAGCACCGCCGAGTTCATGCACTGGTCAGAAAAGCCAATCAGCTGGAGCCAGGCCGACCACCCAGAGGCGATGCCTTCGCCTGGCTCCTATGCAATGGTCTTGGACGTCACCCTCGCGACGGAGAGGCGAGCTGCCAGATTTTCCCGCGTCTTGATAGACGGCGGAAGCAGTATCAACATACTGTACCGCGATACCATGGAGAAGCTGAATATCAAAGCAAAGCAGCTCATGCCGAGCCGCACCGTCTTCCATGGTATCGTACCCGGCCTGTCTTGCTCTCCAATCGGCAAGATCAAAATGGATGTTCTCTTCGGAGACAAAGATCATTTTCGCCGGGAAGCAATATGGTTCGAGGTAGTGGATTTGGAGAGCCCCTATCATGCATTGCTTGGCCAACCTGCTTTGGCCAAGTTCATGGCTGTGCCCCACTACGCCTACCTAAAGATGAAGATGCCGAGCTCGAAGGGGATCATCACGGTAGCCGGCGACTACAAGAAGTCCATCGAGTGCGCCATGGCCAGTAGCCGGCTAGCCGAGTCCCTCGTGGTGGCAGAAGGGAAGAAGATGTTGGAACGGGTTGTGGCCATGGCCGGCAAGCAGCCGGCCTTGTCCCCCAACCCCAAGGATTGTGATGCGCAGGGCTCCTTCCAGCCTGCAAAAGAGACGAAGAAGATACCTCTGGACCCGGAGCACCCGGAGAGGTTCGCTGTCATTGGGGCGAACTTGGACAGTAAATAGGAAGGCGAGCTCGTCGACTTCCACCGTGAGAATCGAGACATCTTTGCATGGTCCCCAAAGGACATGCCGGGTGTCCCGAAGGATTTCGCCGAGCACAAATTACATGTCCGAGATGATGCGAAGCCGGTCAAGCAGCCCCTCCGCCGACTGTCAAAAGAGAAGCGAAGAATCGTGGGAGAAGAGATAGCCCGGCTCCTTGCCGCCGGCTTTATCATGGAAGTGTTCTTTCCAGAGTGGCTTGCCAACCCAGTTCTGGTTCTGAAGAAGAATAACAAGTGGCGTATGTGTATAGACTACACGAGTTTGAACAAGGCCTGCCCAAAGGATCCGTTTGCTCTGCCACGGATTGACCAAGTGATAGACTCCACAGCCGGATGCGAGCAGTTAAGTTTTTTGGATGCATACTCAGGGTATCATCAGATCAAGTTGGACCCAGCTGACCGCCTGAAGACTGCCTTCATCACACCCTTTGGAGCTTTCTGCTACCTGACAATGACATTCGGCTTGAGAAATGCCGGTGCCACTTTTCAGCGTTGCATGCAGAAATGTCTCTTGAAACAACTCGGCAGAAATGCCCACGTCTACGTAGACGACATTGTGGTGAAGACAGAGAAGCGCGGTACCTTGCTGGAAGACCTGAAAGAAACATTCGCCAACTTGCGCCGATTCCAGATCAAGCTCAATCCCGAGAAGTGCGTGTTTGGAGTGCCAGCCGGCCAGCTGCTAGGCTTCTTGGTCTCCGAACGCGGCATTGAGTGCAACCCCGTCAAGATCAAGGCCATCGAGAGGATGGAGATTCCCACCAAGCTGCGAGATGTGCAAAAGTTCACTGGCTGCTTAGCCTCCCTGAATCGTTTTATCAGCCGACTAGGAGAAAAGGCTCTCCCCTTGTACCGACTCATGAAGAAGTCCACTCACTTTGAGTGGAATGATCAAGCCGACCAAGCCTTCCATGAGTTGAAGAAAATGTTGACCACTCCGCCTGTCCTGGCAGCGCCGACTGAGAAGAAGCCCATGCTCCTCTACATCGCCGCGACTAGCCGAGTCGTCAGCACTGTTGTTGTGGTCCAGCACCCGAGGAAGGCCGAGCCCAGCTGGTCCAGAGGCCGGTCTTACTATCTCAGCAAAGTACTATCCAGGTCAAAGCAAAACTACCCGCACTACCAGAAGATGTGCTATGGAGTGTACTTCGCTGCCAAGAAACTGAAGCCCTACTTCCAAGAGCACCCCATCACGGTCGTGTGCACTGCCCCGCTCGCCGAGATCATAGGCAGCCGGGATGCATCCGGCCGGGTGGCCAAATGGGCCATTGCCTTGGCGCCCTACACGATCTTCTATCAACCCCGCACCGCCATCAAGTCGCAAGCACTGGGCGACTTCCTCGTCGACTGGGCCGAGACCCAGTACCTACCGCCGGCTCCCGACTCTACCCATTGGCGGATGCACTTTGACGGGTCCAAGATGCGCACCGGCTTGGGAGCCGGCATCGTCCTCACCTCTCCCAAAGGCGACAAGCTCAAGTACACGCTGCAGATCCACTTCGCCGCCTCCAACAACGTCGCCGAGTACGAGGCGCTCGTACATGGGCTCCGGCTAGCCAAAGAGCTCGGCATACGCCGGATCCTGTGCTACGGCGACTCAGACTTGGTGGTCCAGCAATCATCTGGCGACTGGGATGCCAAGGACGCGAACATGGCGAGCTACCGTTTCCTCGTCCAGCAGATAAGCGGATACTTCGAAGGGTGCGAGTTCCTTCACGTGCCAAGGGCCGACAATGACCAAGCAGATGCCCTAGCACGGATCGGCTCCACCCGACAAGCCATACCGACTGGCGTCTCCCTCCAGCGCCTCCTCAAGCCGTCCATCAAGCCGTCTCCAGAGTCGGATTCCATCTTCGTACCGCCTGCGCCAGATACAGTCGGATCTGACTGGAAAAATCCCGCAGGCGGCACGGGGACTTCGACAACCGGCCCGGGGACTACCGTAGTCGCACCCGGCCCGGGGACTTCAGAACCCGGCCCGGGGACTGGAGCGGCACAAGAAGCGGTGGCCGACTCCAATGCAACACCCAACCCACCCACCAGAGTCATGGTGGCCACATTAACAGAAGAAGAAGTCACAGCTGCCTCATGGGCCCAGCCCATCCTCAAGTTCCTAGTCAGCAGAGAGCTGCCGACTGACGAGGTCTCAGCAAGACTAGTGCAACGACGAGCCGCAGCATACACAATAATCAACAAAGAGCTTGTGAAGCGCAGCGTCACTGGAGTCTTCCAGCGTTGTGTCGAGCCAGAAAAAGGAGTGGCAATCCTCAAAGATATCCACCAAGGCGAATGCGGCCATCACGCAGCCTCAAGATCCCTCGTGGCCAAGGCTTTCCGCCACGGTTTCTTCTGGCCGACTGCCTTGGAGGATGCCAAAGAAATAGTCAAGAGCTGCAGAGGATGTCAAGTTTTTAGTTCCAAGCAACACCTACCAGCTTCTGCCCTCAAAACCATTCCCCTCACTTGGCCTTTTGCTGTCTGGGGACTGGACATGGTGGGCCCTTTCAAGACAGCCCGCGGTGGCCTGACACATCTACTTGTTGCTGTGGACAAGTTCACAAAGTGGATTGAAGCAAAGCAAATTAAGAAGCTGAACGGGCCGACTGCCGTGACATTCATCACCGACATCACTACTCGGTACGGCGTGCCGCACAGCATCATCACCGACAACGGCACGAACTTCGCCAAAGGAGCACTGGCACGTTTCTGCGCGACGCAGGGCATCCGACTGGACTTAGCGTCCGTTGCCCACCCGCAGTCAAACGGCCAGGTCGAGCGAGCAAATGGACTCATCCTCTCCGGCATCAAGCCCCGACTGGTTGTACCACTGGAGCGATCGGCCGGCTGCTGGCTCGAAGAGCTGTCGGCTGTCCTCTGGAGTCTGCGCACTACACCCAACAAGTCAACCGGCTTCACTCCATTCTTCCTCGTGTACGGTGCCGAGGCTGTCATCCCAACATACATCGAGTTCGACTCGCCTCGAATCACCATGTACATGGAGGAGGAGGCCAAAGAAGCAAGAGAAGACGGCGTGGCTTTACTGGAAGAAGGCCGGCTGTTAGCACTCAGCCGGTCCGCCATCTACCAGCAAGGGCTGCGCCGCTACTACAACCGCAAGGTCAAGCCAAGATCCTTCCAAGAGGGCGACCTTGTGCTCCGGCTGATCCAGCGAACAGCCGGCCAGCACAAGCTCTCGGCCCCTTGGGAAGGCCCCTTCGTCGTCAGCAAGGCACTCGGCAACGACTCCTACTACTTGATCGACGCGCAAAAACCAAGAGCACGCAAGAGAGACGACTCCGGCAAGGAGTCCGAGCGACCATGGAACGCAGACCTCCTAAGACGATTTTACAGCTGAAAAGCAGTATGTATCACGCTCCCCTTTTGTATTAAGTACAAACCAACAGGCCCCCCGAACAGTACTCGGGGACTACCTTTTATTTATCTATGAATGACGAGTGTCATATCCATGAATGTATTATTACATTTTGAATTTTTGTCTGGCACCGGGTTCGACTAGTCGGCCCGGGGACTGGCCGCCTTGAGCTATATCGAAAGTTTTTCCTAAAAGTCAGAAAAGTAGTGCGCCGGCTCCCGAGTCCTCTCTTGTTGAAAGTTGCAGCTCAAAGAACTGACTGTCCGACTAACAAGAGGCAAGACAGAAAGGACGCCCACACGAAAAACGGCTAAGGAACAACGAACCTATATAGCAAAGAGACGGCCTCCAAACATGCCTGCCGGCTACCAGAGCAGCCGGCTGGCCGGCTTCCTAAAAAACTTAGCTTTAGTCTAGCAGAGCTAAAGTACTTCCCCCTCCCCAATCAGCCAGGCACTCCCCC
This sequence comes from Aegilops tauschii subsp. strangulata, assembly GCF_002575655.3. Lineage (NCBI taxonomy): Eukaryota > Viridiplantae > Streptophyta > Magnoliopsida > Poales > Poaceae > Aegilops > Aegilops tauschii. Next base: position 124,901,087 of record NC_053040.3, on the reverse strand, counting down.
GGCTACAGATTGCAGAGCAACTGTTTGACTGGGGAGGCGGCAACCAAGGGAGGGCGGCAAAGGAAAAAGCAGAAGGACAAAAAGCAAAAGTACAAGGAAAGACCAAATGCATAAGTTATATATACATAAAGCCCCCAACAGGCGGCAACAGACATAAGTTCGAATACACGCAGTGGGTGGAATTGTGCAGAATTTAACCAAACATTGTTCTAAAGAGTAACAAGACAGGAAAAGCAAAAAACGACAGACTAGGGTGCGACATGGAGGCCGAGCTGGTCGGTGAAGGCAGCCTCGCCGGCTGAAGGAGTGGCCGACTAGCGGGCCCCGGCTTGACCACCACCTGCGGCAGGAGGCGTGGAGACGCGCGACGTGGTGCTGGAGGTGCGGTCAGGCTGAGGCTGGCCGGCTGCTCCACCAGCCGGCTCGGCGTCTTCACCTTCCTCCTCCTCTTCTTCACCCTCGTTGCTGGAGTCGATCTCCTCCGCCGAGTCTTCGCCGTACGCCGGGTCCAGCCCGAACCACTCCTCCGGCTGGGCAACTCCATTGTCGTCCACCTCGGGGGCGAAGACGCTGGTGTCGGTATAGTCGGCGATCGCCGAAGCCCGCCGAATGATGGTCGGCCGCGCCGGCTCCAGCTCCGTGTCGGCTTGCTGCCGCCAGGTAGCCAGCTGGTCCAGGCTCAGGTCGGGATACCAGGCCTTGACGAACTCCAGCGCCCGCCTGGCGCCGGAGCGAGCCGCCGAGGCCTTCCAAGCCTCGAAGCGGCCGACTGCCACCTCCAGCCAGTCGGCGGTCCGACTGGGGGTGCGAGGGACCGCTTGGCCGGGCCAGAGGGCGGCCAAGACCTGCGCCCCGGCACGCTGAAGCCGGCGGAGCAGCTGGTGAGCCGGCTGGATGCGAGCCTGGATCGCCAGGAGCTGTTCCTCCAGCGAGCGGCCGGCGGTTGGCAAGATTTCAAAGCCGGCTTGCCTCCGCGCCTGGCGAGGGGCCTCGATGGTCTGGTTGGCGGCAGTAGAATAGCCAGGGAAATACTCTGCGCAAGAAAGAAGAAGAAAGGAAGAAAAGAACACCAAAATCAGAAAAATGAGCCAAAGTGGCAGACGACAAGAAAGGACGAAGGGGTAGGCGGCTTACCGTCAACCAGATCTTCGATCTGGCCATAGCCAGAGACCAGAGTCTGCCTGGCCTCAGCCCAGCCGGCCGCCTCCGTCTCGAACTCCGCCTGGAGAGTGGCTTCGCGGTCTTGCGCCGCCTTCAGTGCCGCCTTGTGGCTTTCTTCCTGGTCGGCCAACTTCTTGGCCAGGCGGTCGCGCTCCTGCACCAAGGCGGCGAGCTCGGCATCCTTGGCACGAAGAGAAGTTTGGGACTCCCCCAGCTGTGCCCTCAGACTGGCGTTGGCCGCTGCAAAGTCGGAAGAAGAAGAAGAAGAACAGTAAGAAATCGTCAAGGAAGATCCGACCCGACTGCTCAGCAGTCGGCCCGAATCTTGGGGACTACACCCAGTGGGTGCGCTGACGCGCCCCCACATGAGATAAAGATCAAGCCACGTACCTCGGCTCTCAGTAAGGTCGGCGGTCTTCTGAGTCAGCTCCCGAGCCTGGGAGTTGAAGGCAGCCGCTCGAAGGTTGTGGTAGTCCTGCAAGATGGACAGAAGACCGAAGTGAGAACAAAAATAGCAAAGGCAAATCCACCAAGAAGTTCCAAGCCGCCTGCTCAGCAGCCGGCTCGGAACTCGGGGACTACACCTAGTGGGTGCGCTGACGCGCCCCCACGGAAGAAATCAAGATCAAGAAAAAAGCAAAGTCAAGAAGAAGCAAGATGGGGAATACTAACCCGGATGGCCGCCCGCGTTGCGAGGAACTCGTCGGTAAACTGCCTCAGCGCCGCGGCCTGGCTTTGGAGCCGGGTCCGGACGTCTTGTGCAGCCACGTTCACTACGGCTGTCCCTCCGCCCGGCGTCCACCCCGAGGTAGCGCTGGCCGCCTCCGCATCTCGGGCCGACGAGCTGGAGCCCACGGCCGGCTGTGGCTCCGACGCGGCCTTCTGTGGCTCCGACGTGGCCTTCCCCGCGCGCCGGCTCGGCGGCACCCGAACCGCCACCTCAGCCCCCGCGGTCGGCTCGCCCTCCGCCGACTGTGCAGGCGGCGGATCAGGCTGGCTGCCTTGGGCCGCCCCGGTTGGCGGGGTCGGCTCCGGCGCCTTCTCCAAGATGATGACGTCGTCGCCGCTTCCCCCCAGCCCCGGCTGGTCGCCGCTGGCTCCCCCTGGCGAGGGTTCCATGTCCTCAGGCGCCATGACACGCAGCGGGGTGACCATCAAAACCTCCCCCGCCGCCGCCGCGGCCTTAGCCTCTGCCTGGGCCCTGGCTGCGGCCTCGGCGAGTGCCTTCGCCGCCTCCTCCTCCCGTGCCGCCTGGGCGGCGGCCTCCTTCCGTGCCTCCACCTCCCGTGCCTCCTGCTCCTCCCGCGCCTCCCGCGCGTTCCTTTCCGTCGCCTCCTGGAGGTCGACGCGGGGGTCCACGCGGCGGGTGGTGCTCCTAGAGCCCCTTGGCGACTCAACGACGGAGCCGGCAGCCGCCCGCTCAAGTGACAACGGAGCTCTGATCGTTGAAGAAAAAGACGAGAGTTCAAGAACCACCAAAGAAAAGAAAGAAAGAGAGTACACAAAGTGAGATTCGGACTTACGCCGACACGGTCTGCGGTTGCTTCACCACCTTGCGGAAACGAGCCGCCTTCGCGGCCGCCTCCTCCCGCCTGGTGGCTGCCGCCCCGCCTCTGGGTTTCTTCGTTCGGCTGCCGAACAAGCCCTGGGCGGCGCGACGCTTCTGACCTCCACCCCGAGCAGGCTGCATGGCGGAGGAGCCCGCGCCGCGTCCAGATGCCGGCTGGCGGCGCGGGACGGCTTCGGCTTCATCGTCGTCCGGCCAGTCGTCAAAGGTGGCAGTGAACCCGGAGCCGCCTGTTTCGCCGCCGGCTTGGCCTCCGCCCGGCTTGACGTCTTCGTCCATATGGACCGCCCCCAGGTCGGGGTCCTCCAGGTCATGTTCGGTCCGGTCGGGGACGAAGCGGCGCTCCATGTCTGACCCACCGGCCGGCCGAAGCAGAGGGCTCTGTCGAAGAACAAGCCGACTAAGTAAGAGTCGGCCAAGAGATGCTCGGCAACAAGGCTGAGAGAGAGAAAAAGACACAGGGAGAGCATACCGTAGGCGGCGGATTGGCTCGGCTATACGGCTCCTTGCCGAACTGCCACTCTTCGGTGAGTTCGCAGTTCGCAAGGTAGTTCACCATGTAGGCGACCTCATGGCGCGGCATCTCCTTGGTGCACATTCGGCTAGGATCGAGCTGGCCGCTCATCTGACAGATCAGATGAGGCTGGCTCTGGAGCGGAAGAATCCGGCGCGTGACGAATGCGGCCAGAAGGTCGGGCCCCGTCAGGCCCTTCGACTGGACCATCACCCGCAGTCGGGCGATGGCGGCGTTTCCCGCCGGCGACAGCGTCACAGCCCGGAAGGACCACTGGGGCAGCCTGCCCGCCGGTGGGCCGGCTACGTAAGCCGGCAGGTTGATGTAGTCGCCCCGTGGGGCGATGTCCCGCACGTGAAGTATGACTTCTGCCACTTCTTCACCGATTGGATCAGCGTGATGACGGGGAAGGGGTTGTCGGCAGCCGATCTCCGCGACGCGATGAAGGCGCCAGTATGAGCCGGCACGCCCTTAACGCGCGTGCCCAGCTTCGACTGGAAGAACTCCCCCCAGAGCTCAAGGGTGGGGAGGACACCGAGATAGCCCTCGCACAGGGTGACGAAGGCGGACAGCAGCACCACCGCGTTGGGGGTGAGATGGTGCGGCTGGAGCTGATAGAATTCGAGCCAGGAGCGGAAGAAGGCGCTCACTGGCAGGCCGGAGCCGCGCAAGAAGTGCGAGCGGAAGACCACCCGCTCGCCCTCCTGCGGCCTCGGCGAGATTTCCTTCTCCGGCGCGAGGCGAACCTCCACTTTGTCCGCGCTGGGCAGCCGCTGCGTGTCGCGGAGGAAATCGACGTGGTTGTCATGGACGTTGGAGCCGTCCCAATCCCCACCAAGCCGCTCTACGGTGGGAGGCATGGTGAAAGCTAGCACGGCGGCGGAGGAGCGTGCGGTGGAAGAGCGCGGCGGTGAGGCGCTGTCGCAAGAACTGGCAAGAGGAAGAAGACGGTGGAAGTAGGAGGAGCGTGCGAGGGCCTGCCGCCCTCCACCTCCCCCTACTTATAGCCTCACGAGGCCGAAGAGGCCGGACGTGGGGGGGCATGGGATTAACTACGCCCACTCCCCCCACGTCTCGCGATTATTGCGCATGAATGCGAGCCGAAAATGCCGCACGGAACGTGCGGGCAGTTTCGGGATACAAAGGATCCGCGCCTGGGCCGGGGCGCGGACGTGGCGGGCCCCCTCCCTGCGGCGACGTCCTGTCACGCGCGTGGGCTGGCAGGCTTTCCGGCCACGTGGTTCGCCGACGGCCCGTGGCCGGCCGGCGGCCCGGTGCACGGGCCAGCGGGCTCCCGCCCTCCGCCTCCAGAAGATTTCGACTCAGGCGGCGCGCCTGACCAAGGCCGGCTCCCAGCTGCCGGCTTGTCACGATAGGAAGCTGATCGAGCTTCTCAACCCCCACTCCACCTCGAAGCCCAATCAGCTTCGGGGACTACTGTCGGAGTAAATGGCCACGGGTAGCCTTACCGACTGCCCCTGGTTCTTCTGAAAAAAATTTCAGGCCTTCGGGCTTCCAAGCACTCCGAGCATTGGGCCGCCTTCCCTGGCCGGCTACCTCTGAAGCCGACTCCCGGAAGGCGACCCAGCCTCACCAACTCCTCCCCAAGACGACTACGGGGAGGCCGACTCCAAGAAGCCGGCCAAGAAGAACGCCGACTCCTAGGAGCCGGCCGAGACCACAACCACCAAAGCTGTTCCCACATAACCGTGACACGACAAGGTGTGGCCACAGTGCGGCCCACTACCCCCAAAGCCCGAGGCGGGCATGGCTACAGGAGGCCGTACGGGACGACCGTCTCCCGTGCGGCTCGGCACTGTAGCCATGCTGGCCTCGACGTCACCCACGACCGACTCCCGTACGGCCCGCGGGCGGCGGGCCCCTTCAGCCAGAGAGAGGCGTGAAGGCGGCCCGGCCTTTCCCAGTCGGCCAAGAGCGTAGCCGGCCTTCAGAAGCCGGCTACTCCCTTCCTCGAAGCAGGAGCCCCATTAAGGAGACAAGACGAGGTAAGGCTACAGTGAGAGCCCCCGAGGCGGCCCACTGTAGCCACGCTTACCTCGACAAAGCCCTCGTCATCAGAGGCGCGGCTACAGTAAGCAGCCGCCGACAAGACCCTAGGCGGTGGGGCCGGCCTGTCGACCAAGTAGCCGGCAGCCGGCGGGACCCACCAGCCGGCGGAGAAGCCGGCGAGCGTAGACACTGACGGCTGGGACCAGAGCCCAGCCGGATTACCATTGTACCCCCGGGGGGTAGGCCTATATAAACCCCTCGGAGCACCCATGCAAAGGGTTGGCCTGTGAGCATAGTTGGCTTCCAAGCATAGCACATACACCATAGATAGAGAGAAGCAAGAGCTAGCCTTGTTCTTCTTCTCCCTTGATCTCAACAGCTCTAGGAGCAATTGTAGCTACCTTTCATCGATCTAGTGATCATGCGGAGACCCCGCAGAGCAGGACTAGGGGTGTTATCTCCTCGGAGAGCCCCGAACCTGGGTAAGATCCGCCGGCGTGCATGTCTTCGCCTCATCCCGTTTCCAGGCACCGGCGACGTTTTATTGGCTCCCACAATGATAAGCCATCCCTTGGCATATGTCGCACCAACCACCCGACAATTGACTTGACCCATTTCGTTAGCTTAGCACCCGATCGTTTAGTATGTTGCTATTGCTTTCTTCATGACTTATACATGTTCCTATGACTATGAGATTATGCAACTCCCGTTTACCGGAGGAACACTTTGTGTGCTACCAAACGTCACAACGTAACTGGGTGATTATAAAGGTGCTCTACAGGTGTCTCCAAAGGTACTTGTTGGGTTGGCGTATTTCGAGATTAGGATTTGGCACTCCGATTGTCGGAGAGGTATCTCTGGGCCCACTCGGTAATGCACATCACTATAAGCCTTGCAAGCATTGTGACTAATGAGTTAGTTGCGGGATGATGTATTACGGAACGAGTAAAGAGACTTGCCGGTAACGAGATTGAACTAGGTATCGAGATACCGACGATCGAATCTCGGGCAAGTAACATACCGATGACAAAGGGAACAACGGATGTTGTTATGCGGCCTGATCGATAAAGATCTTCGTAGAATATGTGGGAGCCAATATGGGCATCCAGGTCCCGCTATTGGTTATTGACCGGAGAGGTGTCTCGGTCATGTCTACATAGTTCTCGAACCCAAAGGGTCCGCACGCTTAAAGTTACGATGACAGTTATATTATGAGTTTATATGTTTTGATGTACCGAAGGTTGTTCGGAGTCCCGGATGTGATCACGGACATGACGAGGAGTCTCGAAATGGTCGAGATGTAAAGATTGATATATTGGACGACTATATTCGGACACAGGAAGTGTTCCGGAGAAGTTTCGGATTAAATCGGAGTGCCGGAGGGTTACCGGAACCCCCCGGGGAAGTATTGGGCCTTGGTGGGCCTTGAGGGGAGGGAGAGGGCAGCAGCCATGAGGTGGCGCGCCCCCTCCCAAGGGGAGTCCTAGTTGGACTAGGAGAGGGGGGCGCAGCCCCTTTCCCTTTCCCTCTCCCTCTCCCTCTCTTTTCCTTCCCCCCTCTTTTCCTAGTAGGACTAGGAAAGGGGAGTCCTACTCCTACTAGGAGGAGGACACCCCCTCTCTCTCCTTGGCGCGCCTAGGGCAGCCGGCCTCCCCCTTGCTCCTTTATATACGGGGGCAGGGGGCACCTGAGAACACACTTGATATACGATATTTTAGCCGTGTGCGGTGCCCCCCTTCACCAGATTACACCTCGATAATACCGTCGCGGAGCTTAGGCAAAGCCCTGCGTCGGTGGAACATCATCATCGTCACCACGCCGTCGTGCTGACGAAACTCTCCCTCAACACTCGCCTGGATCGGAGTTCGAGGGACGTCATCGAGCTGAACGTGTGTAGAACTTCGGAGGTGCCGTGCGTTCGGTACTTGATCGGTCGGATCGTGAAGACGTACGACTACATCAACCGCGTTGTGATAACGCTTCCGCTGTCGGTCTACGAGGGTACGTGGACAACACTCTCCCCTCTTGTTGCTATGCATCACCATGATCTTGCGTGTGCGTAGGAATTTTTTTGAAATTACTACGTTCCCCAACAGTGGCATCCGAGCCAGGTTTTATGCGTTGATGCTATGCACGAGTAGAGCACAAGTGAGTTATGGGCGATATAAGTCATACTGCTTACCAGCATGTCATACTTTGGTTCAGCGGTATTGTGAGATGAAGCGGCCCGTACCGACATTACGCGTACGCTTACCAGAGACTGGTTTCACCGTTGCGAGCACTCGTTGCTTAAAGGTGACGGGCGGGTGTCTGTCTCTCTCACTTTAGTTGAACCGAGTGTGGCTACACCCGGTCCTTGCGAAGGTTAAAACAGCACCAACTTGACAAACTATCGTTGTGGTTTTGATGCGTAGGTAAGAACGGTTCTTGCTAAGCCCGTAGCAGCCACGTAAAACTTGCAACAACAAAGTAGAGGACGTCTAACTTGTTTTTGCAGGGCATGTTGTGATGTGATATGGTCAAGACATGATGTGATATAATTTGTTGTATGAGATGATCATGTTTTGTAACCGAGTTATCGGCAACTGGCAGGAGCCATATGGTTGTCGCTTTATTGTATGAGATGCTATCACCATGTAATAGTTTTACTTTATCACTAAGCGGTAGCGATAGTCGTAAAAGCAATTATTTGGCGAGACGACAATGATACTACGATGGAGATCAAGGTGTCGCGCCGGTGACGATGGTGATCATGACGGTGCTTCGGAGATGGAGATCACGAGCACGGTGCTTCGGGGATGGAGATCACAAGCACAAGATGATGATGGCCATATCATATCACTTATATTGATTGCATGTGATGTTAATCCTTTATGCATCTTATCTTGCTTTGATTGACGGTAGCATTATAAGATGATCTCTCACTAAAATTTGAAGATAAAAGTGTTCTCCTTGAGTATGCACCGTTGCAAAAGTTCTTCGTGCTGAGACACCACGTGTTAATCGGGTGTGATAGGCTCTACGTTCAAATACAACGGGTGCAAAACAGTTGCACACGCGGAATACTCAGGTTAAACTTGACGAGCCTAGCATATACAGGTATGGCCTCGGAACACAGAGACCGAAAGGTCGAGCGTGAATCATATAGTAGATATGATCAACATAGTGATGTTCACCATTGAAACTACTCCATCTCACGTGTTAATCAGACATGGTTTAGTTGCTTTGGATCACGTAATCACTTAGATGATTAGAGGGATGTCTATCTAAGTGGGAGTTCTTAAGTAATATGATTAATTGAACTTAAATTTATCATGAACTTAGTACCTGATAGTATCTTGCTTGTCTATGTTAATTGTAGATAAATGGCCCGTGCTGTTGTTCCGTTGAATTTTAATGCGTTCCTTGAGAAAGCTAAGTTGAAAGATGATGGTAGCAATTACACGGACTGGGTCCGTAACTTGAGGATTATCCTCATTGCTGCACAGAAGAATTACGTCCTGGAAGCACCGCTAGGTGCCAGGCCTCCTGCAAGAGCTACGCCAGAAGTTATGAACGTCCGGCAAAGCAAAGCTGATGACTACTCAATAGTTCAGTGTGCCATGCTTTATGGCTTAGAACCGGGACTTCAACAACGTTTTGAACGTCATGGAGCATATGAGATGTTCCAGGAGTTGAAGTTAATATTTCAAGCAAATGCCTGGACTGAGAGATATGAAGTCTCCAATAAGTTCTATAGCTGCAAGATGGAAGAGAATAGTTCTGTAAGTGAGCATATACTCAGAATGTCTGGGTATAATAATCACTTGGTTCAACTGGGAGTTGAACTTCCGGATGATTGCGTCATTGACAGAATTCTTCAATCACTACCACCAAGCTACAAGAGCTTCGTGATGAACTATAACATGCAAGGGATGGATAAGACAATTCCCGAGCTCTTCGCAATGCTAAAGGCAGCGGAGGTAGAAATCAAAAAGGAGCATCAAGTGTTGATGGTCAGTAAAACCACTAGTTTCAAGAAAAAGGGCAAAGGAAAGAAGAAGGGGAACTTCAAGAAGAACAGTAAGCAAGTTGCTGTTCAGGAGAAGAAACCCAAGTCTGGACCTAAGCCTGAAACTGAGTGCTTCTACTGTAAGCAGACTGGTCACTGGAAGAGGAACTGCCCCAAGTATTTGGCGGAAAAGAAGGATGGCAAGGTTAACAAAGGTATATGTGATATACAAGTTATTGATGTGTACCTTACCAATGCTCGTAGTAGCACCTGGGTATTTGATACTGGTTCTGTTGCTAATATTTGCAACTCCAAACAGGGATACGGATTGAGCGAAGATTGGCTAAGGACGAGGTGACGATGCGCGTGGGAAATGGTTCCAAAGTCGATGTGATCGCCGTCGGCACGCTACCTCTACATCTACCTTCGGGATTAATATTAGACCTAAATAATTGTTATTTGGTGACAGCGTTGAGCATGAACATTATATCTGGATCTTGTTTAATGTGAGACGGTTATTCATTTAAATCAGAGAATAATGGTTGTTCTATTTATATGAATAATATCTTTTATGGTCATGCACCCTTGAAGAGTGGTCTATTTTTAATGAATCTCGATAGTAGTGATACACATATTCATAATGTTGAAGCCAAAAGATTCAGAGTTAATAATGAAAGTGCAACTTATTTGTGGCACTGCGGTTTGGGTCATATCGATGTAAAGCGCATGAAGAAACTCCATACTGATGGAATTTTGGAATCACTTGATTTTGAATCACTTGGTACTTGCGAACCATGCCTTATGGGCAAGATGACCAAAACACCGTGCTCCGGTACTATGGAGAGAGCAACAGATTTGTTGGAAATCATACATACAGATGTATGTGGTCCGATGAATATTGAGGCTCGTGGCGGATATCGTTATTTTCTCACCTTCACAGATGATTTGAGCAGATATGGGTATATCTACTTAATGAAACATAAGTCTGAAACATTTGAAAAGTTCAAAGAATATCAGAGTGAAGTTGAAAATCATCGTAACAAGAAAATTAAATTCCTACGATCTGATCATGGAGGAGAATATTTGAGTTACGAGTTTGGTCTACATTTGAAACAATGCGGAATAGTTTCGCAACTCACGCCACCCGGAACACCACAGTGTAATGGTGTGTCCGAACGTCGTAATCATACTTTATTAGATATGGTGCGATCTATGATGTCTCTTACTGATTTACCGCTATCGTTTTGGGGTTATGCTTTAGAGACGGCTGCATTCACTCTAAATAGGACACCATCGAAATCCGTTGAGACGACGCCTTATGAACTATGGTTTGGCAAGAAACCAAAGTTGTCGTATCTTAAAGTTTGGGGTTGCGGTGCTTATGTGAAGAAACTTCAACCTGATAAGCTCGAACCCAAATCGGAGAAATGTGTCTTCATAGGATACCCGAAAGAGACTGCTGGGTATACCTTCTATCACATATCCGAAGGCAAGATATTTGTTGCTAGGAATGGATCCTTTCTAGAGAAGGAGTTTCTCTCGAAAGATGTGAGTGGGAGGAAAGTAGAACTTGATGAGGTAACTGTACCTGCTCCCTTATTGGAAAATAGATCATCGCAGAAATCAGTTTCTGTGACACCTACACCAAGTAGTGAGGAAGTTAATGATAATGATCATGAAACTTCAGATCAAGTTATTACTAAACTTCATAGGTCAACTAGATCAAGAACCGCACCAGAGTGGTACAGTAATCCTGTTCTGGAGGTCATGTTACTAGACCATGGCGAACCTTCGAACTATGAAGAAGCGATGGTGAGCCCAGATTCCGCAAAATGGCTTGAAGCCATGAAATCCGAGATGGGATCCATGTATGAGGACAAAGTATGGACTTTGGTTGACTTGCCCGATGGTCGGCAAGCCATTGAAAACAAATGGATCTTCGAGAAGAAGACTGACGCTGATGGTAATGTTACTGTCTATAAAGCTCGACTTGTTGCAAAAGGTTTTCGACAAGTTCAAGGGATTGACTACGATGAGACCTTCTCACCCGTAGCGATGCTTAAGTCTGTCCGAATCATGTTAGCAATTGCCGCATTTTATGATTATGAAATTTGGCAAATGGATGTCAAAACTGCATTCCTGAATGGATTTCTGGAAGAAGAGTTGTATATGATGCAACCAGAAGGTTTTGTCGATCCAAAGGGAGCTAACAAAGTGTGCAAGCTCCAGCGATCCATTTATGGACTGGTGCAAGCCTCTCGGAGTTGGAATAAACGCTTTGATAGTGTGATCAAAGCATTTGGTTTTATACAGACTTTTGGAGAAGCCTGTATTTACAAGAAAGTGAGTGGGAGCTCGATAGCATTTCTGATATTATATGTGGATGACATATTACTGATTGGAAATGATACAGAATTTCTGGATAGCATAAAGGGATACTTGAATAAGAGTTTTTCAATGAAAGACCTCGGTGAAGCTGCATATATATTAGGCATTAAGATCTATAGAGATAGATCAAGACGCTTAATTGGACTTTCACAAAGCACATACCTTGACAAAGTTTTGAAGAAGTTCAAAATGGATCAAGCAAAGAAATGGTTCTTGCGTGTACTACAAGGTGTGAGATTGAGTAAGACTCAATGCCCGACCACTGCAGAAGATAGAGAGAAGATGAAAGATGCTCCCTATGCTTCAGCCATAGGCTCTATCATGTATGCAATGCTGTGTACCAGACCTGATGTGTCCTTTGCTATAAGTTTAGCAGGGAGGTACCAAAGTAATCCAGGAGTGGATCACTGGACAGCGGTCAAGAACATCCTGAAATACCTGAAAAGGACTAAGGATATGTTTCTCGTTTATGGAGGTGACAAAGAGCTCATCGTAAGGGGTTACGTTGATGCAAGCTTTGTCACTGATCCAGACGATTCGAAATCGCAAACCGGATACGTATTTACATTGAATGGTGGAGCTGTCAGTTGGTGCAGTTCCAAGCAAAGTGTCATGGCGGGATCTACGTGTGAAGCGGAATACATAGCTGCTTCGGAAGCAGCGAATGAAGGAGTCTGGATGAAGGAGTTCATATCCGATCTAGGTGTCATACCTAGTACATCGGGACCAATGAAAATCTTTTGTGATAATACTGGTGCAATTGCCTTAGCAAAGGAATCCAGATTTCACAAGAGAACCAAGCACATCAGAAGACGCTTCAATTCCATCCGGGATTTAGTCCAGGTGGGAGACATAGAAGTTTGCAAGATACATACAGATCTGAATGTTGCAGACCCGTTGACTAAGCCTCTTCCACGAGCAAAACATGATCAGCACCAAGACTCCATGGGTGTAAGAATCATTACTATGTAATCTAGATTATTGACTCTAGTGCAAGTGGGAGACTGAAGGAAATATGCCCTAGAGGCAATAATAAAGTATTATATATTTCCTTATATCATGATAAATGTTTATTATTCATGCTAGAATTGTATTAACCGGAAACGTAATACATGTGTGAATACATAGACAAACAGAGTGTCACTAGTATGCCTCTACTTGACTAGCTCGTTAATCAAAGATGGTTATGTTTCCTAGCCATAGACATGAGTTGTCATTTGATTAACGGGATCACCTCATTAGGAGAATGACGTGATTGACTTGACCCATTTCGTTAGCTTAGCACCCGATCGTTTAGTATGTTGCTATTGCTTTCTTCATGACTTATACATGTTCCTATGACTATGAGATTATGCAACTCCCGTTTACCGGAGGAACACTTTGTGTGCTACCAAACGTCACAACGTAACTGGGTGATTATAAAGGTGCTCTACAGGTGTCTCCAAAGGTACTTGTTGGGTTGGCGTTTTTCGAGATTAGGATTTGTCACTCCGATTGTCGGAGAGGTATCTCTGGGCCCACTCGGTAATGCACATCAATATAAGCCTTGCAAGCATTGTGACTAATGAGTTAGTTGCGGGATGATGTATTACGGAACGAGTAAAGAGACTTGCCGGTAACGAGATTGAACTAGGTATCGAGATACCGACGATCGAATCTCGGGCAAGTAACATACCGATGACAAAGGGAACAACGTATGTTGTTATGCGGTCTGACCGATAAAGATCTTCGTAGAATATGTGGGAGCCAATATGGGCATCTAGGTCCCGCTATTGGTTATTGACCAGAGAGGTGTCTTGGTCATGTCTACATAGTTCTCGAACCCAAAGGGTCCGCACGCTTAAAGTTACGATGACAGTTATATTATGAGTTTATATGTTTTGATGTACCGAAGGTTGTTCAGAGTCCCGGATGTGATCACGGACATGACGAGGAGTCTCGAAATGGTCGAGACGTAAAGATTGATATATTGGACGACTATATTCGGACACCGGAAGTGTTCCGGAGAAGTTTCGGATTAAACCGGAGTGCCGGAGGGTTACCGGAACCCCCCAGGGAAGTATTGGCCCTTGGTGGGCCTTGAGGGGAGAGAGAGGGCAGCAGCCATGAGGTGGCGCGCCCCCTCCCAAGGGGAGTCCTAGTTGGACTAGGAGAGGGGGGCGCAGCCCCCTTTCCCTCTCCCTCTCCCTCTCTTTTCCTTCCCCCCTCTTTTCCTAGTAGGACTAGGAAAGGGGAGTCCTACTCCTACTAGGAGGAGGACACCCCCTCTCTCTCCTTGGCGCGCCTAGGGCAGCCGGCCTCCCCCTTGCTCCTTTATATACGGGGGCAGGGGGCACCTGAGAACACACTTGATATACGATATTTTAGCCGTGTGCGGTGCCCCCCTCCACCAGATTACACCTCGATAATACCGTCGCGGAGCTTAGGCGAAGCCATGCGTCGGTGGAACATCATCATCGTCACCACGCCGTCGTGCTGACGAAACTCTCCCTCAACACTCGGCTGGATCGGAGTTCGAGGGACGTCATCGAGCTGAATGTGTGTAGAACTTCGGAGGTGCCGTGCGTTCGGTACTTGATCGGTCGGATCGTGAAGACGTACGACTACATCAACCGCGTTGTGATAACGCTTCCGCTGTCGGTCTACGAGGGTACGTGGACAACACTCTCCCATCTCGTTGCTATGCATCACCATGATCCTGCGTGTGCGTAGGAATTTTTTTCAAATTACTACGTTCCCCAACACTTACATGGTTTAAAAGAGATGAAGGATATTCTTTTGGTCTTGCTCTGTATTCTAGTTGTTATGTTCACGTGCGCACACAATGATAAAATAGCCTGTTTGTTTTATATCTGTTTGCCCATGATATGAATGATGTCATACTATGTTCATCCTACTTTAAACCATGTCTCTTTATCCTTAGATGTCAACGAATGTGAGGAAATAGACAATACAGTAGGCATGCTACATGGACATATGTTCCGAAAGTGATTTTATTATGTAGTTGGCACTACAATACATGCTAATGTATTACAGTAGTTCACCAAAATAAGTTATGCATAAACGTGTAACCTACTTTGTTTGTTTTTATCTCATTAGTAACTTATCTGGTACACTAATCTACATGTTCAAACTTTCAGGAAGTTATACGTCTCCAACGTATCTATAATTTTTGATTGTTCCATGCTATATTATATTCTATTTTGGACATTAATGGGCTTTATTATACACTTTTATATTATTTTTGGGACTAACCTATTAACCGGAGGCCCAGCCCAGAATTGCTGTTTTTTTTCCTATTTTAGAGTTTCGCAGAAAAAGAATATCAAACGGAGTCCAAACGGAATAAAACCTTCATGAACGTGATTTTCAGAACGAACGTGATCCAGAGGACTTGGACCCTACGTCAAGACATCAACCATGAAGGCACAAGGTAGGGGGGCGCGCCCTCCACCCTCATGGGCCCCATGTTGCTCCATCGACGTACTTCTTCCTCCTATATATACCTATGTACCCCAAACTACCAGATACGGAGCCAAGAACCTAATTCCACCGCCGCAACCTTCTGTACCCGTGAGATCCCATCTTGGGGCCTTTTCCGGAGCTCCGCCGGAGGGGGCATCGATCATGGAGGGCTTCTACATCAACACCATAGCCTCTCCGATGATGTGTGAGTAGTTTACCTCAGACCTTTGGGTCCATAGTTATTAGCTAGATGGCTTCTTCTCTCTTTTTGGATCTCAATACAATGTTCTCCCCCTCTCTTGTGGAGATCTATTCGATGTAATCTTCTTTTGCGATGTGTTTGTTGAGACCGATGAATTGTGGGTTTATGATCAAGTTTATCTATGAACAATATTTGAATCTTCTCTGAATTCTTTTATGTATGATTGGTTATCTTTGCAAGTCTCTTCGAATTATTAGTTTGGTTTGGCCTACTAGATTGATCTTTCTTGCAATGGGAGAAGTGCTTAGCTTTGGGTTCAATCTTGCGGTGTCCTTTCCCAGTGACAGTAGAGGCAGCAAGGCACGTATTGTATTGTTGCCATCGAGGATAACAAGATGGGGTTTATATCATATTGCATGAGTTTATCCCTCTACATCATGTCATCTTACTTAAAGCGTTACTCTGTTCTTATGAACTTAATACTCTAGATGCATGCTGGATAGCGGTCGATGTGTGGAGTAATAGTAGTAGATGCAGGCAGGAGTCGGTCTACTTGTCGCGGGCGTGATGCCTATATACATGATCATACCTAGATATTCTCATAACTATGATCAATTCTGTCAATTGCTCAACAGTAATCTGTTCACCCGCCGTAATACTTATGCTCTCGAGAGAAGCCACTAGTGAAACCTATGGCCCCCGGGTCTATTTTCCATCATATTTAATCTTCCAACACTTAGCTATTTTCATTGCCTTTTATTTTACTTTGCATCTTTATTATAAAAATACCAAAAATATTATCTTATCATATCTATCAGATCTCACTCTCGTAAGTGACCGTGAAGGGATTGACAACCCCTTTATTGTGTTGGTTGCGAGGATTTATTTGTTTGTGTAGGTGCGAGGGACTCGTGCGTGGCCTCCTACTGGATTGATACCTTGGTTCTCAAAAACTGAGGGAAATACTTACGCTGCTTTACTGCATCACCCTTTCCTCTTCAAGGAAAAACCAACGCAGTGCTGAAGGGGTAGCAAGAAGGATTTTTGGCGCCATTGCCGGGGAGTCTATGCAAAAGTCAACATACCAAGTACCCATCACAAACCCTTATCTCCCGCATTACATTATTTGCCATTTGCCTCTCGTTTTCCTCTCCCCCACTTCACCCTTGCTGTTTTATTCGCCCTCTCTTTTCCGTTTGCCTTTTTTTCGCTTGCTTCTTGTTTGCTCGTGTGTTGGATTGCTTGCTTGTCACGATGGCTCAAGATAATACTAAATTGTGTGACTTTACCAATACCAACAACAATGATTTTCTTAGTACTCCGATTGCCCCTCTTACCGATACTGAATCTTGTGAAATTAATGTTGCTTTGTTGAATCTTGTCAGGAAAGATCAATTCGCCGGCCTTCCTAGTGAAGATGCCGCTACCCATCTAAATAGCTTCGTTGATTTGTGTGATATGCAAAAGAAGAAAGATGTGGACAATGATATTGTTAAATTGAAGCTATTTCCTTTTTCGCTTAGAGATCGTGCTAAAGCTTGGTTTTCGTCTTTGCCTAAAAATAGTATTGATTCTTGGAATAAGTGCAAAGATGCTTTGATCTCTAAGTATTTTCCTCCCGCTAAGATCATCTCTCTTAGAAATGATATTATGAATTTTAAGCAACTTGATCATGAACATGTTGCACAAGCTTGGGAGAGGATGAAATTAATGATACGTAATTGCCCTACACATGGTTTGAATTTGTGGATGATCATACAAAAGTTTTATGCCGGATTGAATTTTGCCTCTAGAAATCTTTTAGATTCGGCCGCGGGAGGCACTTTTATGGAAATCACTTTAGGAGAAGCTACTAAACTCCTAGATAATATTATGGTTAATTATTCTCAATGGCACACTGAAAGATCTACTAATAAAAAGGTGCATGCGATGGAAGAAATTAATGTTTTGAATGGAAAGATGGATGAACTTATGAAATTATTTGCTACTAAAAGTGTTTCCTTTGATCCTAATGATATGCCTTTGTCTACTTTGATTGAGAATAATAATGAATCTATGGATGTGAATTTTGTTTGTAGGAATAATTTTGGTAACAGCGCGTATAGAGGAAACTTTAATCCTAGACCGTATCCTAGTAATTCCTCTAATAATTATGGTAATTCCTACAACAATTCTTATGGAAATTTTAATAAGATGCCCTCTGAATTTGAGACTAGTGTTAAGGAGTTTATGGATTCGCAAAAAAATTTCAATGCTTTGCTTGAAGAAAAATTGCTTAAAGTTGATGAATTGGCTAGGAATGTTGATAGAATTTCTCTTGATGTTGATTCTTTGAAACTTGGATCTATTCCTCCTAAGCATGATATTAATGAGTCTCTCAAATCCATGAGAATTTTCATTGATGAGTGCAAAGAAAGAACCGCTAGGATGCGTTCCCAGAAAGATTGCTTTGTGAAAGCGTGTTCTTCTAGTTTCTATGAAAATAAAGATGAAGATCTAAAAGTTATTGATGTGTACCATATTAAATCTTTGTTTTGCAATATGAAACTTGATAATGATGGGACTGAATATGATCCACCTTTACCTAGAAGGCGTTCCAAAAATTCGGAGTTTGTAGATCTTGATGCAAAAATCGGTAAAAGTAGGATTGAAGAGATCAAAACTCTAGATATTAATAAAACCGCTATTTTGGATTTCAAGGAATTTAATTATGATAATTTCTCTTTGATAGATTGTATTTCCTAGTTGCAATCCGTGCTAAATTCTCCACATGCTTATAGTCAACATAAAGCTTTTACTAAACATATCGTTGATGCTTTGATGCAATCTTATGAAGAAAAACTTGAGTTGAAAGTTTCTATCCCTAGAAACTTTATGATGAGTGGGAACCTACTATTAAAATTAAAATTAAAGATCACGAATGCTATGCTTTGTGTGATTTGGGTGCTAGTGTTTCCACGATTCCAAAAACTTTGTGTGATTTGCTAGGTTTCCGTGATTTTGATGATTGCTCTCTAAATTTGCACCTTGCGGATTCCACCATTAAGAAACCTATGGGAAGAATTAATGATGTTCTTATTATTGAAAATAGGAAATATGTGCCCGTAGATTTATTGTTCTTGATATAGATTGCAATCCGTCATGTCCTATTATTCTTGGTAGACCTTTCCTTAGAACGATTGGTGCAATTATTGATATGAAGGAAGGGAATATTAGATTCCAATTCCCGTTAAGGAAAGGCATGGAACACTTCCCTAGAAAGAAAATAAAATTACCTTATGAATCTATTATGAGAGCCACTTATGGATTGCCTACCAAAGATGGCAATACCTAGATCTATCCTTGCTTTTATGCCTAGCTAGGGGCGTTAAACGATAGCGCTTGTTGGGAGGCAACCCAATTTTATTTTTAGTTTATTGCTTTCTGCTTCTGTTGAGGAATAAATATTTGATCTAGCCTCTGGTTAGATGTGTTTTTATGTTTTAATTACTGTTTGTGCCAAGTTAAACCTATAGGATCTTCTTGGATGATAGTTATTTGATCTTGCTGAAAATTCCAGAAACTTTCTGTTCACAAAAATAATTGTTAAAAATCAGCAGAACGTGATAAAATATTGATTCCAATTGCTGATGATCAATAAACAAATTGTCTAGGTCGTCCTATTTTTTCTTAATTTTTGGAGTTCCAGAAGTTTGCGTTAGTTACAGATTACTATAGACTGTTCTGTTTTTGACAGATTCTGTTTTTTGTGTGTTGTTTGCTTATTTTGATGAATCTATGGCTAATAAAATAGTTTATAAACCATAGAGAAGTTGGAATACAGTAGGTTTAACACCAATATAAATAAAGAATGAGTTCATTACAGTACCTTGAGGTGGTGTTTTGTTTTCTTTCGCTAACGGAGCTCACGAGATTTTCTGTTAAGTTTTGTGTTGTGAAGTTTTCAAGTTTTTGGTAAAAGATTTGATGGATTATGGAACAAGGAGTGGCAAGAGCCTAAGCTTGGGGATGCCCATGGCACCCCAAGATAATCTAAGGACAACCCCTCACTCTCGTAAGTGACCGTGAAGGGATTGACAACCCTTTATTGCGTTGGTTGCGAGGATTTATTTGTTTGTGTAGGTGTGAGGGACTCGTGCGTGGCCTCCTACTGGATTGATACCTTGGTTCTCAAAAACTGAGGGAAATACTTACGCTGCTTTACTACATCACCCTTTCCTCTTCAAGGGAAAACCAACGCAGTGCTCAAGAGGTAGCAGGAAGCTATGGAACAAATGATTGAACAGCCACAACCACCTGAAGGTGACGAGGCTACCACAGGCACAATGTCACCTCTTGCTGCAGTGCGTCAGTATCTCTTCACTAACAGTGCAAAAAGCACCTTCCTGCGTAATTCTGGGTTGGTTGTCAAGGTAACCTCATCCAAATCGCCTACTGAACAAAATCTTCCTGCTAGACAGAGTGATATATCTGTGCTCCAGACACAAGTCCAATCCCTAATGGACGTCGTTTTGGAAACAAGAATAGTGGTTGACAAATCACAACAGGCCGAAAGTGGCCCAAATCTATAGTGGGCCTCTAACAGGCCGAATGTCAGACATGGCCGAATATGACCCAAATCCTTCACGGTCGTTTATGGCCGAAAGTTTCAATGGCCTCTAAATGGGCCCAAATGAAGCAAGACCTTTAACAGGCCAGAAATACACCGGGCCGTAATTCGGCCCATATACTTAGCAGACTGTTAACGGGCCAGAAGTGACCATGGGCTGCGATGATGACAAGTTTAGGACAGGCCGTTGACGAGCCGATTTGACACTAGCCGTACGGGCCTTAACTGAGAATGTTGGGCCTTTAGCTGGGCTGGCCCATTATGGTCTGCAAAATCTTGTGGGCCTTTAGCTGGGCCGGCCCATTATGGTCTGCAAAATCTTGTGGACCTTTTGCTGGGCTGGCCCATTGTGGTCCGCTAAATCTTGTGGGCCTTTAGCTGGGCCGGCCCATTATGTTCGGCAAAATCTTGTGGGCCTTTAGCTGGGCCGGCCCATTATGGTCTGCTAAATCTTGTGGGCCTTTAGTTGAGCCGGCCCATTTAAACTTTATGGGCCACTTTTGGGCCCGTCCACGTGTCAACATATCATAGGCCCATCTCGACCGTTGGATGAGTGATACCTGTGCCAACGCGGAGCTGACGCGTGGTTCCGTCGGCCAATGAGAATTTTACACGTGGAAAATCAGCATTGGTCGTGGCTGTTAGCGGGTTATCGGATCCAAAACCGGACCCGATAGCTTAACGGCGTCCCGTTACGGTGGATGCCACGTGTCGGTCACCCTTGACGAAAGCACTTCTATGACGCACGATTTATCATCATGGAAGTGGACACTTCCGTGATGATAATTTTGGTAATGTCATGGAACACTTCTACGACAGCACAGGTATGACTATCTTCATTCTGTCATAAATTTGTCATGGGTGTACATGCATGACAGAAAACGTGACCTACTGTGACAAACACGTATCATCACGGAAGTGTATTTTTTTGTAGTGATGTCTCCCGAAGTTCACACCCTTGCGGATGCTAATCTCCGTTTCGAGCGGTGTGGAAGCACAATGATCCCCAAGAAGCCACTAGGGCAACCGTAATATCCTCACGCCCTTGCACAATGCAAGATGTCGTGATTCCACTAAGGGACTCTTGAGGGCGGTCATCGAACCCGTACACTTTGGCAACCCTTGGGGGTGGTCACCGGAACCGATACAAATTGCTCAAGGCAATCTCCACAACCTAATTGGAGACCCCGACGCTTGCACGGAGCTTTACACCACAATGATTGAGCTCCGAAGCACCACCAACCATCTAGGGTGCCCAAGCACCCAAGAGGAACAAGCTCTAGGGTACCAAGCACCCAAGAGTAAAAAGCTTCTCAACTTGTAATTTTCACGTATCCCCGTGGAGAACTCAAACCGATGCAATTTATGCAATGGCAAGGGCACACGGAGTGCCCAAGTCCCTCACTCTCAAATCCCACCAAGGCAACAAAAGCTATGGAGGAATATGAGAGTAAGAACAAGAAGGAGAACACTAAGAACTCCAAGATCTAGATCCAAGGGGTTCCCCTCACATAGAGGAGAAAGTGATTGGTGGAAATGTGGATCTAGATCTCCTCTCTCTTTTCCCCCCAAAACTAGAAGGAATCCATGGAGGGATTGAGAGACAGCAAGCTCGAAGAAGGCCAACAATGGGGAAAGAACACGAGCTCAAGAGATAAGGTTCAAGGGGGAATAAGACCCCCTTTTATAGGACCTCCCGAATCCCACCGTTATGTGCTCAGCCCGCACATGAGCGGTACTAGCGCTCAGGGAAGCGGTACTACCGCCCGGGCGGTAGTGCACATAGAGCAGTGCAATGGTGCGAGACCAGGAGCTGGCAGTACCGTCGGCGTGGTACTACCGCTCCCTCCATCGGTACTACCATTGGGGTTGCAGCTCAGGGCACTAAGGAGGCAGAGCAGGACAGATGTGGTGTAGGGCTCACTTGCTATGCCTTTGGGTATATGATCAGGCATGCCTAAGTTTCTTCTGTTTCATGCATGTGTAGTGTATTCCTTTGCTTGCTTCTTAAATTGTGGGTATTATGTCATGCTAGGTGAAGTGGTATGTGGTGTACAGAGGGAGGTTTCAGGGGTTCATAGTTCATGACAAATATGCGAAGAACAAGTGACCCATTACACAAACAACTGCATCGAAGGGTTTAAGACTAGGCAGGAAGCAAAGGATGATACTCCAAGTTTGTGCTCAAGTAGAAGAGCAATGTTGAAGTAGCCAAGCTTACTGGCTAGTTTGGGTTGTGTGGGATGTAAAAGTTCATCATAGTCATCCAGTTCGTTGTGATTATAGTGTTGCTTTATTGGTGTGATCGTTTGTAAGTTGTAAATGGTAAGCTCATCACATAGGGTACAAGGTAAACAGATCTGGTCAAATGTATTCAACCAAACACCATGTAGTGCATCAGCACCACCGTAACCATGCGACCAAACATGTGGGTGAATTTCTACTATCATGGAGGAAGTCAATATGAAGGCTACCAAACCATGTACTCAACATGGTATGGTGTCAAGCCTGCATCTGCTCAGCCTGTACAAACGAGGCACATATGTAATGTCGAAAAAAATGATGCAGGCTACCAAACGAATCCATTGTGAATTCATAGGTGAATGTGCATATGTATGTGAGTCTACGTCTCTATTGTGTTAAAAAAAGTTTAATGCATCTGATGGTTGCACTGATCCACCAACCCATGGTCTGGACATGTATGCACATCGAGTGAAATGGAGCCTCTAAATCCAATGTATGCACAATAGAGTATAGTACTGAAGCCGATCGAGGCGACAAGAGAGGCAAAAGCAAACATACTCTTTCCCTTCTCAAAGCACGGAAACAGAGTCAGACTACCCGTAGTGGGAGTAAGGCTGGCCATAGTGGTATCTTAGCCGGTATCATGCACTCAGGAATAAGAAACATGCTAATGTGACACATAATTAAAGAAGAGAGAGAGGGTTAGAATAATATAGGTAGATACCGTATCATAATGAACGATATGCTACTTTGTGTCTTGCATGGTAATAAACAAGTTCACCTATGATACTATGCACTATAAAGATAGTATCATGCATGATACTTGTATATGATACTCCTCACTATGAGTAGCCTAACATAAGTGTTAACATCACACATATCTAGGCAAAGTAGCACATTAAGATCACACATGCCAAAATGAGATGAGTCTGTAACTTAATAAATAAAGTGTTTCATAACACCACACATATGTTACTCCCACTATAGAGGTAGTAATATAGATTAGTAACATATGGGAAATACACTTTGGTTCCTGGTTGTATATACACCCTATTTGGGGATTTTTTTTAACAATTAAACAAAAAGACAAAATAGTTCAGCAGTTTTTTTGAATAAACTTGTCTTACTTTTGCACTAGTATATAAATTTTCACGAAAAAAACAAGCATTGATTTCATAGAGAAAAAGATAAAATTTATTTTCTATTACATGTCACTATTCACACTATTTTTTGTCAAAAATTTGTCTTTTTGCAAAGAAGTCAAAGGGGGTTTTCTTTTTATGAATTTTTTCTCACAAGTACAATGAAAGGCCAAGTTTATTTCGAAAATATTTTAAGATTTTTTTGACTTTTGTTGAATTACTAAAAAATTATATATGGTGTATATGTCCCCTAGACCAAACGTCCGCGTCTAGTAACATATGCATATTACTAGTCTATAAGTTACTCCCTATTATGGGTAGTCTCGAGCAAAGAAAACTCATTGAAATACGACAACAGAGGAAGCTGACAAGCGACCGTGGGCCCGTGGTTGGATGGGAAAGCCTCCATAACTTTTTTTGAAGGGAAAATCACTTGTCACTTTATTGCGAGTTTACGAGTATAACATCCTCTAGTACATGCGGGATCAAAAAGCTAGGGGATCATCGTCCCAATTATACATCAAATTTGAATCATAAGCATGTCTAGCTAAGAAATGTGCTAAACCATTAACTTCCCTTGGGTAGTGCTGAAAACAGATTGAATTGACCTCATGGGCATAGAGAAAGCAATCCGCTAAGATCGCGGAGTAAGGCGCCAAAATAACCACACCACCTTTGCATGCCATGATAACCTCAAGGCAGACTGATTCAGCCGGCACATTTGAGCAGCCAATTTGGTTGATCAATTGAAGACCTCGGCGAAGGGTAAATCTTTTGCCGTAGGAGCGCTATCTGCATATATGAAGGGTTCTGCCACACCTACCACCGCTTCTCCTCTGTAGTTATGCATGACCGCAGCGATGGCTCCAGTACCATCCTCGAAAAAAGATGCATCAGAGTTTAGTTTGTATGATCCTGGTTCTGGTTTCTCCCATGTGTCGGTGCAACAAACCTTGGCGTATGTTGCCCAGACTGTACACAGGCACGGAGGCAAGGTTGCGATGACAAGACAAGGCCAAGCAGAACATATGGCTCTTTGAGGAATCAAAGGGCGGGTCAAGAAGATCAAGACAAGCCAAGGAGCAAGATATCACTAAGGAAAAACCTCCCTTGTCGGGCAAGCGAGCCCGGTCAGGTCGAGGCCACACCAAAGACAAGTCTCAAGACTCCCCCGGCAGGCTTGCCGGGGACGCCGAGGGCGGCACCCCACCAAGGCTCCACCGCTTCACCTCATAGTGACGCAAGTCACTTATCAGTGCGGTGTCGAGCCCCGAGTGATTAAGTGGATGTCCTCTGGCACGTGGCAGCCATTTGCGGAGAAGATTCACCCTGCATGACACCCGTCCAGAGGCGTGTCAGGTAGACAGGGCGAGAGACAACTAAAGTGGCGCGGCAAGGCTTGCCGGGCTACTCCCACGATGTGACACTAAGCGGCGCATTTAATGCGCCTTTTCCTGTCTGCAGAGTTAGGTATGATAGCACTGTTTGCTATCTAATCAAGGCATAATGACTGTTTTGCCATTGTGGTGACCCCTTGACCTATAAAAGGAGGGTCGTGGCAACCTTAGAAAGGATTTGGACCCTTGTACACTTTTACGCGCGTAGCTGCTCTCCCCGAGGCGACCTTGCCAAGCTTGAGTGCTGCGTGTTCATCATGGTCCCCCATCCAATACACCAAAGCATGAGTAGGGTTTACGCCTCGCGGCGGCCTGAACCTGGGTAAAAACTGCCTGAGTCTTTGATGTCGTGCTGCTCTACGACTTCCACTCTTTGCGCAACGCGCCCTTCCCCCTTGCCGAACCACAAAGGGGCCGCTAGACCCATAGGTGATCGTGTTGTACCACGACATCTTTGGCGCGCCAGGTAGGGGAAGGCGCTTGCACGAACCCGTGGTTGTAAGCAGCGCGTCAATCTTCATGATTATCTTCTTCATCGAAGGCTTCATCATCCATGGTACCCAAGAAAAAAGTCCGGCACTACAGCTCACTCGTCCACCTCAAAGGGCCCCTCGCATGCAGCCACTGATGCCATGGGGGCTATGGGGGTGCATGGGGACGTGGACACCGCGGGGAACGTGAATGGCACAGGCGGAGCCATCACCGTTCCCCCTGAGGCCGAAGCGGGAGCCGGAGGCGCCGGGGGAGGACAACATCAATAGCACCCTAGCGGCCGTGCTCCACAAGGTACGGGTGGGGAGAATATTCCGTCTCTGCCTCTCCACCTCACTGAAGGACACAGCCACAACGATGGCGCTCGCTCTTGTGCGAATCACAACCCTTTAGCTGCCCCTGCTGTGGGTGCGGCTACGGGGCCCGCGCCATCCCGAGGGCAAGCTAACCAAGACGATGCGCCGAATGGGGTCGTCAATCCCCAAGCGCATCCACCTCATCGCCACACCACCCTGACGACCGCCTCGCGGCGACGAGAGCATGGCGCCACCACTACCGGCGCGCCACCACTACCGGCATCGACAGAAGCTAGGCGACATCGCGGTCCATGTCATCGTCTATGCCAAGCACCGCTTCGGAAGCCATGGCGTGAGCCCAGCTCCTACTGAGATTCCCGCCAATGGCTGACCAAATGGATGAGTGGAGAGCCACCATTCAGAGCTTGATTGGTTTCGCTAGGGTGGGAGGAACACAGCGGGCAGGTCCACCACGGCCTCCACAGGCAGCAACAACGGCCCAAGCCGCTGGCCGTACCGAAGGGGCCACTCCAATGGTACGGTCCTCTCCATAGCGGCCAGCGCAGGGGCCGCAGCCAGAAACACATGACCAAGAACCCGATGGTGTGTCAATGGCTTCCTCTGATCCTCGAGCCCGTGGAGACCAACGGCAGGTCCTGGAAGACAGGCGGAGGGAAGACGCGCGTGTCACCATAGAACGACGTTGTGAAACCCGTCGACAGTCTGATAGGCGCAATGGCCCAACATCGACGAGCTTGTGCCTTGTGGAAATGGGTACCTGCCTTTCGAGCATGGGTGCCCCGCCTTCACTCGTGAGCTACGGCAAGTTCGTTGGTCATCTGCCCGTATGTTCAAGCCAAAGATACCAGAAAAGTATGATGGAAGATTGAACCCGGCAGATGATACATCTCCAACGTATCTATAATTTTTGATTGTTCCATGCTATTATATTATCTGTTTTGGATGTTCAATGGCTTTATTATACACTTTTATATTATTTTTGGGACTAACCTATTAACCGGAGGCACAGCCCAAATTGCCGTTTTTTTTGCCTATTTCAGTGTTTCGAAGGAAAGGAATATCAAACGGAGTCCAAACGGAATGAAACCTTCGGGAACGTGGTTTTCGGAACAAACGTGATCCAGAGGACTTGGAGTGGATGTCAAGCAATCAACAAGGAGGCCATGAGGCAAGGAGGCGCGCCTGCCCCTGGGCGCGCACCCACCCTCGTGGGCCCTCGTAGCTCTCCTGACCGACCTCTTTCACCTATATATACTCATATACCCTGGAAACATCAGAACAGGAGCCGAAACCCTATTTCCATCGCCGCAACTCTCTGTACCTGTGAGATCCCATCTTGGGGCCTTTTCCGGCGCTCCGGCGGAGGGGGCATTGATCACAGAGGGTTTCTACATCAACACCATAGCCTCTCCGATGATGTGTGAGTAGTTTACCTCAGACCTTCGGGTCCATAGTTATTAGCTAGATGGCTTCTTCTCTCTCTTTGGATCTCAATACAAAGTTCTCCTTGATTCTCTTGGAGATCTATTCGATGTAATCTTCTTTTGCGGTGTGTTTGTCGAGATCCGATGAATTGTGGGTTTATGATCAAGATTATCTATGAATAATATTTGAATCTCCTCTGAATTCTTTTATGTATGATTGGTTATCTTTGCAAGTCTCTTCGAATTATCAGTTTGGTTTGGCCTACTAGATTGATCTTTCTTGCAATGGGAGAAGTGCTTAGCTTTGGGTTCAATCTTGCGGTGCTCGATCCCAGTGACAGTAGGGGAAACGACACGTTGTATTGTAGCCATCGAGGATAAAAGTACGGGGTTTATATCATATTGCTTGAGTTTATCCCTCTACACCATGTCATCTTGCTTAAAGCGTTACTCCGTTCTTATGAACTTAATACTCTAGATGCATGCTGGATAGCGGTCGATGTGTGGAGTAATAGCAGTAGATGCAGGCAGGAGTCGGTCTACTTGTCACGGACGTGATGCCTATATACATGATCATACCTAGATATTCTCATAACTATGCTCAATTCTATCAATTGCTCGATAGTAATTTGTTCACCCACCATAATACTTATGCTATCTTGAGAGAAGCCACTAGTGAAACCTATGGCCCCCGGGTCTATTCTCTATCATATTAATCTACTGTTATTTCTATTACAGTTTATTTTCCAATCTTTACCTTTTAGCTTTATCATAAAAATACCAAAAATATTATCTTATCATCTCTATCAGATCTCACTTTTGCAAGTGGCCGTGAAGGGTTTGACAACCCCTTTATCGCGTTGGTTGCAAGGTTCTTATTTGTTTGTGTAGGTACAAGGGACTTGAGCATGGTCTCCTACAGGATTGATACCTTGGTTCTCAAAAACTGAGGGAAATACTTACGCTACTTTACTGCATCACCCTTTCCTCTTCAAGGGAAAACCAACGCAGTGCTCAAGAGGTAGCAAGAAGTATTTCTGGCACCGTTGCCGGGGAGTCTACGCACAAGTCAAGACATACCAAGTACCCATCACAAACTATTATCCCTCGCATTACATTATTTGCCATTTGCCTCTCGTTTTCCTCTCCCCCACTTCACCTTTGCCTTTTCTTCGCCTTCTTCCCGTATGTCTTTTTGTTTGTGTTTCCATGTGCCTCCTATTTGCTTGCATCTTTGCTTGCTAAAAATCTATTGATATGGATCCACTTAAAGTGTTCTACTTGGATCATCTTCGATCCTTATGCGCTCGTGCTGAAACCCCAACTAGCCTAGTTGATGGGAAATCTTTAGATGAGCATGCTCATTTTGTGCGTCACCGTTTGTCTGAAAAACGGAAACTCTTATGGGATCAAATAAAAAGATTGATGTGTTATGCTTGGAATCTTTGTGAAATTTATGATTTTACTTGTTGCTCTAAGAACCCTAAAAAACACCTTCCCTACCTATGTGAGTTTAATGAAAATGAAATATTATCTTCTTATGCAAAGGGTGTTTATAGTTACTATGATATCGAACAAATTGAAGAATTTGTTGATTTTAAGGGTGCTTATGAAGTTGCTTCTCTAATTGAAAAGTATGATGTTACTCTCTACGAATCTGAAAATTTTGACATACTTAAATACTGCTATGAAAACTATGTTCATAATGTCTATGTCAAAGAATTTATTGAGAGAATGACCGTTGCTTTGGAAGAAAATAATGATATGCATGAATCTATAGATAATGATGATTCCGATGATTTGATTGAAATATCCCTTGATGAACATGATGCTTTCTATTCTTGTGTCCATGATGCCAATATTTATGAAGATGAATTTGCTATAGTTCCTTATGTTAAACATGAGATCGTTGCTATTGCACCCATACTTGGTAGTTCCTTCGATGAAAAGCATGATTGCAATGATGTTACAATAAATTCTCTTGATGTCAATTGTGCTAATAATATGCAAAACCCTAAGCTTGGGGGTGCTAGTTTTTCTATGTCTACTACTTGTTGCAATGATCATGATTGGGGTGATTCTTCTTATGATCTTGAAAATTTATTTAAGACCCATGATGAATATGAGAATGATAGTAGCGTTTGCAATAATATTGAAAGTGGGTTGGAAGAGTGTTAACTTTAGATCCCACATATTTGGAGAATGTTCAATCTTATGAAATTTTTGATAAAAGTGGGTTTGGAGAGGTCATGACTTTAGTTAATGTTAATCCCACTATTTTGGAAGAGTGTCAACTTTGCATACATGTGGATCATGTTGAAAATATTTTATGTGATAGCTATTTTGTTGAATTTTCTTATGATCCCACATGTAATTATTATGAGAGAGGAAAATATGGTTTTAGAAATTTTCATGTTACTAAATTACCTCTCGTAATGTTGAGATTGCTATTGTTTCTTTCCGCTTCCTTGCATATGCTAATTTTTGCATGCTATGATAATTTGTTTCCCTATAATATGCCTATGCATAGGAAGTATGTTAGACTTAAGTCTGTTTTTACATGCTATATGATTCTCTCTTTGTGCTTCAATTCTTCTCTTTTATGTGAGCATCATTGAAATTAACAATGCCTAGCTTAATGGCTTTAAAGAAAAGCGCTTGTTGGGAGGCAGCCCAATTTTATTTTTGTTCCTTGCTTTTTGTTCCTGTTTAGAAATAAATCTTTGATCTAGCCTCTGGTTAGATGTGGTTTTATGTTTTAATTAGTGTTTGTGCCAATTGAAACCTATAGGATCTTCTTGGATAATAGTTATTTGATCTTGCTGAAAAAGTCAGAAATTTTATGCTCACGAAAACAATTGTTAAAAATCACCAGAACGTGATAAAATACTGATTCCAATTGCAGTAGATCAATAAACAAATTATATAGGTCCTCCTATTTTGGTAGATTTTTATGAGTTACATAAGTTTGCGTTAGATATATATTACTACAGACTGTTCTGTTTTTGACAGATTCTGTTTTTCATGTGTTGTTTGCTTATTTTGATGAATCTATGGCTAGTAAAAGAGTTTATAAACCATAGAGAAGTTGGAATACAGTGGGTTTAACACCAATATAAATAAAGAATGAGTTCATTAGAGTACCTTAAAGTGGTGTTTTGTTTTATTTCGCTAACGGGGCTCATGAGATTTTCTGTTGAGTTTTGTGTTGTGAAGTTTTCAAGTTTTGGGTAAAGATTTGATGGATTATGGAACAAGGATTGGCAAGAGCCTAAGCTTGGGGACGCCCAAGGCACCCCAAGGTAAAATTCAAGGACAACCAAAAGCCTAAGCTTGGGGATGCCCCGCAAGGCATCCCCTCTTTCATCTTCGTCTATCGGTAACTTTACTTGGGGCTATATTTTTATTCACCACATGATATGTGTTTTGCTTGGAGCGTCTTGTATGATTTGAGTCTTTGCTTTTTATTTTACCACAATCATCCTCGCTGAATACACCTTTTGAGAGAGACACACATGATTCAGAATTTGTTAGAATACTCTATGTGCTTCACTTATATCTTTTGAGCTATATAGTTTTTGCTCTAGTGCTTCACTTATATATTTTAGAGCACGGTGGTGGTTTTATTTTATATAAATTATTGATCTCTCATGCTTCACTTATATTATTTAGAGAGTCTTAAACAGGATGGTAAGTTGAGTAATTGTGAAATTAGTCTTAATATGATAGGCATCCAAGATGAGCATAATAAAAACTTCCATATTGAGTTCATTGAATATCATGAGAAATTTGATACTTGATAAGTGTTTTGAGATATAAAGGTGGTAATATTAGAGTGTGCTTGTTGAGTAATTGTGAAATTGAGAAATACTTGTGTTAAGGTTGGCAAGTTGTGACACCCAAAAATTTTATTTTGGTTTTATCAAAATCTTTATTTGATTTGAAGGAGGCTATTTAAAAAATTTCTTCTAAAGGACCCTCCTTCTCAAAAACTATATTTTTATAACAAGTATTTTGTTTGGTTCCATCCAAGACTTGATCTTTGGTCTTGGAGGTTTTTCATCTTGTGATTGACTCAACACAAATGTTTTTCTTTGGGAAAGTTTTTGGAAATCTTTTTTTTTTAAATAGCCCTATGGCATATGGAGTGATCCTTTCCCTTTCAAAATTTCCTCTTGCCATGACCTAAGTGGAAATCCCCCTCCCAAAAGCCATCTTCCCACTTTGTGTCAAGATAAACTTCAAATCCAGCAAGTTGAACTCCCCCATGATTTTATCTCCATTTATTTCTAATCAAAAACCTTTTCTGTCCTCTATTTTGACCCTTGGAGATTTACAAAGGAACCACTTGTTCTCCTTTGAGTTTTGCCTCCAAACAAATTTCCATGGCTAGCCTTTAGGACCCTCAACCAAGATCCAGGAAGATTCACTGGTCTCCAGTTCAAAATTTGCAAAATGAGCTTGCTGCAAGTTTGGGCCATATTTGCAAAATTTGGTGAAATTCATTTGTTTTCTCCTCCTAAAAATCTGAGAAAATTCAGGCAGCCTCTGGATGCATCAAGAGGTCACCTCACCAAGTCCCAGCTCCAGAAATATTTTCCTCGTGCTCAAATCATATCGTCGAACACCTGGAGGGGACTGTACCTGTCAAAGTTCAGTGTTCAGTAACAGTTTCAGAAGCCAGTGTCGTTTTCTTCAGAAACTTACCTCGATCTCGCCAGTAGCCGCGGTGGCGCCTTGCTCCCTGTTCCCCCTTCTTATCCACTGCGCCGCATGATCGCCTGGACGCTTGTGGACGTCGGCGGCGAGCTGGCAGTGGTGCGCCTCCCCGTGAGCGGCGGCAGCAGCGCCCGCAGCGGCTGCCGGAGAGGCGCAGGGAGGGACGGCGCCGTCCAGCACCGCCCAAGCCACCAGAGGCCACCTCGTGGCCGTCCCCTCCCCTGTGCACGTTGCAGAGCAGTCGTCGTGAACTGGAAGGCGCAGAGCGCGCTCCCTGCCGCCGACGTGCCCGTACGGCCGTTCCGTCGAGGGCCAGAGCATTACCCCAATACGGCTGAGGTATTAGCGGAGAAACGGTGCCAGTGAACCACCACGATGATGCCCAACCGCCTAAACCTCCTGCCCAATCTCTGCCTCGCCGTAATTGCTCGCCGGCGTTATCCCGTTCACGGCCACCTCCTCGGATCGCCTATAAAAGGAGGTCCCGAGCTCGAACTCGAGCACGCACCATCCCTACACCTCACAAGTACCACGCCAAGCCACTGGGCAGTCCCCGAGGGAGTCTTCTTCCCCAACTCCGGCCGCCTCGACCCGCTTCGGGATCCAGCACGATTCACTCCAGAGCGTGCACTCCTGCCTCTCAACTCATGCCAGTAGTCTCCTAGTGCATCCACATCTCTAACCCGCGCACCAATTTGGAGTTTGCAGCGCTCACCGAAGAGTTCCACCCTCACCCGAACCACCGTCCGCCGGAGATACGGTCGCCGTCGACGTGGTGCTCACCGACGGCCAAGTCCACCACCCACCGACGCGGAAGGACACCCTGAACCCGTAGGTACCCTCCGATCACCCTACCTCGCCGTGGATCAACGCCGGCGACCACAGCAGCCTTCGGGCGCCGGCGAGCTCTGTTGGAGTTTGAACCTGACGGGTGGGACCCCCCCGTCAGCCTCTCTTCTTTCTCCTTCGAACCGTTTCCTGAAGGCGCCTTCGGGCAAAGTGTGTTTTCTCTCTGGGCTGGCGTATTTCATACCGAAGCGTTTTCTGCTTTTTCAAACAAGCCCCTGGATCTTTTCTGTTTCATCACAGATTAGTCCTTGGACTAAAACCCTTATATCTTTTAAACAAAAGATGCTTTTTGATTGATTTTTTTGTCAGTCTTATATTTTTGTCTAGTTTTTTATAGTATTTATTTGGAAAAATTTTGGAATAATTTTTATACACGCAACGGTTTTCACGTTGGTACACGGTTTCTTTATACCGTAGATTTCGGAAGAGGTGACGGAACCGCGAACTTCGCCGAGCTAGACTCCGACTTCTCCGAACCAGGCAAGCATGTTTGAACCTTTGATATGATGGGTGTTTTGCATGTTTGCTTGAATAGTTTGTGCATGGCATATGAGCATCGGTGAGTATTTCGTTGCATGCAAGGCAACTAACCGTGTGCTTCGAAGTTTACTGTGATCTTTTGATGAGAGATGACCTGATCATGTGGTGACATGAGAGGTAGTAAGATGGTATTGTTGCAGCATGCCAGTCTTATGTCAACCGATAAATTCCGACGTTAACGTGGTCCGAGCCACGTTACCGTTCGTTCCCTTTCGTGCTGCCACATGTTTTCTGCAAAGAATACGGTTTAGTAAGTTGCAAACCTCTTTCCTTGTACACACCAAATAGAGGGGCTGGGATGAGGGTTCCATGGCCCTGGATTAAAGCCAGTCATCCGGTCAGGGGGCATGGGTGTTTCCGGTTGGGACCGAGAGGGGGGCACCCCTTAGAGCGTGCGGTATAAATTTGATCCCATGCTACGCGAGGTTGTAGCCTCCCCGTCTCAATGGTTTTTCTTGAACGTTGCCTAGGGTGATTCCTGGCATCGGAATGTGGAATGGGTGTGTACTGGTTAGATGTGTTTCTCCTAAAATACCGTAAACGGAACTAGTCCCTTGTGACTACAGAAATCCGTTGGCTGTGGTTAAGAGTACAAACTCTGCAGAGTCAAAACTTTCTGAGTCATCGTATCCATGGTCAAAGACCTGGGTCAATGTATCCAAACAGTATCCATATCAGCCCCAGTGTCAGACCCCGTGTCAGTCTCTGTGGGAATTTCTGGTGAACAAGCTTGAGTGGTAAACCCGTTTGGATGCTATTACTGTGGATGGACTAACCATTTTATCATTTCGTACCTGAGTATTTACTTGAATTGATTTAACTTCATGAGCTACTGGAATATCGAGTTATGAAGTATAAGCCCTTTATGTGATGTCGCTAAGACGTCCGACTGTGGCACCCTTGTTATTTACTTTTGATATAAGCCCTTTATGTGATGTCGCTCAGACGTCCGACTGTGGCACCCTTGTTATTTACTTTTGATATAAGCCCTTTATGTGATGTCGCTCAGACGTCCGACTATGGCACTCTTGTTATTTACTTTTGATATAAGCCCTTTACGTGATGTCGCTCAGACGTCCGACTGTGGCACTCTTGTTATTTACTTTCGATATAAGCCCTTTACGTGATGTCGCTCAGACGTCCGACTGTGGCACGCACTGTCGTTTATATTCCATTATAAGCCCTTTATGTTGTGTCGCCCTGACGCCCGACTGCGGCATTGTTAATTTATTTGTATTCTTTCGAGGAGTCATTTCAGACACTCGATTGGCCTTCAGTATTACATTGGGATTTCGGGAGGACTACCGCCCGACTTCCTTTTTATTCCTTGCATTGCTATTTTATTATCTGAGTGCGCATTATTAATCTCTTCATATGCATCATGTTTGCATTTGTTATATCTTATGTCCAAACTGTCTTGCGAGTACTTTCATAGTACTGACCTGGCTTGTTGATTTGGCCAGATGTTGATGAAGGCTATCTCATGGATGATGAGTTTGATAGCAAGTCCGACGCCTAGAGGAGTCCCAGTCAGTCCCGTGCGACCCTGGATTTGGTCACTTGTATTATATACGCTTCCGCCACCCAAATAAAGTCCTCGAGCCTCACTCCGACGCTCGATGAGCTGTAAGATTTAGGAGTCTTGTCACCCACTTCACTGTGACATATCCACCACCACTTTTATTACGAGTCAGTAGTTATGCCACCATACCCCTTGTGTCATATCCGCCTTTATGTATATTATCGGCGTGCTTGTAATAAATTGTTGAGCAGCCTCCGCTCAACCTAGTATTATATTTAGTACTCCTGGATGTTTCTGTAATCAAGAATTTGTCTACCAGTAAGAAGGATTCTTCTCTACTGGTCCGTTAAAGGGATCGGTTTCTCAGTAAATGTTTTATTGGAAAACCGGTCATGACAAACTTGGTATCAGAGCTAGGCTGACTGTAGGAAGCCATTAGGTGCGATCGCTAATCGGTTATTAGCGTTTTTAGTGCTTTTTCAGCATTTTGCAAATGTAGCTATTTTCTGTTGGTCATCATAAATTTATGATTTGACTACTCAGAATTTTTGCCTACTTTTGCAGATGGCTGGCAACGACTGCGAGACACGGGTGTTCACCAATGTGCCTGAGGGGTTTGTCAAACTTCTCGTCTCCCTCACCAAGCTCACGATTGGGCCAGTGACTCGTCCAGAGTTCACACTTTACCAGCACAAGCTCAGCGACGACGTGTCTATGCACCAGGCCGTGCTGCAATTCAAGGGAGGATGTTCTGCATCTCGCCACTTCCGTTTTGTGGGGAGGGCCATGCCTACGGAGAGGCATGCCATGCAGATGGCCGCCCGTAAGGCGATAGCTCGTCTTCGGGATGTTCTTCCTTCGATGAAGACTCGTCGCTACCGCTACCTCCTATGCCATGTGCCATATACTTGTCACTATGCATTCGCCTGCCATAGGGGAGAGAGAGATGAAGCTATCGAGATGCTGGTTGAGTATCTCAAAGCTCTGGAGGCAGCTTTCGACAACCTCGTGGACAACCTTGTGGCTGCCCGTATGGACTCAGTTCAGGGCTGTTCCGCCAACAGGAGGGAGCTTCTCCACATGGCACCGCCACTGACTTTCGTCTCGTCCTCAGCACCCTATGCACCTGCCATTTTAGACACCGCTCGCCGTCTGCCTACCACTGAGGAGTTTGACCAGGTCATTGCTCCTACTCCAAGTAGAGCTGCACCGCCTGTCGCACCCGGACCAACTCCTCAACGCAGTGCTACGCGCCTGGAGCCTATTAGGGAGGAGGAGGAGGTTGAGTCTCCTGCACCTCTGGGCCTTACCCTCGGCAGACAGAAGGAAGTTTTCACCATCTCCGACTGAGTGCGCCTAGCAGCCGTGTGTTGTACCCGCTTGTATGATATGTTTATATGTACATAGGTTTGGTGAGAAGTAGTTTGTGTGCGCATCATGTAGGAACTCGGAGAAGTGCACTAGCCTAAATAACATGTCAGGAATGTGTACGCACATCCTGAGTGATGTATTGTAAAATTACGACTCGCGTGTAAGATATGTACTGAGAAGTCCTTCTCCGTGCGCAATCTAGTTTTTTTCTCGAAAAATCTTGAGGTATTTTAAATTTTTGCCTTTGCAACATTTTCCTCGTGCCACACAGTTCTTCTCATGAGTTTTGCAAAAATACCCCAGAGTGGAAAATGTCTCGTCCCTGGACTCGTTCCATGCCAAATCCACCAGAAGAAGTTTATGGGACCCAGACAAGCAACAACTTCACACAGGGGCAGTCTAGTCAGCAGGGCAGCGAGGCAGCATTTTCTCAAGTATGCCGCCTTTTCGAACAAAGCCAGCAGCAGCACCAAGAAATGATGAATCACGTTATCAATATGGGAAATCACCGTGAGCCATACCAACCGCATTCCAAGTTGTCTGAGCTACAGAAGACACGTCCTCCAACGTTCGCTCACACTGATAGGCCGCTTGAGGCCGATGATTGGCTTCGAGACATCGAAATAAAGTTGATTATTGTGCAATGTTCAGATCATGAGAAGGTGCTTTATGCACCTCCCTACCTCACTGGAGCAGCTGCAGCATGGTGGGAAAATTTTCTACACATGCACCCCAATGAACATAACATCACCTGGGAAGAGTTTAAGGAGGGTTTTCGTGGGGCGCACATCCCCAGGAGCATTATAAAGATCAAGAAAAGGGAGTTTGATGACCTCAAGCAGAGAGGCATGACAGTGACTGAGTACAACAGTCAGTTTACTCAACTATCTCGTTATGCCTACGATGAGCATATGACTGAGAATAAAAAGATGGAAAAAATATTGGACGGCCTGGCGCCAGCACTAAAATGCCAACTGGTCGTACACACTTTTCCAGATTTCAAAACACTGGTTGACAAGGCTATTACATTGGAGAGTGAGCGCCGCAGCCTGGAGGATATTCGCAAGCGAAAAAGGGACAGGACGGCTCATGCTCGCAACAACCGGAGCAAGACTGATATCCAGACGAATGAAGCGAGAAAACCCACGACCACTGCTCTAAGGCCAACCAAACATTTCCATTCAAGGGACAAGGACTTTACGTACCGCCCTGGCGTTACTTGTTATGCTTGTGGAGAGGAGGGGCACTATGCCAAACAGTGCCCAAAGCCGAGGAACTTGGCCCCCAAGCCGAACAATGGTGGAAATAATCCAGCCCCCAAGTGTAACAATTTCAACCCCAACAACAATCACAAGAAGGGTCACCTGAACCATGTGACCAAGGAGGAAGCACAGAATGCCCCAGACATCGTACTCGGTACGTTCCCTGTCAACACAATACCTGCCACGGTTTTTTTTATTCTGGAGCTTCTCACTCGTTCATTTTGAAGAGTTTTGTCTTGCAACATGGTTTTCCGATACTTCCTTTGAAAAAGTCCATGATCATCAAGTCCCCCGGGAATAAGTAGATCACTCAGAGTTACTGCCAAGGTGTGATTATTGAGTTTGAAAGACTAAAGTTTCAGGCGAATCTCATCGTGTTGGAAATTAAAGGACTGGATGTTATCCTAGGAATGGACTGGTTAACCACCAACAAGGGGTTTATCGACTGCTTCAATCGGACTGTAATCCTCACTCACCATCACGGCAAGACAATAAAAGTCGCAGCTCAAGAGAGACCACGGTCACGGCAACCAAAGTTGAACAAGGTGGACATTTCAGAATTGAGAAAGGTTCTAGTGGTGTGTGAGTTTCCCGATGTATTTCCCGAAGAACTACCAGGCATGCCACCAGACCGAGAAATAGAGTTCAGCATTGAACTAGCACCTGGCACCACCCCCATTTACAAGAAACCTTATAGAATGGCACCCTCCGAGTTGGTAGAATTAAAGAAGCAAATAAAAGAATTACTAGACAAAGGATTTATATGAGCCAGCTCCTCACCTTGGGGTTCACCAGTATTATTTGCCAAGAAAAAGGATGGGACACTGAGATTGTGTATAGACTATCGAGCACTCAACATGGTCACCATCAAAAACAAATATCCGATGCCAAGGATAAATGATTTGTTTGACCAGCTCGCACAAGCCAAGGTGTTCTCAAAAATTGATTTAAGATCGGGATATCATCAATTAAAAGTACGGACAGAAGATATCCCTAAGACAGCATTCACCTCCAGATACGGATTATACGAGTTCACAGTAATGCCATTTGGACTGACGAACGCCCCCGCATATTTCGTCCACCTCATGAACAAAGTGTTTATGAAATTTATGGACAAATTTGTTGTGGTGTTCATTGATGATATTCTGGTATACTCAAAAACACCGGAAGAACATGCTGAACATCTCAGAATTGTACTGGGAGAATTAAGGAAACATCAATTGTATGCCAAATCCAGCAAATGTGAATTTTGGTTAAGACAGGTTGGTTTTCTAGGCCATGTACTGACCCAAGAGGGCGTGGCCGTAGACCCGGAAAAGGTCAAGGCCGTTCTTGGCTGGAAAACACCAGCCAACGTAACAGATGTACGAAGTTTCCTAGGAATGGCTGGATATTACCGAAGGTTTATTGAAGGATTCTCCAATGTGGCAAAACCAATGACACAGTTACTCAAGAAAGATAAGAAATTTGTATGGACTGAAGCGTGCGAGAAAAGCTTCCAAGAACTCAAGAAGAAATTAACAACAGCACCGGTTTTGGTTGTGCCGGACATACACAAGAGTTTTGAAGTGTATTGTGACGCATCCCGGAAGGGCCTCGGGTGCGTATTGATGCAGGACGGCAAAGTGGTCGCATATGCTTCTAGGCAACTACGTAAGCATGAGGAAAATTATCCTACTCATGACTTGGAGCTAGCAGCAGTCATCCATGCACTCAAAGAGTGGAGACACCTTTTGCTGGGAAATCGTTGTGAAATATATACGGATCATAAAAGCCTTAAATATATTTTCATGCAACCAGAGCTCAATTTACGACAACGACGCTGGTTGGAATTAGTCAAGGACTATGATGTCGGCATTCACTAGCATCCAGGGAAAGCAAATGTAGTGGCAGACGCTCTTAGTCGAAACCCCAGCTCGGGCAACGACGGTCTACAGAACTTGAGGCCTGAAATTCAGCAGGAGTTCGCCAAACTCAACATGGTGATAGTCGCGGAGGGCAACATATCAAATCTGGAGATACAGCCCACCCTAATGGAACAAATTAAGAAGGCTCAGCATGGACATCCCAGCATTGAAGGTATAAAGAGAAAAATGAGCCTAGGCAAGGCTTCAGAGTTCGTCATAGACAATGAGGGAGTATTATGGTACGGGGACAGACTTTGCGTACCAAACATTGAGGACCTCAAACAGCAAATCCTAACCGAAAGCCACACCGCCCCATATTCAATCCACCCTGGAGGAACCAAAATGTACAAAGACATTCAGGAAAGGTTTTGGTGGCACGGCATGAAGAGGGATATAGCCACATTCATTGCATGCTGTGATTCGTGTCAGCGCATTAAAGCCGAACACCAAAAACCAGCAGGGCTACTACAGCCAAACAGGATACCTGAGTGGAAATGGGACGAAATTGGAATGGATTTTATCGTCGGACTACCTCGATCACAACGCGGAAATGATGCCATATGGGTCATCATAGATAGGCTAACCAAGGTAGCACATTTCATTCCCGTGAAGACGACCTACTCCACTCAGAAGCTTGCTAAGCTTTATCTCACCCGTATAGTTTGTCTGCATGGAGTCCCAAAGACTATAATATCCGACCGAGGCACTCAATTTGTCTCTAAATTTTGGGATCACTTACAACAAGCTCTGGGCACTCAACTAGCATTCAGTACAGCGTACCACCCCCAGACTGATGGACAAACTGAACGCGTGAACCAAATCCTAGAGGACATGCTGAGAGCCTGTGTCCTCACCTATGGAACCAGTTGGGAGGAAAGCTTGCCATATGCCGAGTTCGCATACAACAACAGTTACCGAGCCAGCCTACAAATGGCACCTTTTGAAGCATTGTACGGACGGAGATGTCGTACCCCATTAAACTGGTCAGAAACAGGTGACAGTCGTATCTTCGGCCCAGGCATGCTCAAGGAAGCCGAGGAGAAAGTTAAACAAATCAGGGACCGACTCAAGACAGCTCAAAGCCGACAAAAGAGCTATTACGATCGAAAACATCATGAGGTCAGCTTTGAACCCGGTGAATATGTGTACCTACGAGTGTCCCCTATGAGGGGCCTGCAATGGTTCAAAATTAA
This sequence comes from Aegilops tauschii subsp. strangulata, assembly GCF_002575655.3. Taxonomy (NCBI): domain Eukaryota; kingdom Viridiplantae; phylum Streptophyta; class Magnoliopsida; order Poales; family Poaceae; genus Aegilops; species Aegilops tauschii. Next base: position 124,860,801 of record NC_053040.3, on the reverse strand, counting down.
AGGGAAGCTAGCCCCAAGATTTATTGGACCCTTCTGTGTAGTTGCACGAAGAGGCACAGTAGCCTACCAACTAGACCTACCCAAAGAGCTGTCAGACGTCCACGACGTGTTCCACGTCTCACAGTTGAGGAAATGTGTGAGCAACCCGGAAAAGCATGTATCGCATGAGAGCATTGACGTGCAACCAGACCTCACCTACAGAGAGCGACCAATAAAAATATTGGAAGAATCTGAAAGGAGGACCCGTCAGAAAACAATTAAATTTTTCAAGGTTCAGTGGAGCGATCACACCGAGGATGAAGCAACATGGGAAAGAGAGGATTTTCTTCAGGCAGAGCACCCACATCTATTTGAGGATCAGCTAAAATCTCGGGGACGAGATTATTCCTAAGGGGGTAGGTGTTGTGACACCCAAAAATTTTATTTTGGTTTTATCAAAATCTTTATTTGATTTGAAGGAGGCTATTTAAATTTTTTCTTCTAAAGGACCCTCCTTCTCAAAAACTTTCTTTTTATAACAAGTATTTTGTTTGGTTCCATCCAAGACTTGATCTTTGGTCTTGGAGGTTTTTCATCTTGTGATTGACTCAACACAAATGTTTTTCTTTGGGAAAGTTTTTGGAAATCTTTTCTTTTTAAAATAGCCCTATGGCATATGGAGTGATCCTTTCCCTTTCAAAATTTCCTCTTGCCATGACCTAAGTGGAAATCCCCCTCCCAAAAGCCATCTTCCCACTTTGTGTCAAGATAAACTTCAAATCTAGCAAGTTGAACTCCCCCATGATTTTATCTCCATTTATTTCTAATCAAAAACCTTTTCTGTCCTCTATTTTGACCCTTGGAGATTTACAAAGGAACCACTAGTTCTCCTTTGAGTTTTGCCTCCAAACAAATTTCCCTGGCTAGTCTTTAGGACCCTCAACCAAGATCCAGGAAGATCCACTGGTCTCCAGTTCAAAATTTTCAAAATGAGCTTGCTGCAAGTTTGGGCCATATTTGCAAAATTTGGTGAAATTCATTTGTTTTCTCCTCCTAAAAATCTGAGAAAATTCAGGCAGCCTCTGGATGCATCAAGAGGTCACCTCACCAAGTCCCAGCTCCAGAAATATTTTCCTCGTGCTCAAATCATATCGTCAAACACCTGGAGGGCATTGTACCTGTCAAAGTTCAGTGTTCAGTAAACAGTTTCAGAAGCCAGTGTCGTTTTCTTTAGAAACTTACCTCGATCTCGCCAGTAGCCGCGGTGGCGCCTTGCTCCCTGTTCCCCCTTCTTATCCACTGCGCCGCATGATTGCCTGGACGCTTGCGGACGTCGGCGGCAAGCTAGCAGTGGTGCGCCTCCCCGTGAGCGGCGGCAGCAGCGCCCGTTGCGGCTGCCAGAGAGGCGCAGCAAGGGACGGCGCCGTCCAGCACCGCCCAAGCCACCCGAGGCCACCGCGTGGCCGTCCCCTCCCCTGTGCACATTGCAGAGCAGTCATCGTGAACTGGAAGGCGTGGAGCGCGCTCCCTGCCACCGACGTGCCCGTACGGCCGTTCCGTCGAGGGCCAGAGCATTACCCCAATCCGGTCGAGGTATTAGCGGAGAAACGGTGCCAGTGAACCACCACGATGATGCCCAACCGCCTAAACCTCCTGCCCAACCTCTGCCTCGCCGTAATTGCTCGCCGGCGTTATCCCGTTCACGGCCACCTCCTCGGATTGCCTATAAAAGGAGGTCCCGAGCTCGAACTCGAGCACGCACCATCCCTACACCTCACAAGTACCACGCCAAGTCACTGGGCAGACCCCGAGGGAGTCTTCTTCCCCAACTCCGGCCGCCTCGACCCGCTTCGGGATCTAGCACGATTCACTCCAGTGCGTGCACCCCTGCCTCTCAACTCATGCCAGTAGTCTCCTAGTGCATCCACATCTCTAACCCGCGCACCAATTTGGAGTTTGCAGCGCTCACCGGAGAGTTCCACCCTCACCCGAACCACCGTCCGCTGGAGATACGGTCGCCGTCGACGTGGTGCTCACCGACGGCCAAGTCCACCACCCACCGACGCGGAAGGACACCCTGAACCCGTAGGTACCCTCCGATCACCCTACCTCGCCGTGGATCAACGCCGGCGACCACCGCAGCCTTCGGGCGCCGGCGAGCTCTGTTGGAGTTTGAATCTGACGGGTGGGACCCCCCCGTCAGCCTCTCTTCTTTCTCCTTTGAACCGTTTTCTGAAGGCGCCTTCGGGAAAAGTGTGTTTTCTCTCTAGGCTGGCATATTTCATACCGAAGCGTTTTCTACTTTTTCAAACAAGCCCCTGGATCTTTTCTGTTTCATCACAGATTAGTCCTTGGACTAAAACCCTTATATCTTTTAAACAAAAGATGCTTTTTGATTGATTTTTTTTGTCAGTCTTATATTTTTGTCTAGTTTTATATAGTTTTTATTTGGAAAAAATTTGGAATAATTTTTATACACGCAACGGTTTTCACGTTAGTACACGGTTTCTTTATACCGTAGATTTCGGAAGAGGTGACGGAGCCACGAATTTCGCCAAGCTAGACTCCGACTTCTCCGAACCAGGCAAGCATGTTTGAACCTTTGATATGATGGGTGTTTTGCATGTTTGTTTGAATAGTTTGTGCATGGCATATGAGCATCGGTGAGTATTTCATTGCATGCAAGGCAACTAACCGTGTGCTTCGAAGTTTACTGTGATCTTTTGATGAGAGATGACCTGATCATGTGGTGACATGAGAGGTAGTAAGATGGTATTGTTGCAGCATGCCAGTCTTATGTCAACCGATAAATTCCGACGTTAACGTGGACCGAGCCAGGTTACCGTTCGTTCCCTTTCGTGCTGCCACATGTTTTCTGCAAAGAATACGGTTCAGTAAGTTGCAAACCTCTTTCCTTGTACACACCAAATAGAGGGGCCGGGATGAGGGTTCCATGGCCCTGGATTAAAGCCAGTCATCCGGTCAGGGGGCATGGGTGTTTCCGGTTGGGACCGAGAGGGGGGCACCGCTTAGAGCGCGCAGTATAAATTTGATCCCATGCTACGCGAGGTTGTAGCCTCCCCGTCTCAATGGTTTTTCTTGAACGTTGCCTAGGGTGATTCCTGGCATCGGAATGTGGAATGGGTGTGTACTGGTTAGATGTGTTTCTCCTAAAATACCGTAAACGGAACTAGTCCCTTGTGACTACTGAAATCCGTTGGCCGTGGTTAAGAGTACAAACTCTGCAGAGTCAAAACTTTCCGAGTCATCGTATCCATGGTCAAAGACCTGGGTCAATGTATCCAAACAGTATCCATATCAGCCCCAGTGTCAGACCCTGTGTCAGTCTCTGTGGGAATTTCCGGTGAACAAGCTTGAGTGGTAAACCCGTTTGGATGTTATTACTGTGGATGGACTAACCATTTTATCATTTCGTACCTGAGTATTTACTTGAATTGATTTAACTTCATGAGCTACTGGAATATCGAGTTATGAAGTATAAGCCCTTTATGTGATGTCGCTAAGACGTCCGACTGTGGCACCCTTGTTATTTACTTTTGATATAAGCCCTTTATGTGATGTCGCTCAGACGTCCGACTGTGGCACCCTTGTTATTTACTTTTGATATAAGCCCTTTATGTGATGTCGCTCAGATGTCCGACTGTGGCACTCTTGTTATTTACTTTCGATATAAGCCCTTTACGTGATGTCGCTCAGACGTCCGACTGTGGCACGCACTGTCGTTTATATTCCATTATAAGCCCTTTATGTGGTGTCGCCCTGACGCCCGACTGCGGCATTGTTAATTTATTTGTATTCTTTCGAGGAGTCATTTCAGACACTCGATTGGCCTTCAGTATTACATTGGGATTTCGGGAGGACTACCGCCCGACTTCCTTTTTATTCCTTGCATTGCTATTTTATTATCTGAGTGCGCATTATAATCTGTTCATATGCATCATGTTTGCATTTGTTATATCTTATGTCCAAACTGTCTTGCGAGTACTTTCATAGTACTCACCTGGCTTGTTGATTTGGCCAGATGTTGACGAAGGCGATCTCATGGTTGATGAGTTTGATAGCGAGTCCGACGCCTAGAGGAGTCCCAGTCAGTCCCGTGCGACCCTGGATTTGGTCACTTGTATTATATACGCTTCCGCCACCCAAATAAAGTCCTCGAGCCTCACTCCGATGCTCGATGAGCTGTAAGATTTAGGAGTCTTGTCACCCACTTCACTGTGACATATCCACCACCACTTTTATTACGAGTCAGTAGTTATGCCACCATACCCCTTGTGTCATATCCGCCTTTATGTATATTATCGGCGTGCTTGTAATAAATTGTTGAGCAGCCTCCGCTCAACCTTGTATTATATTTAGTACTCCTGAATGTTTCTGTAATCAAGAATTTGTCTACCAGTAAGAAGGATTCTTCTCTACTGGTCCGTTAAAGGGATCGGTTTCTCAGTAAATGTTTTATTGGAAAACCGGTCGTGACACAAGTCCCGTAGCATGCACGTATGGTAAAAGTTGTGTGACAAATTTGACGTATAAGGTGTTCTTTTATTGGTTTCCTTACGAGTGGCGGTTGGGGATGAGCGATGGTCTTTTACTACCAATATATCCCTCTAGGGGCATGCATAGTAGTACTTTGCTTCAAGGGCTAATAAACTTTTGCAATAAGTATATGAGTTCTTTATGACTAATGTGAGTCCATGGATTATACGCACTCTCAACCTTCCACAGTTTTCTAGCCTCTATGGTACCGTGCATTGCCCTTTCTCACCTTGGGAGTTGGTGCAAACTTCGTCGGTGCATCCAAACCCCGTGATATGATACGCTCTATCACACATAAACCTCCTTATATCTTCCTCAAAACAGCCACCATACCTACCTATCATGGCATTTCCATAGCCATTCCGAGATATATTGCCATGCAACTTTCCACCATTCCTTTTATTAGGACACGCTCCATCATTGTCATATTGCTTTGCATGATCATGTAGTTGACATCGTATTTGTGGCAAAGCCACCATTCATAATTTTTTATACATGTCACTCTTGATTCATTGCATATCCCGGTACACCGCCGGAGGCATTCACATAGAGTCATATTTTGTTCTAAGTGTTGACTTGTAATTCTTGAGTTGTAAGTAATAAGAGTGTGAGGATCATCATTATTAGAGCATTGTCCCATGTGAGGAAAGGATGATGGAGACTATGATTCCCCCACAACTCGGGATGAGATTCCGGACTAAATAAAAAAAGATGCCAAAAAAAGAGAAGCCCCAAAAAAAGGAAAAAAATGAGAGAAAGAGAGAGAAGGGACAATGTTACTATCCTTTTTCCACACTTGTGCTTCAAAGTAGCACCATGATCTTCATGATAGAGAGTCTCCTATGTTGTCACTTTCATATACTAGTGGGAATTTTTCATTATAGAACTTGGCTTGTATATTCCAATGATGGGCTTCCTCAAAATGCCCTAGGTCTTCGTGAGCAAGCAAGTTGGATGCACACCCACTTAGTTTCTTTTGTTGAGCTTTCATATATTTATAGCTCTAGTGCATTCGTTTCATGGCAATCCCTACTCCTGTCATTGACATCAATTGATGGGCATCTCCATAGCCTATTGATTAGCCGCGTCAATGTGAGACTTTATACCTTTTTGTCTTCTCACATAACCCGTATCATTATACTTTATTCCACCCATAGTGCTATATCCATGGCTTGCGCTCATGTATTGCGTAAGTTTTGAAAAAGCTGAAGCGTGTTAAAAAGTATGAACCAATTGCTCGGCTTGTCATCGAGGTTATGCATGATGAGAATGTTTTGTGTGACGAAATTGAACCATGGCCTAACTATATGATTTTGTAGGGATAAGCTTTCTTTGGCTATGTTATTTTGATAAGACATAATTGCTTGGTTAGCATGTTTGAAGTATTATTGTTTTTATGTCAACATTAAACTTTTATCTTGAATCTTTCGGATCTAAATATTCATGCCACAATAAAAAGAATTACATTGAAAATTATGCTAAGTAGCATTCCACATCAAAAATTCTGTTTTTATCATTTACCTACTCGAGGACGAGCAGGAATTAAGCTTGGGGATGCTTGATACGTCTCCAACGTATCTATAATTTTTGATTGTTCCATGCTATTATATTATCTGTTTTGGATGTTCAATGGGCTTTATTATACACTTTTATATTATTTTTGGGACTAACCAATTAGCCGGAGGCCCAACCCAAATTGCTATTTTTTTTGCCTATTTCAGTGTTTCGAAGGAAAGGAATATCAAACGGAGCCCAAACGGAATGAAACCTTCGGGAACGTGATTTTCGGAACAAACGTGATCCAGAGGACTTGGAGCGGATGTCAAGCAATCAACGAGGAGGCCACGAGGTAGGGAGGCGCGCCTGCCCCCCTGGGCGTGCCCCCACCCTCGTGAGCCCCTCGTAGCTCTCCTGACCGACCTCTTTCTCCTATATATACTCATATACCCTGGAAACAATAGAACAGGAGCCAAAACCCTATTTCCACCGCCGCAACTCTCTGTACCCGTGAGATCCCATCTTGGGGCCTTTTCCGGCACTCCGCGGAGGGGGAATTGATCACGGAGGGCTTCTACATCAACACCATAGCCTCTCCGATGATGTGTGAGTAGTTTACCTCAGACCTTCGGGTCCATAGTTATTAGCTAGATGGCTTCTCCTCTCTCTTTGGATCTCAATACAAAGTTCTCCTCGATTCTCTTGGAGATCTATTCGATGTAATCTTCTTTTGCGGTGTGTCTGTCGAGATCCGATGAATTGTGGGTTTATGATTAAGATTATCTATGAACAATATTTGAATCTCCTATGAATTCTTTTATGTATGATTGGTTATCTTTGCAAGTCTCTTCGAATTATCAGTTTGGTTTGGCCTACTAGATTGATCTTTCTTGCAATGGGAGAAGTGCTTAGCTTTGGGTTCAATCTTGCGGTGCCCGATCCCAGTGACAGTAGGGGAAACGACACGTATTGTATTGTTGCCATCGAGGATAAAAAGATGGGGTTTATATCATATTGCTTGAGTTTATCCCTCTCTATCATGTCATCTTGCTTAAAGTGTTACTCCGTTCTTATGAACTTAATACTCTAGATGCATGCTGGATAGCGGTCGATGTGTGGAGTAATAGTAGTAGATGCAGGCAGGAGTCGGTCTACTTGTCACAGAAGTGATGCCTATATACATGATCATAACTAGATATTCTCATAACTATGCTCAATTCTATCAATTGCTCGACAGTAATTTTTTCACCCACCGTAATACTTATGCTATCTTGAGAGAAGCCACTAGTGAAACCTATGGCCCTCGGGTCTATTCTCTATCATATTAATCTACTGTTATTTCTATTACCGTTTATTTTGCAACCTTCACTTTTTATCTTTGTCATAAAAATACAAAAAATATTATCTTATCATCTCTATCAGATCTCAGTTTTGCAAGTGGCCGTGAAGGAATTGACAACCCCTTTATCGCATTGGTTGCAAGGTTCTTATTTGTTTGTGTAGGTACAAGGGACTTGGGCGTGGTCTCCTACTGGATTGATACCTTGGTTCTCAAAAACTGAGGGAAATACTTACGCTACTTTACTGCATCACCCTTTCCTATTCAAGGGAAAACCAAGGCAGTGCTCAAGAGATAGCAATAGAGTTCTTGAGCATTTACACCATCACCGTTCAAGCTGCTAGAGGGAGAGATGAAAAGGTATTTGCCAACTAATTCCCTTTGGCACTCAAGCCAGACGTGAGGTCATGGTTGATGCACTTGCTGGAGAACTCCATCTCGACCTGGGCTGACCTGTGCAATGAGTTTGTTGGCGCCTTCACGGCCAGCCATCAAGAGCCAGGGCGGCCCAGCAACTTGCAGCTCCTGCCACAGAAGAAAGGAGAGAGTTTACGAAAGTATATGCAGATATTCAGCCGGGTGCATAGGAACATTCCAGACATCCACCCAACAACTGCGATTATTGCGTTCCAGTCCAACATACGCAACCGCAGGATACGTTCCAAGATGAACGTCCGGTTGCCCAAGACTGTGAATGAGATGTACACTTTGGCAGATATGTGTGCCCAAACAGAGGAGGGGAGGCGACTCCCAGAGAAGAAGATGGCGTCGACGTTGACTCAGAAGACAACGACGATGCCACCAATTCGAAGAAGAAGAACAAGAAACGGAACAAGAAGTGCAAGGAGAAAACAGTTCTGTCTGTCGAAGGATCTGGTGTCCCTAGTACCGGCAAGAATGCCAAGACCGAAGCTCCTGGCAAGGAAGTTGCCGTGTGCACTGACTGCCGGGAAGCTGCGGTGGCCTAAAATGCCGGGAAAGCTGACAGGTCGTACTGCAAGCTCCATCGAACCAAAGGCCATGATCTCCAAGAGTATCATCAATTTGAGCAACTCGTCAAGAAGCAGAAGGCTGAGTATGAGAAGCGTGACAAAGAGAGAGACCAGATGGCGTTGGCGGGAAGGGCCAAGGTGGCAGAGGAGGCTGCCCCAGCAAGGTCCCTCAGCATCAAGGGAAACCTGCTAGAGGCCATGACAAGGAGGAATGCGATGACGAGAGCCATGAAGGGGATGAAGAGGAAACCAGCGAGCAGGACTTTCAGAAGGACACTAATGCCCTGTGCATTGACGGAGGTGCATCCTTGCACTCCTCTCACCGCCAGCTTAAACAATGGGCGCCTAAGGTCAATGTTGTGGAGCCAGAGGTAGAGTCTCGGAAACCACTCATGTGGTCCCGCACGCCCATCAGCTTTAATGAAGAGGATCACCCTGACCGCACCACCGCGGTAGGGTGCTTGCCGTTGTTGGTTTCACCAATGATCCGCAACCTCAAGGTCACAAAGATGTTGGTTGACGACGGGGCTGGTTTGAATCTAATTTCCCCCAAGGTGCTCAATAAGCTTCAGATAGCAAATGAAGAGCTCAAGGTCACCGGTACTTTCCAAGGGATCAACCCAGGTAGGAGTTGTCCTAAGGAAATGATCACACTGCCAGTAACATTTGGAGGGGAGTTGAACTACCGAACTGAGAAGGTTGTGTTTGATGTGGTTGATCCCCCCTGCCGTACAATGGAATCCTTGGTCGTCCAGCCCTAGCTAAGTTCATGGCGGCATCTCACTATTCCTACAACACGTTGAAGATGCCAGGGCCGATGGGTGTCATTTCCATTCCATCAGACAAGAAGGACGCAATCATATGCATGGATAAGATGTACCGAGAAGCAGTCGCTGCTGAGGCTACGGAAGCTACCGCTCCCGCCAATGAAAGTAAGAAAGGGAATAAAGCTAGCAAGGATACCGACAAGGAATCTAGGAAGCGCGCCTTTTTGGAGTGCGTTGCGCCTGTTGATGACCTGCCGGAAAGTTCCAATAGCAAGAGATCAAAGGTTGTTGCACCTGCTGTGAAGAAGGTCCCGACAGGGCTGGTTAGCGCTGATGGTGCATTCACTATTAGCTCCACCCTTGACGAAAAATAGGAAAGCACGCTCGTTGCCTTCCTGCAGGCGAATGTCAATGTGTTTGCTTGGCAACCATCTAACATCCCCGGCGTTCCCAGGGAGGTAATCAAGCACCACCTTGTTGTCTGCCCCCATGCCCGTCCCGTCAAGCAGAAGGTCCAGAAGCAAGCTTTAGACCGGTAACAGTTCATTGCCGAAGAGATCAAGAAACTTGAAGCTGCTGGTTTGGTCAGAGGAATGTTGCATCCAACATGGTTGGCAATTCCGGTGGTGGTGCGCAAGGTGAATGGGAAATGGAGGCTTTTCATAGATTTCATAGATCTAAATAAAGCATGCCTGAAGGACCCGTTCCCCTTGTCGCGCATCGATCATATTGTGGATTCCACCTCCGGATGTGAGCTTCTTTCCTTCTTGGATTCCTACTCCAGGTACCACCAGATATTCATGTCCAAGGAAGACGAGGAGAAGACCGCGTCCATAACTCCATGTGGCACGTACTACTTTGTACGAATGCCCTTCAGGTTAAAGAGCATCGGGTCCACCTTTGCAAGAGCCATGCAGATTGGTTTCGAGCCTCAATTGCACATGAATAGCAAAGCTTACATGGATGACATCGTGGTCAAGACCAAGGTCAGATCAACTCTCATTCAAGATTTGGAAGAGACCTTTGCAAGTCTGCGCAAGATCATCCTAAAGCTTAATCCAGAGAAGTGTGTGTTTGGCGTTCCCTCCAGCAAGCTACTTGGCATCTTCGTGTCTCGCCGAGGGATAGAGGCCAACCCCGACAAGACCAGAGCAATTGAGCAGATTCAAGCACCCAGGACAATCAAGGATGTGAGGCGTTTAACTGGATGTGTTGCCGCGCTAAGCATGTTCATATCCAAGTTTCGCCGAGTGCGCCCTATGATACGTCTCCAACGTATCTATAATTTTTGATTGTTCCATGCTATTATATTATCTGTTTTGGATGTTTAATGGGCTTTATTATGCACTTTTATATTATTTTTGGGACTAATCTATTAACCGAAGGCCGAGTGCAAATTGCGGTTTTTTTGCCTATTTCAGTGTTTCGCAGAAAAGGAATATCAAACGGAATCCAAACGGAATGAAACCTTTGGGAGAGTTATTTTTGTAAGAAACGCAATCCAGGAGACTTGGAGTGGACGTTAGGGAAGCAACGAGGCGGCCACGAGGTAGGGAGGCGCGCCCCCCACCCTCGTGGGCCCCTCGTGGCTCCACCGACCTACTTCTTTCGCCTATATATACTCATATACCCTGAAAACATCCAGGAGCACCACGAAACCCTATTTCCATCGCCGCAACCTTCTGTACCCATGAGATCCCATCTTGGGGCCTTTTTCGGCGCTCCGCCGGAGGGGGAATCGATCACGGAGGGCTTCTACATCAACACCATAGCCTCTCCGATGATATGTGAGTAGTTTACCACAGACCTTCGGGTCCATAGTTATTCTAGATGGCTTCTTCTCTCTCTTTGGATCTCAATACAAAGTTCTCCTCGATTCTCTTTGAGATCTATTGGATGTAATAATTTTTGTGGTGTGTTTGTCGAGATCCGATGAATTGTGGGTTTATGATCAAGTTTACCTATGAACATTATTTGATTCTTCTCTGAATTCTTATATGTATGATTTGATATCTTTGCAAGTCTCTTCGAATTATTAGTTTGGTTTAGCCTACTAGATTGATCTTTCTTGCAATGGGAGAATTGCTTAGCTTTTAGTTCAATCTTGCGGTGTCCTTTCCCAGTGACAGCAGGGGCAGCAAGGCACGTATTGTATTGTTGCCATCGAGGATAAAAAGATGGGGTTTATATCATGTTGCTTGAGTTTATCCCTCTACATCATGTCATCTTGCCTAATGCGTTACTCTGTTCTTATGAACTTAATACTCTAGATGCATGCTGGATAGCGGTCGATGTGTGGACTAATAGTAGTAGATGCAGAATTGTTTCGGTCTACTTGTCGCGGACGTTATGCCTATATACATGATCATGCCTAGATATTCTCATAACTATGCGATTTTCTATCAATTGCTCGACAGTAATTTGTTCACCCACCATAGTTTATGCTATCTTGAGAGAAGCCACTAGTGAAACCTATGGCCCCCGGGTCTATTTTCCATCAGATTGATCTCCCGCCAACATGCTATTTCTGTCGCCGTTTACTTTGCAATCTTTACTTTCCAATCTATATCATAAAAATAACAAAAATATTTATTTTATTATCTCTATCAGATCTCACTTTTGCAAGTGGCCGAGAAGGGATTGACAACCCCTTTATCACGTTGGTTGCAAGGTTCTAATTTTTTGTGCAGGTACGAGGGACTTGTGTGTAGTCTCTTACTGGATTGATACCTTGGTTCTCAAAAACTGAGGGAAATACTTATGCTACTTTGCTGCATCACCCTTTCCTCTTCAATGGAAAACCAACGCATGCTCAATAGGTAGCACCCTACCATTCTTCAAAACTTTGAAGAAGGCAGGGCCCATGAAGTGGACCCCGGAGGCGGAAGCGGCGCTGCAAGGCTTAAAAACCTACCTTTCCTTTGCATATGCTAATTTTTGCATGGTATGATAATTTTTTTGCTTATAAAAGGCCTATGCATAGGAAGTATGTTAGACTTAGATGTGTTTATCACGTGTTCTATGATGCTCTCTTTGTGCTTTAATTCTTGTCTTTGATGTGAGCATCGTTAAAATTATCAATGCCTAGTTAGGGGCGTTAAACGATAGCGCTTGTTGGGAGGCAACCCAATTTTTTTCCTTGCTTTTTGTTCCTGTTTAGTAATAAATAATTCATCTAGCCTCTGGTTCGATGTGGTTTTATGTTTTAATTAGTGTTTGTGCCAAGTAGAACCAATAGGATCTTCTTGGGTGATAGTTGTTTGATCTCGCTGAAAAAGACAGAAACTTTGCGCTCATGAAAATAATTGTTACAATTCACCAGAATGTGATAAATTGCCAATTATTTTTGCAGTAGATCAATATACAAATTTTCCAGGTTTAACTAGTTTTTCAGAATATTTGGAGTTCCCTAAGTATTCGAACAAATCATATTGCTACATACTGTTCTGTTTTTGACAGATTCTGTTTTTCGTGTGTTGTTTGCTTATTTTGATGAATCTATGGCTAGTATCGGGGGGTATGAACCATAGAGAAGTTGGAATACAGTAGGTTTAACACCAATATAAATAAAGAATGAGTTCATTACGGTACCTTAAAGTAGTGGTTTGTTTATTTCGCTAACGGAGCTTATGAGATTTTCTGTTGAGTTTTGTTTTGTGAAGTTTTCAAGTTTTGCATAAAGATTTGATGGATTATGGAATAAGGAGTGGCAAGAGCCTAAGCTTGGGGATGCCCAAGGCACCCCAAGGTAAAATTCAAGTACAACCAAAAGCCTAAGCTTGGGGATGCCCCGGAAGGCATCCCCTCTTTCGTCTTCGTCCATCGGTAACTTTACTTGAGGCTATATTTTTATTCACCACGTGATATGTGTTTTGCTTGGAGCGTCCTGTATGATTTGAGTCTTTGCTTTTTAGTTTACCACAATCATCCTTTCTGTACACACCTTTGGGAGAGACACACATGAATCGGAATTTATTAGAATACTCTATGTGCTTCACTTATATCTTTTGAGCTAGATAATTTTGCTCTAGTGCTTCGCTTATATCTTTTTAGAGCACGGTGGTGGTTTTATTTTATAGAAATTATTGATCTCTCATGCTTCACTTATATTATTTTGAGAGTCTTATAGAACAGCATGGTAATTTGCTTTGGCTATAAAATTAGTCCTAATATAATGAACATGCAAGTTGGGTATAATAAAAACTATCATATAAAGTGCATCTAATACTATGAGAAGTTTGATTCTTTATGATTGTTTTAAGATATGAATATGGTGATATTAGAGTCATGCTAGTTGAGTAGTTGTGAATTTGAGAAATACTTGTTCTAAAGTTTGTGATTCCCGTAGCATGCACGTATGGTGAACCGTTATGTGATGAAGTCGGAGCATGATTTATTTATTGATTATCTTCCTTATGAGTGGCAGTCGGGGACGAGCGATGGTCTTTTCCTACCAATCTATCCCCCTAAGAGCATGCGCGTAGTACTTTGTTTCGATAACTAATAGATTTTTGCAATAAGTACGTGAGTTCTTTATGACTAATGTTGAGTCCATGGATTATACGCACTCTCACCCTTCCACCATTGCTAGCTTCTCTAATACCGCGCACCTTTCACCGGTATCATACACCCACCATATACCTTCCTCAAAACAGCCACCATACCTACCTATTATGGCATTTCCATAGCCATTCCGAGATATATTGCCATGCAACTTACCACCGTTCTGTTTGTTATGACACGTTTTATCATTGTCATATTGCTTTGCATGATCATGTAGTTGACATCGTATTTGTGGCAAAGCCACATTTATAATTCTTACAGACATGTCACTCTTTATTCATTGCATATCCCGGTACACCGCCGGAGGCATTCACATAGAGTCATATTTTGTTCTAAGTGTTGACTTGTAATTCTTGAGTTGTAAGTAATAAGAGTGTGATGATCATCATTATTAGAGCATTGTCCCATGTGAGGAAAGGATGATGGAGACTATGATTCCCCCACAAGTCGGGATGAGATTCCCGACTAAATAAAAAAACAGGCCATAAAAGAAGAAGATAAAAAGGCCCAAATAAAAAAAGATGAGAGAAAAAGAGAGAAGGGACAATGTTACTATCCTTTTACCACACTTGTGCTTCAAAGTAGCACCGTGACCTTCATGATAGAGAGTCTCCTATGTTGTCACTCTCATTTACTAGTGCGAATTGTACATTATAGAACTTGGCTTGTATATTCCAATGATGGGCTTCCTCAAAATGCCCTAGGTCTTCGTGAGCAAGCGAGTTGGATGCACACCACTTAGTTTCTTTTGTTGAGCTTTCATACACTTATAGCTCTAGTGCATCTGTTGCATGGCAATCCCTACTCACTCACATTGATATCTATTGATGGGCATCTCCATAGCCCGTTGATACGCCTAGTTGATGTGAGACTATCTTCTCCTTTTTGTCTTCTCCACAACCACCATTGTATTCCACATATAGTGATCTGTCCATGGCTCACGCTCATGTATTGCGTGAAGATTGAAAAAGTTTGAGAACACCAAAAGTATGTAACAATTGCTTGGCTTGTCATCAGGGTTGTGCATGATTTAAATACCTTGTGTGGTGAAGATAGAGCATAGCCAGACTATATGATTTTGTAGGGATAACTTTCTTTGGCCATGTTATTTTGAGAAGACATAATTGCTTAGTTAGTATGCTTGAAGTATTATTATTTTTATGTCAATATTAAACTTTTAACATGAATCTTTCGGATCTGAACATTCATGCCACAATAAAGAAAATTACATTGAGAATTATGCTAGGTAGCATTCCACATCAAAAATTTTGTTTTTATCATTTACCTACTCGAGGACGAGCAAGAATTAAGCTTGGGGATGCTTGATACGTCTCCAACGTATCTATAATTTTTTATTGTTCCATGCTATTATATTATCTGTTTTGGATGTTTAATGGGCTTTATTATCCACTTTTATATTATTTTTGGGACTAACCTATTAACCTAAGGCCCAACAAATTGCTGTTTTTTGCCTATTTCAGTGTTTCGCAGAAAAGGAATATCAAACGGAATCCAAACGGAATGAAACCTTCGGGAGAGTTATTTTTGGAACAAACGCAATCGAGGAGACTTGGAGTGGACGTCAAGGAAGCCACGAGGCGACCACGAGGTAGGGAGGCGCGCCCCCACCCTCATGGGCCCCTCGTGACTCCACCGACCTACTTCTTTCGCCTATATATACTCATATACCCTGAAAACATCTAGGAGCAGCACGAAACCCTATTTCCACCGCCGCAACCTTCTGTACCCGTGAGATCCTATATTGGGGCCTTTTCCGGTGCTCCGCCGGAGGGGGAATCGATCACGGAGGGCTTCTACATCAACACCATAGCCTCTCCGATGATGTGTGAGTAGTTTACCATCGACCTTCGGGTCCATAGTTATTAGCTAATGCCTTCTTCTCTCTCTTTGGATCTCAATACAAAGTTCTCCTCGATTCTCTTGGAGATCTATTCGATGTAATACTTTTTGTGGTGTGTTTGTCGAGATCCGATGAATTGTGGGTTTATGATCAAGTTTACCTATGAACATTATTTGATTCTTCTTTGAATTCTTATATGTATGATTTGATATCTTTGCAAGTCTCTTCGAATTATTAGTTTGGTTTGGCCTACTAGATTGATCTTTCTTGCAATGGGAGAAGTGCTTAGCTTTGGGTTCAATCTTGCAGTGTCCTTTCCCAGTGACAGCAGGGGCAGCAAGGCACGTATTGTATTGTTGCCATCGAGGATAAAAGGATGGGGTTTATATCATGTTGCTTGAGTTTATCCCTCTACATCATGTCATCTTGCCTAATGCGTTACTCTGTTCTTATGAACTTAATACTCTAGATGCATGCTGCATAGCGGTCGATGTGTGGAGTAATAGTAGTAGATGCAGAATCGTTTCGGTCTACTTGTCGCGGACGTGATGCCTATATACATGATCATGCCTAGATATTCTCATAACTATGCGCTTTTCTGTCAATTGCTCGACAGTAATTTGTTCACCCACCGTAGTTTATGCTATCTTGAGAGAAGCCACTAGTGAAACCTATGGCCCCCGGGTCTATTTTCCATCATATTAATCTCCCGCCAACGTGCTATTTCTGTCGCCATTTACTTTGCAATCTTTACTTTCCAATCTATATGATAAAAATACCAAAAATATTTATCTTATTATCTCTATCAGATCTCACTTTTGCAAGTGGCCATGAAGGGATTGACAACCCCTTTATCGCGTTGGTTGCAAGGGTCTTATTTGTTTGTGCAGGTACGAGGGACTTGCGTGTAGTCTCCTACTGGATTGATACATTGGTTCTCAAAAACTGAGGGAAATACTTACGCTACTTTGCTGCATCACCCCTTCCTCTTCAAGGGAAAACCAACGCATGCTCAAGAGGTAGCACCCTACCATTCTTCAAAACATTGAAGATGGTAGGGCCCATGAAGTGGACCCCGGAGGCGGAAGCAGCGCTGTAAGGCTTACAAACATACCTTTCCTTTGTTCCCACCTTGGTTGCTCCTAAACCACAAGAGTCGTTGCTGTAGTATTCAGCAGTGACCAATCAAGTGGTTAGTGTAGCCCTGGTGGCGCAGCGGGAAGTAGAAGAAGGAGCAATGGCAGCTACTGCCCTTCCCGGAGAAGAAAGTGAACCAGTCGCGGCAGGATTGAGTGCGGATCAAGAGAAAGAAGAGCAGGATAGTGAAGGCAACTGCAAGACTGTGGCAAGGAAGAAGGTAGTGCAGCGACCATTTTACTTTGTCAGCTCCCTGTTACAGGGGACTAGATCAAGATATTCTAGGGTACAAAAATTAATCTTTGGCCTCATCATGGCCTCGAGGAAGCTGCGCCACTACTTCCAAGCCCACGAGATCACGGTTGTCACCCGTTTCCCTCTGCAACACATATTGAGGAACCCTGAAGCCACTGGCAGGATAGTTGAATGGGCACTGGAATTATCAAGCTTTGGACTGAAATATGAAAGCTCCTCAACCATTCAAATCAGAGCACTGGCGGAATTTATTGCAGAATAGACACCAACTCCAGATGAAGAGACGCCGGAAACAGTTGTTCCCGACAAGGAAGCGCCCCAGGAATGGATCATGTACTTTGATGGTGCTTTCTCACTGCAGGGTGCGGGGGCTGGTGTGCTCTTCGTCGCATCCACTGGAGAGCACTTGAAGTATGTGGTCCCAATGCACATTCCTCAAGAAAGGGCTACCAACAACACTGCAGAGTACGAAGGGCTCCTTGCCGGGCTCAGGATTTCGATAGAGTTGGGGATCAAGAAGCTGATCATCCGAGGAGATTCACAGCTGGTAGTGAGACAAGTCAACAAGGATTACCAAAGCCCGTTAATGGAGGCATACGTTGAAGAAGTGAGGATGTTGGAGGAACACTTTGACGTATTACAAACAGAGCACGTACCACGTGCGGAAAACAACACTGCTGATTATCTGTCAAAGTGTGCCGCACAAAATCTCCCTATGGAACCAGGAACCTTTGTCCTCCATTTGACCTAGCCATCCGTATCCCCATTGACAATGGCCAAGAAGAGGAGGAAGCTAGACTCCGGCAAGCCTTCATCGGCAGTACCTTCAGAGGTCCCCGGTAAGGGGGCTGCCGGGAACGACTCCACCTCGCCTAGTGAGACGCACTCTTCCACAGGACCTCAGGTCTTTATGGTCGAGGCAAGCTCTCCCGCGAGTGAGGAGGTGCCACTGGCTCTAGTTGTCGATCCACAGGCTCCAACTTGGGCACAACACATCGTCCATTACCTGCAAATTGGAGAACTTCCCAAAGAACAAGAAGAAACCAAAAGATTAGCCCGGAGGGCCAGTATGTATCAGTTTGTTGAGAACACACAATACAGAAGGAGGCCCAATGGTGTGAAACTGAAGTGCATTTGTCGGGAAGAAGGAAATGAAGTATTGGTAGAGATACTCAAAGGCATTTGTAGCTCTCATATTGGATCAAGAGCTTTGGTTGGAAAAGCTTTACGACAAGGTTTCTATTGGCCCTCGGCCCTCCAAGATGCAACTGAGCTAGTCACCAGATGTGAAGCCTGCCAGTTCCACTCCAAGAATATCCATCAGCCTGCTCAAACCCTCCAGACGATCCCTTTGTCATGGCCATTTTTTGGTCTAGGGGCTCTACATCTTGCACTACAAAAAAAAGACACATCCGTGACATTTTGGGCCGAACGAAATTTTTTTCTGTCATACTTATGACACTTCTATGACGATAATTGTGACAAAACCCGGTATCATCATAGATATGGTGGGGTCCTACCTCTATGACAAAAAATCATGACAGAAAAATGGGCTTTTCATCCTGGGCGGGCCGGAGACGCTGTTGCATGACATTCTTTGGGCCGTCCATGACGGAAAAAATCGTGGTAGAAGCGAGGGCGAGGAAAATATCGGGGTGTTCCCGGTTATGGTGGGTGGTCAGGGCCGAGCGATGCATGTTTCTCTTGTACACGCATGCACGTGGGTGCGAGGCGTTGGGCTCTAACTGAACCCGAGCGAGGCGTTGGGCTCTAACTGAACCCGAGCGATTGCACTGTGGGCTACGCGTTACTGAACCCGAGCGATCGATCGATGGCTGTTAACTGAACCCGATCGAGTGATTCCTTCGCTACTGCTGCTAACTGAAGCCGATTGATGCTGCCTCTGGATGAACAGTGAGCGTTGCTGGGTGGGTTTGGATGAACAGTTCCCGATGGGGGTGGATGAATAGGACCCCGTGGTGTTGCCTCTGGATGAACAGGACCCCGATTGATCGAGCCGGTTGGGGCTGGATGAACAGGACCCCGTGGAGGGCAGGATGAACAGGACCACCCCGTGGAGGGCAGGATGAACAGTAGACGGTGGAGGACTGGATGAATAGTAGCCCGTGGAGGTGTGGTTGAACAGGAGCCTGTGGAGAGGGCTGGTTGAACTTTAGCCAGTGGAGTAGCGCGCGGTGGAGGCTGGATGAATAGGAGCCCGTGGATGAACAGTCGCAGGTGGAGGCTGGAGGAGGTCAAAGGTGGATGAACAGTAGCCCGTGGAGGCTGGAGGGGGTCGACGGTGGAGATGAACAGTATCCCGTGGAGTCCCGTTTTGCGGTACGCCACACCCCTCCCGATGAACAGGACCCCTGTTTCGACCGTAGCGCTCCAATACAAGTCTGTTTCCTCTGTTTTGCGGTACGCCACACCCCTCCCGATCAACATGACCCCCGTTTCGACCGTAGGAGGTCTGTTTCCTCGGTTTTGCGGTACGCCAGACCCCTCCTGATGAACAAGATCCTGTTTCGAACATGGCCGGTCGAACACAAGGCCGTTTCCTCCGTTCTGCGGTACGCCAGGCCTCGTTTCCATCGGCTGTTCCGTCCCAGCCCTCCCGATGAACACGACGACGCATTCCGTTCCGACCCATCCGGTTGGCTCCCCATGAACACGACGACCACGCTGTTTCTCCATTCCGACCCAGTGTCACGACCGGATTTTCGGGATATTAATTTCCCAGAAAAACGGCCTTTGTGCTCACCAGCCCCAGGATTACTGTTAGCTGATGAGGCACCAACTTGATACAAGAATTCCAAGCAAAGTACAAAATATGGAGTACAAGACCATTGTGGCCTAGGAGTACAACACTTGGTTTCTAGTGGTTGAGGGCGGAAGCGGTTTGTGGATCGTCTGCATCTATGGGACTCCATTTCCCACAAGAACAGCTGACCAGGATAACTCCTATCTTCGCGAGGCTGCTATCACCATTACATGGGTTCCGGGGCTGGCGTCGTAACCCTCTGTCCACGCAAGAAATCTGGCCAAGACAATAGCCAGGGACAAGCCAGTGAGTACGTTTGAATGTACTCGCAAACCTTAGGAACACGGGTATAATATAACAAGGGATAATCATGCTCCGAAATATTCATGATCATAACGTCTGCCACGAAAATCTGTGATGCACGCATGCAGAGAAAAATATAAACGTGCAATACGGGAGTAAAAATAGAACGCGCTGACCGAGTGTCTGAAATGACTCCTCGAAAGGTTGCAAATAAATTAACAATGCCGCAGTCGGGCGTCTGAGCGACACCACATAAAGGGCTTATAAAGGATAAATAAATAACAAACATGCCGCAGTCGGGCGTCTGAGCGACGCCACATAAAGGGCTTATAAAGAGTAATTAAATAACAAGCATGCCGCAGTCGGGCGTCTGAGCGACACCACATAAAGGGCTTATAAAGGATAAATAAATAACAAACATGCCGCAGTTGGGCGTCTGAGCGATAAAGGGCTTATAAAAGAATAATTACAGTGAATATCCAGGAGGTAGAACCGTCCCAGGGATACTCAATAATTCAAATAAAGTAACTGGTTAGTCCACAATAATAGTAATCATAATCCTCATGTGTCATAGGTCATAAACAAAGTTCTAGTCTAGCCGTTTCTCCATCCGAAGACCGTCACTAGCTTCTAGTTTAACCGTTCTCCATCCGAATACCGTTACAATGATCCAGTTTAGCCATTTCTCCATCCGAATACCGTTACAAAGATCCAGTTTAGCCGTTTCTCCATCCGAAAACCATTACTAGACCCATCTCAGACTGAAATCCTTACCCATGAACATGGCCATCCGGATAGATATAACCTCTGCAGAGGGTGTACTCTTTACCCACGAGTAACGGATTTATTTAGTCCATCGGGACTAATTCCTCCTACGGCCTTTTAATTGAAACACGCCTGACCTGCACACACCAGCTTAACTTACCGGTGTCTGGGATCACCCACGACGCCTGTCAAGCAAAACTCTAAGTGGGGAGGCTACGACCTCGACGTAGCATGGGATCAAATTTATATCGCGCGCTCTAAGGGGTGCCCCCCTCTCGGTCCCAACCGGA
Organism: Aegilops tauschii subsp. strangulata; assembly: GCF_002575655.3. Classification (NCBI taxonomy): domain Eukaryota; kingdom Viridiplantae; phylum Streptophyta; class Magnoliopsida; order Poales; family Poaceae; genus Aegilops; species Aegilops tauschii. The sequence continues at coordinate 124,839,732 of NC_053040.3, read as the reverse complement.
AACACCCATGCCCCCGGACCAGGTGGCATGCCTACCGGATGCATCCGGTATCTTCCACCATGGCCTCTCTGTACGGTGTGTGCCTTGGTAAGGGGTTGACAACTTACTGAACCGTACCCTACCTGCGGCAGGGACAAGTGGTAGTACAAAACAAGTAGGGGAAGTTACTAATCAAGACTCGACCTACGGCCGACTCAGGAGGTCCAAGTATTCTCCAAAAAAATGGCATAACCAAAAAGTTTCCATAGACAGACAGAGTCATTTCTCATCGAAACTCATCTTGCCATACCGGACACACTCGTCCCGACGAGGAACTAGGGACAAGCTCGTGTCTACCCAAGACCATGACTTTCCCGGCTTCCTTTCGGTATGCATGAGGGGCTCCCGAGGATGATCACTATCACCAACATATCCATTAATAACAGCAAGGTATCTCCAGTATGTGCTCATGCGTGTGACTTTCTCGTTACATAAAAAAATAACGTATGCTCCAAGTCAAGTGGTGTTGTAACCGTATCAAAACACCACACAAAAATATTATGCCAGAGTTCAGAAATGCTTGCCTTCAAGAGTATGCAAAGGGTGCACTTTTTGAAATCCTTCTTCTCTCTCCATTTCCTATTTCGGAAAAATATTCAAATAGCAAATATTTCAAAAACAGTACAAAAAGTTGTCTCCAATATTTTTGAAATAAATCTTAAAATAAACTAGATGAAATTTGAGAGAGGTAGGAAAAAGAATCAATTCATTTGGAGTTTTATTTTAAAAGATATAGCCAGTCAAAGCTGAGTCAAAGTTCTGTTTTAAATAAAACCAGAAAAAGGAAAACGCTTCGATATAGAATACGCTTTCGGGGTAGGGGATACGCACTCGCGGAAATACGCTTCCACTTAAGCCAGCGCGGGTGGCGCGGGGGTCACTGACAGTGGGTCCAGAGGGCCCACTGGTCAGGTTTGACCATTCTTCCCTCTCCCTCCCCTTCCTCTGCCCGAACAGGGCGGGGCTCCGGCAATCGCCGTCGACGAACGGTAGCTCCTCGAGGGCACCTGAGGGCTGGGATGGACCCGCCCGACCGGGGCGGTCCTCTCGGTGGTTGCTGGGTCGACGGTGGTGGGAGGAGTCGCCGGCGGCGAGCTCCGCGGCGGAGAGGGCTACGGGAGTGAAGTGAGTTTTGGGCTCCGGTGGTTTCCGATTGAGGCTGAGGCGTTGGGCAGCTCCGCAAGAACGAGGGGAAGCGGTTGGTGGCTCTGGATGGGCGGGGGAGTGCCTGGTTGCGATGATTGGCACCGGACGGCAGCGGCGGCCGAACCGGCCGGAGTTGGGGGAGATGGCCTTGTCCGGTCAATCCACTGCTTGGGGAGCTCTAGGGGGAAGGTTGAGGTCGCCTGAGCGCTCGGAGGGGCTCTGGGTCTCCTTTTATAGGCGTTTGAGGCTGGTCCCGCGGCGGCCGTGGATAAGAACGCCGGCGACCGCGGTGCTGTAGCTGCAGGGCGACGTGGCGGCGACGAGCGCGTGCCGACGAGCTTCGGGATAAGATCGAGCTGTTCACAGGGGCAGCTGGCGCGCGCGGGTAGCTTGGGCGGCGCCAACCATGGCAGGAGCTCGCTGCCGACGCTGGCATGCCGCCAAAAGCTCTGACGGCGGCACTGTAGTGCGCCAGGGTGGCGTGGAGAGTGGGCGAGCGTTGTGCGTGGTTCAGCAGGCGAGCAGGGGCCACGGACGGGACGCGACGAGGGCGGCAGTGCGACGCGGCGGCTCAGTGCGCGCGCGTGCACAACGTGCGCTCTGGGCGCGCCCAGAGCACGCACGGGACATGCTCGACGAAATGCCAGGGCAGCCTAGAGCGTGAGGGGGAGGCTGGCAACTAACAGGGCAGGGATAGGGATAGCTAGGAGCTCAGTGGACAAGGTTGCTGGGTCAGTGGATCGAGATCACAGTGCAGACAAAAACTCATGTCAAAACAGACTGTGCACACCAAGTGTTCGACAGAATGCCAAGTGCACCTAGACAACTCTTGGAGTGGCCAAAAACTCCAGATCAAGGTCTCTTTAGATGTAGATGATGATGGCAAGATTATTTGGGCAAAACCAGAAACTTGCTAGTGCAAGTTTTGCAAAACCTCAGTTTTGGACAGAAAGAAAAAGGTCTCTTGCATCCACTTAAAATCCTCCAATGAGTCCATTCTCCTGGACTTAAGGGTTTGGTAGGGAGGGCTACAAGCAAGAAAAAGCTCAGGGTCATTAGAGCAAAATAAAATAGGGTTGCAGTATAAATCACCAAACTGGACCAGAATGAAGAGGAGGTTGAATCACTCAAATTTTTCAAAGAACGTCACTGGGTTTTAGCATGCAGTAGAATTATATGCATCCACTGACATCTCCAAACACTTGGAAGAATTTTTAAAGAAATATTTAAATAGGTTGTAGTGCAAAGGTGCCTACTGGACCAGATTTGAAAAGTTGATGTAGAGCTCAAAATCTTCAATAACCAAAAGATATTTTTGCATAAAAGTGATGTGGAAACATCACATGACATCCCCAAATTTTGGTGGAAATTTTGAGGCATTTGCCAAAGGGTTGCAGTGCAACAGAGACTCCAAGTTCTTGAAAAATCATTTTAAAAGAGTAAAGCTCAGGGAAAGGCAAATCTTGCAATTAAATCCACTGACAATGAAATGTTTTATAGAGAGAGTGTACAAGTCCAATAATCTCATTTGGAAAATTTCCACTAGAGTTAAAAACCCATACTATCAAAAGGGAAAAAAAATCTAGACAAGTGGAAAAGTTTAAACTCCTGGCAAAATTTCAATTAATAAAACAAGGTCAAAAAATTTGGGGTGTCACGCCCAGCCATGTACATGAGCCCTGGCCATACGTACGCGCGAGTAGGCGTTCGAGACCCCGCCCGTATGTACGTACGTGGCCGTATTTACTTTCTTGCACCGGCCGCTGTATGTACGTGTACATGCTACGTGCACGCCTCTACTACGACACGTGCGCGCCTCTACATCGACCAGTATGTACGTACACGTTCGCGACCAGAATGATAACGCTACGTATGCTTCGACCAGGTGGGTCCCGACTATCAGGCACTTCCTTGCGTGCGAAGATGTAGCTTGTGGGTCCCGGCAGTCAGGGGGCGAATCGTTTTTTTGCCCGAACGCACTTCCTTGCATGCGAAGATGTAGCTGGTGGGTCCCAGCAGTCAGGGGGGAACGTTTTTTCACGAAATACGATGGCCCGTCCGGTGGGTCCCCGCTGTCAGGTGGAGGAATAATTATTTCGCGCGTAATAAGGAGGCACTTCCTTGCTGCGGCCGTGGACACAGCTGTCAGCCTCTCCACGTACAATACTCGTCCGATGGAAGTCGTTCCTTGACCACGTTGACCACGCCGCGCCGAGAGCACTAGGGCGGTGGACGATGGCGAGGCCTAGGAAGGGGACAACACGGAGCCGGGGAAGACGCGTCTCGGGTGGTGGGTGCGACATATGCCAACGGGTGGCTTATCATTGTGGGAGCCAGTAAGACGTCGCCGGTGCCTGGAAACAGGATGAGGCGAAGACATGCACGCCGGCGAATCTTACCCAGGTTCGGGGTTCTCCGTGGAGATAACACCCCTAGTCTTGCTCTGCGGGGTCTCCGCATGATCGCTAGATCAAGACAAGTAGCTAGAAGTGCTCCTTAAGCTATCGGGTTAGAGGGAGAAGAAGGGCAAGGCTAGCTCTCCTTTTCTCTCTACGTGGTGTGTGTAATTCTATGAGACCAACCCTTTGCATGGGTGTCCCGGGGGGTTTATATAGGCCTACCCCCCAGGGGTACAATGGTAATCCGGCTGGGCGCGGGTCCCAGCCATCAGTGTCTATGCTTGCCGGCTTCTCCGCCGGTCATTGGGGCCCACCGACTGGTGGGTCCCGCCGGCTGCCGGCTTCTTGGCCGGCACGCCGTCCCCACCGCATGGGGGCTTTGTCGGCGGCTGGTTACTGTTGCCCCGCCTCTGATGACGAGGGCTTTGTCGAGGTAAGCATGGCTACAGTGTCGCCGCCTTGCGAGCTCTCACCGTAGCCTTACCTCGTCTTGTCTCCTTAATAGGGCGCATGCTTTGAGGGAGGGAAGTACCCGGCTGTTGGGAGCCAGCCACATCCCTGGCCGACTAGAGGAGGCCGGGCCGTTTCCAGATGTCTCCCTCGCAAAGGGGCCCGCCGCCCACGGGCCGTTCTGGCACCTGTCGTGGGTGACGTCGGGGCCAACATGGCTACAGTGCCGCGTCGGACGGGGGATGGCTAGCCCGTACGGCGCCCTGTGGCCATGCCTGTTCCGGGATTCGGGGGTAGTGGGCTGTACTGCGGCCACGCCCCATCCTATCACCGTTATGTGGGTACAGTCTTAGTGGGTGCAGTCTTGGCCGGCTTCTGGGAGTCGGCTTTCTTCATGGCCGGCTTCTAGGAGTCGGTCCTCTTGGGGCCGGCTTCCTGTAGTCGGCTATCTCGTATCTTTCTTGGCGGAGGTTTTCTGAGACTGGGTCGCCTTCTGGGAGTCGGCCCTGGGGATAGCCGGCCGGGGGAAGGCGGCCCTATGCTTTGTATGCTTGAAGGCTCGAATGGCCTGATAATTTTCCGAAGAGCCAGGGGGAGTCGGTTAGGCTACCCGTGGCCATTTACTCCGACAATAGTCCTCGAAGCTGATTGGGCTTCGAGGTTGAGTGGAGGTCGAGAAGCTCGGGCAGCTTCTTATCTTGACGAGCCAGCAGCTGGGAGCCGGCTCCGGTTGGGCGTGCCGTCTTGGCGAAATTTTTAAAGTCGGAAGGCGGGAGTCTGTTGGCGCGTGCGCCGGGCTGCGGGCCGGCCGCTCGCCGCCTGCGAACCACATGGCATCCCCTAGCTGAAGAGAGCCTGCCAATCCACGCGCGTGACAAGACGCCGCCGCAGGCCAAGGGCCCACCACTCCTACGCCTAGGCCCAGACGCGGATTCTTTGCGGCCCAAAGCCGTCCGCACGTCTTCCGGCGGCGGTTTCCACACGTCTTTAGGGCGCAGTAATCGCGGGACGTGGGGGAGTGGGTGCAGTTAATCCCCCGTCGCCCCACGCCTCGCCTCCTCGGCTTCGCCGCACGAGGCTATAAGTAGGGGGAGGAGGGGAAGCGGCAGATGCTCGCAGGCTCCTCTCCTCTCCGCCATCTTCTTCCTCCTGCTTTCCCTCACAGCAGCGCCTCGCCACCGCGCCGTCCCACCATTCTTTTCCCGGCCGCCGCGCTCATTCTTGCCGGCCTCACGCCACCATGCAGTACGGTGGCGACTGGGACGGCTCCAACGTCCATATGGACCACGTCGAGTTCCTCCGCAAGACGCGGCGGCTGCCCGGCGCGGATAAGGTGCGGGTCCGTCTCGCGCCTGAGAAGGAGATCTCGCAGGAGCCGGAGGAAGGCGAGCAGGTAGTCTTCCGCTCGCATTTCCTGTGCGACATCGGCTTGCCAGCGAGTGCTTTCTTCTATTCCTTCCTCGAATTCTATCAACTCCGGCCGCACCACCTCACCCCCAACACGGTGGTGCTGCTGTCCGCCTTCGTCACCTTGTGCGAAGTCTATCTTGGCGTTCTCCCCACCCTCGAGCTCTGGGGGGAGTTCTTCCAGTCCAAGCTGGGCACGCGTATGCAGGGCGTGCCGGCCCAGAGTGGCGCCTTCATCGCGATGCGGAGGGTGACAGCCGACAACCCCTTCCCCGTCATCACGCTAATCCAGTCGGTGAAGCTCTGGCAGAAGTCATACTTCTACGTGAAGAACGTCGCCCCACAAGGCGACTACGTCAATTTGCCGGCTTATGTAGCCGGCCCGCCGGCGGGTAGGCGGCCCCAGTGGTCCTATCGGGCCGTGACGCTGACGCCGGCTGGAGCTGCGGCGGTCGCCCGACTGCGGGTGATGATCCAGTCGGAGGGCCTGACTGGGTCCGACTTGCTGGCCGCCTTCGTCGCGCGCCGGGTGCTTCCGCTTCAGAGCCGCCCTCACCTGATCTGTCAGATGAGCGGCCAGCTCGATCTGAGTCGGATGTGCACCAAGGACATGCCGCACGACGAGGTGGCCCATATGGTGAATTACCTTGCGAACTGCAAGCTCTCCGCAGAATGGCAGTTTGGCAAGGAGCCATATTCCCGGGCACATCCGCCGCCCACGGTATGTTCTCTTTATCCCTTTCTTCTCTTAGTTTTGTCACCGAGTTCCTTTTGGCCGACTCTGACCAGTCGGCACGTCTCGGCAGAGCCCTCTCCTTCGGCCTGCAGGCGGGTTGGAGGCGGAGCGCCGATTCCTCCCCGACCGGACAGAGCACGACTTGGAGGACCCCGACTTGGGGGCGGCCGCCATGGATGACAACACCGAGGCGGGTGGCGGCCAAGCCGGCGGCGAGGCAGGCGGCTCCGGGCTTGGACAGCTTCGACGACTGGCCGGATGACGACGAGGCGGAAGTCGTCCCATGCTGCCAGCCGGCGTCTGGCCACGGCGCGGGTTCCTCCGCCGTGCCGCCTGCTCGGGGCGGCGGGCAGAAGCGTCGTGCCGCATCGGGCTTGTTCGGCAGTCAGCCGAAGAAGCCCAAGGGCGGGGCAGCGGCGACCAGGCGGGATGAGGCGGCCGCGAAGGCGGCCCGCTTCCGCAAGGCGGTGAAGCAGCCGCAGACGGTGTCAGCGTAAGTGTATACTCCTTCGTGTATTCTTTCTTCTTTTCTCTGGTAGTTCCTGAATCCTTGTCCTTTCTCAAAAAATCAGGGCTCCACTGTCGCTCGAGCGGGTTGCTGCCGCCTCCGTCGTTGGATCGCCGGGAGGATCCGGGAGCACCAGTCGCCGCGTGGACCCCCGTGCCGAGCTTCAGGCGGCGACAGAGCGAAACGCGCGGGAGGCGCGGGAGGAGCGGGAGGCGGAGGAGTTGAGGGTGGCCGCCGCCAAGGCGGCGAAGGCGCGCGCCGATGCAGCGGCCAAGGCCCAAGCGGAGGCTGCGGCCACGGCGATGGCGGAGGGGGCCCTGCTTGTCACCCCTCTGCGCGTCGTGGCGCCTGAGGCCCCAGAGCCCCCGCCAGAAGAAGCCGGCGGTGACCAGGCGGGATAGGAGAGGGAGGACGACGTCGTCGTCCCGGAGAGGGAGGCAGCACCGGCCCCGCCGACTGGGGCGACCCAAGGCGGCCGGCCTAACTTGCCGCCTGCGCAGTCGGCCAGGGGCGAGCCGGCCGCGAGGACTGATCTGGTGGTCCAGACGCCGTCGCGCCAGCGCGCGGGGAAGGCTGCATCGGAGCCGCAGAAGGCCGCGGGCTCCAGCTCATTGGCCCAGGACATGGAGGCGGCCAGCGCCAGCTCGGGGTGGACGCCGGGTGGAGGGACGGCTGTGGTGAACGTGGCCGCGCAGGACGTCCGGAACCGGCTTCAAGCCCAGGCTGCGGCGCTGAGGAAATATAATGACGAGTTCCTTGCGACGCGGGCGGCCATTCGGGTTAGTCTTCTTGTCTTTGCTTTTTTGATCTTGGTTTCTTCCGTGGGGGCGCGTCAGCGCACCCGCTGGGTGTAGTCCCCGAGTTCCGAGTCAGCTGCTGAGCAGGCGGCTTGGAACTTCCTAGCGGGCCTTGTTTTGCTATTCTTGTTCCCATTCGCTCCTTTGCCTGACTTGCAGGACTACCACAACCTCCGCGCGGCTGCCTTCAACTCCCAGGCTCGGGAGCTGACCCAGAAGACTGTTGACCTATCTGAGAGCCGGGGTAAGTGCTTCGTCTTTTATCTCACGTGGGGGCGCATCAGCGCACCCACTGGGTGTAGTCCCCGAGATTCGGGCCGACTGCTGAGCAGTTGGGTCGGATCTTCCTTGACGACTTCTTCCTTATTGCTTCTTTCTTTTCTGCCATCCCTGCAGCGGCCAACGCCAGTCTAACAGAGCAGCTGGGCGGGAGTCAGGCTGCCCTCCGCGCTAAGGAGGCCGAGTTTGCCGCCTTGGCACAGAAGCGTGACCGCCTGGCCAAGAGGTTGGCCGACCAGGAGGAGAGCCAAAGGCGGCCCTGAAGGCGGTGCGGGACAGCGAGGCCGCCCTCCAAGCCGAGTATGAGACAGAGGCGGCCAGCTAGGCCGAAGCGAAGCAGACGCTGATCAACGGCTATGGCCAGATCGAAGACTTGGTTGACGGTAGGCCGCCTTCCTCTTCGTCCTTGCTTGCCGCTTGCCGTTTTAGCTCGTTTTCTGACTTGGTGTTTTTCTCTTCTTTCTCTTTCTTCCTTGCACAGAGTACTTCCCTAGCTACTCTACCGCCGCCAACCAGGTCGTCGAGGCCCACCGCGAGGAACAAAGGCAGGCTGGCGCCGAGATCGCACCAAACGCTCGCCGGTCGCTGGAGGAGCAGCTCTTGGCGATCCAGGCCCGCCTCCAGCCGGCTCATCGCCTGCTCCGCCGGCTTCAGCATCTTGGGGCGCAGGTGTTCGCTGCTCTCTGGCCTGGTGAAGTGATTCCCCGCACCCCCAGTTGGACTGCCGATTGGCTGGAGGTGACGGTCGGCCGCTTCGAGGCCTGGAAGGCTTCGGCGGCTCGGTCCGGCACCAGGCGGGCGCTGGAGTTCGCCAAGGCCTGGTATCCCGAGCTGAGTCTGGACTAGCTGGCCACCTGGCGGCAGGAGGCCGACACGGAGCTGGAGCCGGCGCGGCCGACTATCATCCAGTGGGCTTCGGCGATCGCCGACTACACCGACACCAGCGCCTTCGCTCCTGAGGTGGATGACAACGGTGTTGCCCAGCCGGAGGAGTGGTTCGGGCTGAACCCGGCAGATGGCGAGGACTCGGCGGAGGAGATCGACTCCAGCGACGAGGGCGAGGAGGAGGAGGAGGGTGAAGACGCCGGGCCAGATGGTGGAGCGGCCGGTCAGCCTCAGCTTGACCGTGCCTCCAGCAATAAGGCACGCGCCGGTGCACCGCCTGCAGCCGGCGATGATCAAGCCGAGACCCGCCAGCCGGCCACTCCTCCAGCCGGTGGCGCCGTCTCCACCGACCAACCCGGCTCCCACACTGCGCCCTTAGTCTAGTCTGCTGCCTCTATTTTCCCGTTTTACCACTCTTGGAACAGTATTTTGTTAGGTTTGCACAATTCCACCCACTGGGGGTGTATTCGAACTATATTGATTACCGGCCTGTTGGGGGCCTTATGTGTAAATATAATTATGCATGCGTTTGGCTTTCCCTTGTTCTTTGCTTTTCATCCTTCTGTTGTTTCCTTTGCCGCCCTCCCTTGGTTGCCGCCTTCCCAGTCAGACAGTTGCTCTGCAGTCTGTGGCTGGGGATGTGCTTGGCCAGTTGGGAGGGCAAGTACTCTAGCTTTGTTGGATTATAGCGAAGTGATTGGGAGGCCAGCCAGCCGGCTGTTTTGACAGCCGGCAAGCGTGGTTGGAGGCCGTCTTTGCGTTATACAAGTTCGTTAGTCCTTAGCCGTTTTTCATGTGGGCATCCTTTCTGCCTTTGGCTCTTGCCAGTCGGACAGTCGGTTCTTTGAGCTGCGACATTCAACAAGAGAGGGCTCGGGTGCCGGCACACTACTTGTCTGACTTCAGGTAGAACTTTAATATAACTTAAGGCGGCCAGTCCCCGGGCCGACTAGTCGAACCCGGTGCCAGACAGAAAATCAAATGTAATAATACATTCATGAATATGACACTCGTCATTCATAGATAAAGGAGGGAAGTCCCCGAGTGCTCCTCGGGGGGCCCGTTGTTTCATACTTAATACAAAAAGGTAGCATGATACATACTGCTTTCAACTGTAAAATCTTCTCAGGAGGTTCGCGTTCCATGGTCGCTCCGACTCCTTGCCGGAATCATCCCTCTTGCATGCTCTTGGTTTTTGTGCGTCGATCAGGTAGTAGGAGTCATTGCCTAGTGCCGTGCTGATGACGAAAGGGCCTTCCCAAGGGGCCGAGAGCTTGTGCTGGCCGGCTGTTCGCTGGATCAGCCGAAGCACAAGGTCGCCCTCTTGGAAAGATCCTGGCTTGACCTTGCGGTTGTGGTAAGGGCGCAAACCCTGCTGGTAGATGGCGGACCGGCTGAGTGCTAACAGCCGGCCTTCTTCCAGCAGGTCGACGCCGTCTTCTCGCGCTTCCTTGGCTTCCGCCTCCGTGTACATGGTGACCCGAGGCGAGTCGAACTCGATGTCGGTTGGGATGACAGCCTCGGCACCATATACAAGGAAGAACGGAGTGAAGCCGGTTGACTTGTTAGGGTTAGTACGCAGACTCCAGAGGACAGCCGGCAGCTCATCGAGCCAGCAGCCGGCCGATCGCTCCAGTGGTACGACCAGTCGGGGCTTGATGCCGGAGAGGATGAGTCCATTTGCTCGCTCGACCTGGCCGTTTGACTGCGGGTGGGCAACGGACGCTAAGTCCAGTCGGATACCCTGCGTCGCGCAGAAACGTGCCAGTGCTCCTTTGGCAAAGTTTGTGCCGTTGTCGGTGATGATGTTGTGCGGCACGCCGTACCGAGTAGTGATGTCGGCCCGTTCAGCTTCTTGATCGGCTTTGCTTCGATCCACTTGGTAAGTTTGTCCACGGCGACAAGCAGATGTGTCAAGCCGCCGCGGGCTGTCTTGAATGGGCCCACCATGTCCAGCCCCGAGACGGAAAAGGGCCAGGTGAGGGGGATGGTCTTGAGTGCAGAAGCCAGCAGGTGTTGCTTGGAACTGAAGACTTGGCATCCTTTGCAGCTTTTGACTATCTCTTTGGCATCTTCCAAAGCAGTCGGCCAAAAGAAACCGTGGCGGAAAGCTTTGGCCACAAGTGATCTTGAGGCTGCGTGGTGGCCGCATTCGCCTTGATGGATATCCTTGAGGATTGTCACACCTTTCTCTGGCTCGACGCAGCGCTGGAAGACTCCAGTGACGCTGCGCTTGACAAGTTCTCTATTTATTATTGCATATGCTCCGGCTCGACGTTGCACTAGTCTTGCCGAGATCTCATCAGCCGGCAGCTCTCTGTTGACTAGGAAGTTGAGGATGGGCTGGGCCCATGATGGAGCTGTGACTTCTTCTACTGTCAGTACGGCCACCGTGACTCGGGTGGGTGGGTTGGGTGGCGGGGAACTGGAGTCGGCCACCGCTTCTTGTGTCGCTGCAGTCCCCGGGGCGACTGCTGCAGTCCCCGGGCCGGGTTCTGAAGTCTCCGAGCCGGGTGCGACTACAGCAGTCCCCGGGCCGGTTGTCGAAGTCCTCGAGCCGCCTGCTGGGTTCCTCCAGTCGGATCCGGCTGCATCGGGGGCAGGCAGTACGAAGATAGAGTCCGACTCTAGAGACGGCTTGATGGATGGTTTGAGGAGGCACTGGAGAGAGACACCGGTTGGTATAGCCTGTCGGGTGGAGCCGATCCGCGCCAGGGCATCTGCTTGGTCGTTGTCGGCCCGTGGCACGTGAAGGAACTCGCACCCTTCGAAGTACCCAATGATCTGCTGGACGAGGAATCGATAGCTCGCCATGTTTGCATCCTTGGCGTCCCAGTCGCCAGATGACTGCTGGACCACCAACTCTGAGTCGCCATAACACAGGATCCGGCGTATGCCGAGCTCTTTGGCTAGCCGGAGCCCGTGTATGAGTGCCTCATACTCGGCCACGTTGTTGGAGGCGGCGAAGTGGATTTGCAGCATGTATCTGAGTTTGTCGCCTTTGGGAGAGGTGAGGACGATGCCGGCTCCCAAGCCGGTGCGCATCTTGGACCCGTCGAAGTGCATCCGCCAATGGGTAGAGTCGGGAGCCGGCGGTAGGTACTGGGTCTCGGCCCAGTCGACGAGGAAGTCGGCCAATGCTTGGGACTTGATGGCGGTGCGGGGCTGGTAGAAGATTGTGTAAGGCGCCAACGCAATGGCCCATTTAGCCACCCGGCCGGATGCATCCCGACTGCCTATGATCTCGGCAAGCGGGGCGGTGCATACGACCGTGATGGGATGCTCTTGGAAGTAGGGCTTCAGCTTCTTGGCGGCGAAGTACACTCCATAGCACATCTTCTGGTAGTGCGGGTAGTTTTGCTTTGACCTGGATAGTACTTCGCTTAGAAAATATACCGGCCTCTGGACTAGCTGGGCTCGGCCTTCTTCTGGGCGCTGGACCATGACGACTGTATTGACCACTCGGCTAGTCGCGGCAATGTAGAGGAGCATGGGCTCCTTCTCAGTCGGCGCCGCCAGGACAGGTGGAGTAGTCAGCATCTTCTTCAACTCATGGAAGGCTTGGTCTGCTTGGTCATTCCACTCAAAATGAGTGGATTTCTTCATGAGTCGGTACAGGGGAAGAGCCTTCTCTCCTAGCCGGCTGATAAAACGGTTTAAGGAGGCCAGACACCCAGTGAACTTCTGCACGTCCCGCAACTTGGTGGGAATCTCCATTCTCTCAATGGCCTTCATCTTCACAGGGTTGCACTCAATGCCGCGTTCGGAGACCAGGAAGCCTAGAAGCTGGCCGGCTGGTACTCCGAACCCGCATTTCTCGGGGTTGAGCTTGATCTCGAATCGGCGCAAGTTGGAAAATGTTTCTTTGAGGTCCTCCAGCAGGGTGCCATGCTTCTCTGTCTTCACCACAATATCGTCTACGTAGACGTGGGCATTTCTGCCGAGTTGCTTGAGGAGGCATTTCTGCATGCAACGCTGAAAAGTGGCACCGGCATTCCTCAAGCCGAATGTCATAGTTAGGTAACAGAAAGCTCCGAATGGTGTGATGAAGGCAGTCTTCAGGCGGTCTGCTGGGTCCAACTTGATCTGGTGGTATCCTGAGTAGGCATCCAAAAAACTCAACAGCTCGCATCCGGCCGTGGAGTCTATCACTTGATCAATCCGTGGCAAAGCAAACGGATCCTTGGGGTAGGCCTTGTTGAGGCTAGTGTAGTCTATACACATACGCCACTTGTTGTTTTTCTTCAACACCAAGACTGGGTTGGCAAGCCACTCTGGGAAAAACACTTCCATAATAAAGCCAGCGGCGAGGAGCCGGGCTATCTCTTCTCCTATGATTCTTCGCTTCTCTTTTGACAGTCTGCGGAGGGGCTGCTTGACCGGCTTCGCGTCGGCTCGGACGTGCAATTTGTGCTCGGCGAAATCCTTCGGAACACCCGGCATGTCCTTTGGGGACGATGCAAAGATGTCTCGATTCTCATGGAGGAAGTTGACGAGCTCGCCTTCCTATTTACTGTCTAGGTTTGCACCAATGACTGCAAACCTTTTCGGGTTCTCCGGGTCCAGAGGTATCTTCTTCGTCTCCTTGGCCGGCTGGAAGGAGCCCTGCGCATCATAATCCTTGGGGTTGGGAGACAAGGCCGGCTGCTTGCCGGCCATGGCCACAACTCGCTCCAGCATCTTCTTCTCTTCTACCACTACGAGGGACTCGGCCAGCCGACTGCTGGCTGCAGCGCACTCGATGGACTTCTTGTAGTCGCCGGCTATAGTGATGATCCCCTTCGAGCTCGGCATCTTCATCTTCAGGTAGGCGTAGTGGGGCACAACCATGAACTTGGCCAGAGCAGGTCGGCCAAGCAAGGCGTGGTAAGGGCTCTCCAGATCTACTACCTCGAACCAGATTGCTTCTCGGCGAATGTGATCCTTGTCTCCGAAGAGAACATCCATCTTGATCTTGCCGATCGGGGAACAGGACAGGCCGGGTACGATGCCATGGAACACGGTTCGGCTTGGCATGAGCTTCTTTGCCTTGAGGTTCAACTTCTCCATGGTATCGCGGTACAGTATGTTGATACTGCTTCCGCCATCAATCAGAACGCGGGAGAATCGGGTAGCTCGCCTCTCCATTGCGAGGGTGACATCCAACACTAATGCGTAGGAGCCAGGGGACGGCATCACCTCTGGGTGATCGGCCCGGCTCCAGTTGATAGGCTTCTCGGACCAATGCATGAACTCGGGGTTGCTGGAGGCGACTGCGTTGACCTCTTGGTGCTGTCGGCGCCGGCTGCGCTTGTGTTCAACTTGGCTCGTGAAGACGACGTAGGCGGCGTGCTCTTCAGGGAACTCATCTTGAATGGCTCCGACTGCTGGTCGAGCAGCCGGCTGTTGGGGGGCTGGAGGCGGCGGGCCGGGAGGCGGAGGCGGCACCAGCCCCTCGCTCTTGGAGATCCGTGTGAGCCAGTGGCACTTTCGGGTCGTGTGGTTGGACGGATTCGTGCCGCTGTGGAACTTGCAGGGGCATCGAGAGTCTGCTCGTAGGAGAAGGCCGGCTGCCAAGCCGGCCTGCCGCCCTTCTTCTTGGGAGCGGGCCGTTCTTCGGGCTGCTCATCTTCGAGTGTGGCCACCTGCCGACTGGTGGAAGGCGGCATAGGGGCCTTGCGCTTGTGGTCGTTCTGGTAGGGGCGCCGATTGGAGTCGCCAGCCGGCGTCTTGGGAGCCGGAGCGAGCACCTTCCCAGAGGCGTCCACTCGGAGCTCGGTCTTCATCGAGGAGTCGGCCGTGGCGTACTTGTCCGCAATGATCAGCAGCTCGTCGAGGGTAGCTGGCTCGTCGCAGAGGAGTCGGTGCTTGAGGAGGGTGCCCTCTCGGCACCCGGCGGTGAAGTATTCGATGGCTTGAACCTCGTGCACCCCCTCGCAGGAGTTGCAGAGCTCGGCCCACCGCGTGAGGTAGTCGCAGGTCGACTCGTTGGGCCCTTGGATGCATAGGGAGAGCTGGCGGGGCTTGGGAGGCCGCTTGTACGTGCTGGTGAAGTTGCGAACGAAGACTTCCGTGAAGTCCAGCCAGCTGTTGACGCTGTAGGGCTTGAGGCTGTTGAGCCAGGTGCGTGCCGTGCCTTGCAGCATGAGAGGGATGTACTTCACGGCTACGCGCCTGTTGCCGTTCGCTATGCTGACAGCAGTAGAGTAGTCGATGAGCCAATCTTCCGGCTTCACAGAGCCGTTGTACTTGGGCGTGTCTCTGGGGAGCGAGAACCCTTTGGGGAAGGGCTCGTCGCGAATGCGGGGGCCGAAGCATCGTGGGCCGACATCGTCTTCTTCTTCTAGCGCCAGGGATCGAGCTAGGCGGTCGATCTGGTGGCGGGCGTCGTTCTCGCCGAATCCTTCGCGGTGGCCTAGTCGGCCACCAAGAGTCGGATGCGTGACAGGCGGCGGGGTGGGATATCTCTCCCCTTGAGGCGGGGGAGGAGGCGGATTTCCTTGGTGCTCCACTGCTCGAGGGCGGCCTTCCGCGTTGTGCTCGATGGTGATCCGAGTCCGGCTCCGGCTAGCAGCCGGCTCCTTGTCTTTCCTTGTGCGGGCGCCGCTCGCAGTCGGCGACCGGGATGTCGCGGCATGCTCACGGCGTGGGGGAGGACTCTCAGCGCGGGCTGGACTCTTCTGCGGCCGCGTCGATCAGCTGCTGGATGCGCCTTGTCATATAGGGGAGCTCATCAGCCCCCATCCCGTTCAGCTCTTCAGCGGCCGCCTGAGCGGCTCTCAGATTCTCGAGCGGGGTGGCGTAGACGGGGCGGTCTGCCCCCAGCATGCTGGCGATGGCCGCGCCGCGCTTCTTGACGAGGCCGGCTCGGCTAGGCCCGCCAGGAGGTGGCCTACCGAAGGCGGCGCGGTCGACTTCGCGCTGGTGAGCCTCGGTGAGGCGTCTCATGGAGGCTACCTTCTGACCCTCCGTGATGAGGGCAAGGCGGCGTGCCTCCAGGGTCTCGGCATCGGCCGGGATGGGGACGGACAAGTCATGCATCGCCGCTCACAGGGCGTCGTGGGCGTTCTCGCCCGAGTCTACGACGTGGCTGATAACCAGCACCTCAGTGACAGCGCTGCTGCCGCTGTCAGCTCGAGGGAGAGGGTCGTCGAAGACTACCACGTCGGAGGGGTAGGCGTCTGCCGTGTCGGAGTCGACAAGCATCGGGTCGGTGGAGCCGACCGACTCCAAGTCTACAGCAGGCTCGCTGGAGACGTGAAGTTGGTCGAGGAGGCTGACGAGGCGGCTCTCGGGGTAGTCCGTGCCTGCGTCGGACGCGGGCTCGTCGGAGATGCGAGTCTCGCCGAGCAGATCGGCGAGGCAGCTCGCTGCGCAGGCCTCGTCGACGCCTTGCAGCGCGTCGGGGCAAACGCCGTCGGGCGTAGCAGGCTGGCTGCGCTCGCGGGGGAGAAAAAGGGTTCCCGTCCAGAACAGGTCTCCGGACGACGGTGCACCTGGCCCCATGGTGGGCGCCAAATGTCAGGTGGTGGGTGCGACATATGCCAACGGGTGGCTTATCATTGTGGGAGCCAGAAAGACGTCGCCGGTGCCTGGAAACGGGATGAGGCGAAGACATGCACGCCGGCGAATCTTACCCAGGTTCGGGGCTCTCCGTGGAGATAACACCCCTAGTCCTGCTCTGCGGGGTCTCCGCATGATCACTAGATCAATACAAGTAGCTACAAGTGCTCCTTGAGCTGTCGGGTTAGAGGGAGAAGAAGGGCAAGGCTAGCTCTCCTTTTCTCTCTATGTGGTGTGTGTAATTCTATGAGACCAACCCTTTGCATGGGTGTCCTGGGGCGTTTATATAGGCCTACCCCCCAGGGGTACAATGGTAATCCGGCTGGGCGCGGGTCCCAGCCATCAGTGTCTATGCTTGCCGGCTTCTCCGCCGGTCATTGGGACCCACCGACTGGTGGGTCCCGCCGGCTGCCGGCTTCTTGGCCGGCACGCCGGCCCCACCGCATGGGGGCTTTGTCGGCGGCTGGTTACTGTTGCCCCGCCTCTGATGACGAGGGCTTTGTCGAGGTAAGCATGGCTATAGTGTCGCCGCCTTGCGAGCTCTCACTGTAGCCTTACCTCGTCTTGTCTCCTTAATAGGGCGCATGCTTTGAGGGAGGGAAGTAGCCGGCTGTTGGGAGCCAGCCACATCCCTGGCCGACTAGAGGAGGTCGGGCCGTTTCCAGATGTCTCCCTCACAAAGGGGCCCGCCGCCCGCGGGCCGTTCTGGCACCTGTCGTGGGTGACGTCGGGGCCAACATGGCTACAGTGCCGCGCCGGACGGGGGATGGCTGGCCCGTACGGCGCCCTGTGGCCATGCCTGTTCCGGGATTCGGGGGTAGTGGGCTGTACTGCGGCCACGCCCCATCCTATCACCGTTATGTGGGTACAGTCTTAGTGGGTGCAGTCTTGGCCGGCTTCTGGGAGTCGGCTTTCTTCATGGCCGGCTTCTAGGAGTCGGTCCTCTTGGGGCCGGCTTCCTGGAGTCGGCTATCTCGTATCTTTCTTGGGGGAGGTTTTCTGAGACTGGGTCGCCTTCTGGGAGTCGGCCCTGGGGATAGCCGGCCGGGGGAAGGCGGCCCTATGCTTTGAATGCTTGAAGGCTCGAATGGCCTGATAATTTTCCGAAGAGCCAGGGGGAGTCGGTTAGGCTACCCGTGGCCATTTACTCCGGCAACGCGGCAGGGGAAGCCCGCGTGGAGAGGAGTACGAGGGTTCACTGGTTTGGCTGCGGTATGAGGCTGCCGTCGCCGCAGGGCCTGGCCAGCGGTGGGAATAGTAGGGGGCGGTGAGGCCTCCGCGGCAGCACAGCCAGCCACGGGAGGCAGGAGCATGCGGCACGACCCGACGCTGCTTTGGGCGGCTGGAGCAAGAAGACCAGAGGTTGAAGAAGCACTACGGCCGTTGGATGGACATCGTACGGTCATTGGAGCTAGAATCGTTCATATTGACTATGTTAACAAAGCACTCTATCCCCGTCAACTTAGTAGGCCCACAAGTCAGCCACCCACCAAGGTGGGTCCCAACTAGCAGGGGGAGTATTCATTTTTTTTGCGCGTAATAAGGAGGCACTTCCGGTGGGTCCGAGCTGACAGCGGGGGGAACATTTTTTTCACGAAATACGGTGGCCCGTCCGGTGGGTCCCAGCGGTCAGGGGGAAATGTTTTTTCGCCATATATGGTGGCCCGTCCGGTGGGTCCCTGCTGTCAGGTGGAGGAATAATTATTTTCCGCGTAATAACGAGGCACTTCCTTGCGGCTGCCGTGGAACCAGCTGTCAGCCTCTCCACATACAGTACTCTTCCGATGGAAGTCGTTCCTTGACCACGTTGACCACGCCGCGCTGAGAGCACCAGGGCGGTGGACGACGGCGAGGCCTAGGAAGGGGATGAAGCAGAGCCGGGGAAGATGCGGCAGTGGATGCCCACACGTAGAGGAGTATGATGGTTCACTGGTTTGCTGCGGTGTGAGGCTGCCGTCGCCGCAGAATAACAGGGGGTGTGGGTGAGTAGAGGGATGTCCTGGCCAGCAGTGGGAGTAGTAGGGGGCGGTGAGGCCTCCGCTGCATCGCAGCCGGCCACGGGAGGCAGGAGCACGAGGCACGACCGGCGCTGGTTTGGGCGGCTGGAGCATGAAGACCAGAGGTTGAAGAAGCACTACGGCCGTTGGATGGACATCGTACGGTCACTGGAGCTAGAATCGTGCATATTGACTAAGTTGACAAAGCCCTCCGTCCCCGTCAACTTAGTAGGCCCACAACTCAGCCTGCCACTATACTAGGTCCCAGCTAGCAGGGGGAGTATTCAATTTTTTTGTGCATAATAAGGAGGCACTTCCTTGCGTGCGAAGATATAGCTGGTGGGTCCAAGCTGTCAGCGGCGGTAACGTTTTTTTCGTGAAATACAGAGGCCCTTTCGGTGGGTCCCAGATGTCAGGTGGAGGAATCATTATTTTGCGCGTAATAAGGAGGCATTTCCTTGTGTGCGGCCGTGGACCCAGCTGTCAGCCTCTCCACGTACAGTCCACTTCAGATGCATGTCGGTCGTTGACCACGTTGACCAGGCCGCGCCGAGAGCACCAGGGCGGTGGACGATGGTGAGGCCTAGGAAGGGAATGACACGGAGGCAGGGAAGACTCGGCAGTTGTTTCCCACGCGGAGGGGAGTACGACTGTACAAGGGTTTATTAGTTCGTTTGCCGTCGCCGGAGAATAACAGCAGGTGTGGGTGAGTAGAGGGATGGCTAGGCCAGCGATGGGAGTACGGTGGGGCGGTAAGGCCTGCACGGCAGGACAGCCGGCCGTGGGGAGGAGAGAGCAGGCAGTCCCGCCGGCGCTTGTTTGAGCGGCTGGAGCAGGAAGAGCAGAGATTGAAGAAGCACGACGGCCGTTGCATGGACATCCAACAGTCACTGCTTGTGCGTCAACCTTTTTTTAGGAAAGCCTCAAATCTGTGGAAAACATCATACAGCCCATCTGCCATTATTTGTAATAATTTACAACCCATTTGCTAATTCTTAAAGTTTTTCTGGAGCCCATATTCTTTTTGTTAGCATTACATCCCATATCGTGGCGACCGTTAAAAAATTATACGAAATTTTGCATATTTCGGTGCGGTCGGAACTGTTTTTAATCCCGAAATTTCGAGTCACATTCAAACTAATTTTAAAAATAAATGTATATCAATATAAAATCCAACAAATTGTCCACACATAAAAATCAATGAAATTTAAAATCTTGAAATGAAAAAAAGAACTTTGAAACTAATTGCCGGTTTGATGTGTTGTAAAAATGTATAGCCCATTTCTCATTACTAATAGGCCATTTTCTCGGCCAGGTGAATTAAGCTCTCCTCGTCTTGAAAGATTTGCAACCCAACAGGCCTGACAAAGCGACATATTGGCAAATCACAAAAAACTGGGCTGTGGCCGTGGACCCAGCTGCGGCCGTGGACCCAGCTGTCAGCCTCTCCACGTACAGTACTCTTCCGATGGAAGTCGGTCATTGACCACATTGACCACGCCGCGCCGAGAGCACCAAGGCGGTGGACGACGGCGAGGCCTAGGAAGGGGACGACGCGGAGTCGGGGAAGACGCGGCAGTGGATGCCCACGCAGAGAGGAGTACGAGGATTCACTTGTTCGACTATGGTGTGAGGCTGCCGTCGCCGCAGAATAATAGGGGGTGTGGGTGAGTAGAGGGATGCCCTGGCCAGCGGTGGGAGTAGTAGGGGGTGGTGAGGCCTCTGCGGCATCACAGCCGGCCATGGGAGGCAGGAGCACGCGGCACGACCGGCGCTGGTTTGGGCGGCTGGAGCAAGAAGACCAGAGGTTGAAGAAGCACTACTGCTGTTGGATGAACATCGTACGGTAACTGGAGCTAGAATCGTTCATATTGACTAAGTTGACAAAGCCCTCCGTCCCCGTCAACTTGGTAGGCCCACAAGTCAGCCTCCCATGATGCTGGGTTCCAGCTGGCAGGGGGGGTATTCATTTTTTGTGCGTAATAAGGAGGCACTTCCTTGCGTGCGAAGATAGCTGGTGGGTCCGACCTATCAGCGGGGGGCACGTTTTTTCGCCAAATACAGAGGCCCTTCCGGTGGGTCCCAGATGTCAGGTGGAGGAATCAAAGACTTGAGAAGGCGTACAGAACAAGCTAGTGTACCAGTAAAGAGACGTTGCTGAGTTTTAGGAAAAAGAGAGACGTGCTCCTGTAGCTGGTTCGAATCCAAACCTAGACTATGACTATATATGGTGCTATGCTACTCTGCAAGTAATGAAACTAGCATATCCAACGTTCGCTTCTCCTCTTCTCTACTTACTCTGCCTAGCATCAGAATCTCTGGCCGCAGCAACCATGTCCGCTGGCTGCTCGTCCACCTGCTCTTCAGCAGGCAACAACCAAATATGCGCCAAGTCGCCACCCGTACCATCGCCTATGGGTCTCATCACACCCCCGCCGGCACGCGCACCGCAGCCGGTTGCTCATCGCAACCCGCTGCCGTTGGTGTGGTGCCACTGCTGCAAATCACGCAGAGTCATCCGTCGCGTCTCAACCACAATCCTCAACCCTGGCCGAGTCTTCTACAAATGCCCGAATCATGGGGTAATAATATGTTTAAGTGTTGTTCTGCTGCTTTCAGTTGCTGATTTTTTTTATAGTTTGGTTCATGATCTTCCAATTTGATTCATGCAGAAAAGGGAAGATTCGTGTGATTTGTATTTCTGGGAAGTTGCTGATGTGGGGGAGTGCAACTACGCTGATTATTTGGTTAGCCGAGGAATCCCAATACCAGCAGGTTGGGGTGTTGGACAAGTAACTGAAGGAACTGTAGAAGAGGAAGATGCAGAGCAAAAGGTTAAAGATGCAGTTCCTCTGATCATGGCCAAGCAACAGCTGCTGAACGGCCTTGACAACAATGAGGAGATGAAAGAGCTTGTGAAGATAATGGGCAAAATCGATGTGCTCTGTAGGATGATTGTCTCTTTATTTGCAGTGTATGTATCACTCGTGATGTATTCAGTGGCTATGACATGAGCACTTTGCTGAAACTAGTAATGAATGAAACCTGTGTAGCAGGCTGGGCGTAGTGTTGTGAACATCTAATGATTTCTATTAACGGAAATCAGGGGGTATCCCCTTTTGCTCATAAATAAATAAATAGCAGAGGCCCCTTTTGGTAATAAATAAACAAATTAGCAGAGGACCTATCGGGTCAGCTTTGTTCTCATTCGAAGACGTCGAGCAAATTGCAGTCCAACAGCAAACTATGTCATCAAATTCAAGTTTCACAGCGAAATATGAGTACAACTAAACAACAATGTCATCATGTTTTAGTCGTCATACAATCACCAAACACAAATCAGCATACATAACAAGTGATGTTCTCACAGGAAAATACTAAACAACATGTTCATCAGGTTTCAGTTGTCATAGCAAACACAATTTCACATAGTAGATAAAAAAACGTCTTCTGACAGGCAAATACGACAAAACCAATGTAATCATCATCCGCAGCAGCAGCGTCAACATCTTCGCCATGTGTATTAGTCTGAATCGTAATTCCCCATGGTGTCATCTTCTTCTTCGTCCTCAACGTTCTCGAATGTTGGCTTCTTCTTGATCAACTCTTGTATGTCCACAACACGATAGGCAATCTTTTCGCCGGCGTCATTGACGTGATGGTTCTCAAAGATATTAGGAACATCTGTGTTATCTTGTACATCAGGAGCAGTGTAAGCATCATCTTGTTGTGCAACTTCATTAAACGAATTCCTCTGCTCAAACCTTGGCACTACTCTCTAGTCATCGCTACGTGCAAATGTGTCTTCCAAGAAAAATATCTGTGTTGCTTGATTTGCCAAAATAAAAGGCTCGTTGGTCTGGTACGCCACCTTGACATTGATGGATTTGAAATAATCATCAGCTCTGGGTTTTGCGATCCTGGAAAACAGGTTATACCAACGACAGCACAACAGAACCACACACCTATGATCCTCGAAACTGGAGATATACTGCAACTAAACAATATCTGTTATGTTAGCATACATATCAGTTGTCTCTTTGTCATACGTATCCGTCCTCATGATGGCACTGTTTTGTGTCTTCCTGCCTTCGTCTCATGCAAGGGTGTTGTAGCGCACATCTCCAACAACGCAAGATTCATAATGTCTTACCCGAGTATCAGGACCCATTGCTAGTGAGTAAAGGGCATCATCAACTGCCTTCCCATCCTCCTGCATCTTCTTAACCTATGGTTAGAAAATACACAAGCTGATCATCTTGTGTACTCAATATATTAAAAAACCTGACAGTGCAATTCAAAAGCTTACATGGCTCTTGAACCATTTCGCAAATCCTGCCATAACCAGTTTGTCAATGTTTCTTCGATTTTGCGGAAGTAACTCCTTTTTGTAGATGCTGCACAACATAGTGATCGCGTCAAACATCTAAATATATAAGAATGTGATGCAAGTTTAGTAGATTACGATGTATAAGCTGCAGTACTTAGCACTTACTTGATATAAGGCAGTATCTCAGGACAGTTATTCAACACATACCAAACCATTTTGTCCAAATCTTTAGGTTTGTCCTCTTGTCGACTCTTCCCTGTAACTCGAATAGAATCATCAAAAACATTGAGCCTGGGATTGTCTTCATCCACGTCTTTGCTAAGCTGATCAGCTGTTTCAATGTATTTTGAGTAGAATGTCAACGCTTCTGTAGCAATGTAGGCCTCTGCAATGGAACCCTCGGGTCTAGCTCTGTTCCTAACATAGCCCTTGAAAGTGCCTAGCCGCCTTTCAATAGGGTACATCCAGCCATACCATACTGGACCTCTAAGTAGTGCCTCATCAGGTAGATGAACAGCCAAATGCATCATCACATCAAAGAAGGCTGGAGGATATATCTTCTCAAGGTCGCATAGGATAGTTGGTATCTTGTCTCTAAGACGCTCCAAAGCATCTATCCTGATATTTCTACTACAGAGTTCCCTGAAGAATTGTCCCAACTCTGCAACTGCTCTGTATAAGTCAGGGCGTCCCAATCCTCTAAGGATAACAGGTAAAACCCTTTGAAGTAGGACGTGGTAGTCATGAGTTTTCAACCCTTGTACCTTGTTTCCATCTGCACTGACTCTCCTTTCAGGGTTGGAAGCAAATCCATGTGGGAATCTCACACGTGACAAGACCTCGCGGAATTCTTTTCTTTTTACCTTGTCCAAGACGTACACAGCTGGTGCCATATCCCGTGGTTTACCTTCATCTTGCACCTGCAAATCCTGTCTGATACCCAGGTGTGTCAAATCAATCCTAGATTTTAAGGTATCTTTCGTCTTGCCTTCAATATTAAGAAGTGTGCCGATAATGCTGTCACATATATTTTTCTCAATGTGCATCACATCAAGATTATGTCGCAGATCCAAATCTTTCCAATACTCCAAGTCCCACAAAGTGGACCTGCGGGTAAACAATAATCTCTCTTCTGCCCTGCCACGCTTCCTTTTCCCGCTACCATTATCAGGATGGTTTCCTAGTGTAATATGCCTGACCTTCTCTAATTCCACTTGCAACTCATCGGTGGTGAGCCTCTTTGGCGCATCACAGTTTTCATGCTTTGCATTGAACACATGTCTTTGGTATTTTCTAGGATGCGGCTTGTCCTTGGCAAGGAAACGGCAGTGTCCAATGTAACAGATCTTGCTAAGTATTGCGTATGACAGCGGATTCCTGTCACAGAGAACACATGCATTGTAACCATGTGTCGTTCGCCCTGACATAGTGCCCAAAGCCGGATGATCATGGATGCACCAAATGATAACAGCACGCAGAAAGAAATCAGCTGGTGGGCTGCTATATAGGTCTCGAGTGAGAACACCCCTCCATAGCTGTTGAAGTTCCTCCACAAGAGGCTCCATGAACAAATCAAAATCCTTTCCAGGATGTTTTGGACCTGGGATGAGCAAGGCCATCATGTAGTTTGATTATTTGGTGCAGACATTGGAGGCATGTTGTAAGGGATAACAAGAACTGGCCACATGATATATGTGGCGCACTGGTGGCCAAATGGGTTAAATCCATCTAAAGCTAAGCAAAGTCTAATGTTTCTCAGGTCACCAGCAAACTGTTTGTGCTTCTGATTGAAGCTTTTCCACTCACTACCATGTGATGGATGGCTCATTACATTCTGATCTCTGTACTCCTGGTTCCTAGAATGCCAATGCCACAGTACATCCTCTCTTGTTTCAGCATCATGAAACAACCTCTGCAATCTTGGTGTAATTGGAAAATGTCTGAGAATATTATGAGGAATCCTCTTCACAGCATCGCTATCTTTCCATCTTGATGATTTGCATTTCAGGCATTCACTTAAGTTGGCATAATCCTTCTGGAACATAACACAATTATTCTTAGAAACATGGATCATATCATATCCAATTCCAAATGCACGAAGGAAATTCTTCATTTTACTGTAGGTGTGCGGCAGCTCAGACGCATCTGGGAAAGCTTTGCGGAAAGCAGGCAACATTGCATCGAATGATTTGTTGGTCATCCGCTCTGATGTCTTCACCTAAAGAAAGGTGATCATAGCTGAGAATACTGACAGCTTATTTCTTGGGGTGACAGCCACGTTGCATTGTTCCAACATGCGGGCCCACCGTTTTTCTTATGCAGGTAAAAGTTCACGGAATGCACGAGCATTTCATAGCATTGTTTCAATGTTGGTCAAACTCACTGGCTCTGCCACCACCTCCTCCTCTTCCTCTTCCACCTGAGCATCAGGCAGATCAAGATGGTGATCTGCTGCTTCCACGTAGTCAATAACATTGACGTTCACAGCTTCACCATGATGAACCCACCTAGTATATGTGACCGACATCCCATACAAGTGTAGATGATTTTGCACAGTTGACTGGGGTCTTGTAACTGAATTCATACAACTGCTACACGGGCAGAGCACATCTGATTTCGGACCACCGTACTCAGCTCTGATAAAGTTCATGAAGTTTTCAACCCCCTCGACATATGCAGCGGAGAATCTTCGAGCAGAAGTTATCCAAGCCCCGTCCATCTGTTAGACATACAAATTAGTTCTTCTACTAGATATTACAGGAAAAACATATATGCTTTTTTATGAAGTCCAGAAGAAAATACCTAGGTCGATGTCTAAAGCTATGGCAAGATATTTGGACGAGCAGATCCAAGTAAAGAAATATATGTAAAGCTAATTCAGCAAACAGATTTGAGTGCTAAATTATGGCAGGCTGTTTCAGCATTCAATGAGGCCGAGCACACAGCCATCGAACTATCGAAGGCCATCACAGCAACAAAGATCGAGTATAAAACGGTGTAGAGCTATTTCACCTAACAGATTGGCTACTAGACCATGGCAATCTACGTCACAATAAACATATGGCAGGATATTTTAGCAACTAATCGGCCTTGGCATGCCATCTCAGCTAAGCAGATTGAGTGCAGAACTGGGCAAGGAAGCTTCTTAAGCAGAGCATATTGACTATAAACTACTTCGGCAAAACTACTCCGTTTTGCAGTGGGCCAATCCCCGAGTTCTCTGGAGCCAAGCTACGAGGAGGAGGAAGCCGATCCAATGTTCATGGCGGAGGTCGCGGCGCAGAAGGCCCTCGATGGGTATGAGGCAATGGACGTCGACTTCGTGCCGGCGTCTGAGTCCCCCATGGTGCAGGCGGACCAGTGGTTCAACCTGGCGATACTAAAGGAGGACCGGGAGGCAGAGGCTCAACTCGACGCGGAGCGCGCGCATGCTGCTGCCATCGAGGCTCTCCTGCAGGCGGAACCGGATGTCGTGGATGTGAACCGGGCGGCGGAGGCTCAACTTGAAGCGGAGCGCGCGGATGCCGCTGCCATCGAGGCCCTCCTGCAGGCGTAACCGGATGTCCTGGACTTGAACTAGGCGGCAGAGGCTCAACTCGACGCGGAGCGCGCGGATGCCGCTCTCATCGAGGCCCTCCTGCAGGCGGAACCGGACGTCCTGGACTTGAACCGGGTGGCAGAGGCTCGACTTGACGCGGAGCGCGCGGATGCCGCTGCCATCGAGGCCCTTCTGCAGGCGGAACCGGACGTCCTCGACTTGAACCGGGCGGTGCTCTCGTCTGTGCAGAGCACCCGCACGCTCCGCGTGAACGAGTAGCTGGAGGCCGAGGACAACCACGGTGCAGAGACACACGTCGGCAGCTACGGCTGGTTCACGCCGGTAGCCAAAGACGATGAGGCCGTCTTGTTCCACGAGCAGTGATAGTTTTTCTTTATGTTGTTGTTTTTATGGATCTTTTGCTGTGTAAAAACATATATTGTTATGCAAGTCGCCTGACTTGGGTCAGTCTACCATTTCAGGCGGTTGGATGAATATCCTATGTCTCCTAACCCTTCTTCCTCACCTCTTCTTCTTCCCCAACAGACCACCGCACGGGCCGTACGGATACTCCTCAACATGCGGTTGGATAAACATACTCTATGAACAAAAATTATGTGTCAGCGGTAGGATGGCTGAGTTTGGTTTGTTCACATGCGACAACACGTGTCAGTGAGGGTGCGTTCCCTTGCTTGGGTTTGTGGCGTGCAGGAGCGACTGTGCATGTGAGGGTGCAGTGCGACCACGACATGTAGGAGCGACCGTGTGATGGTGCGGTGCGACCACGACAGCCGTGCGCAAGTGTACCTCCTTTTCATTTTGAAAACTTTAGGCAAGCTTGGCAAAAAATGTGTGGCGAAGTATGGCAATGCAAGGCCTAGTCCCAAACAGGATAAGTACGTAGTACTACGTACTAGGAGTACTAGTGTTAAAAAAGAACGGTGGGGTTTTCCTTCGCAGGATTAATCGATACAAATCCTCGTTTCACGTGTCAATTAATGCGTATTTTTTTCTCCAAAGCCCAAAGATCTAACCATCTCACTCATCATCGCTTGATTAATGCAGCGCCATGCAAACCAACCTTCTCACTTCCGCATGCATGCAGGGGATATTAATGTCCTTGGTTGCTAGTACGAGGCAAATCCCGTCAATTTTGCCTCGATTAGTGTTAGTGGCCTTTTGCAAATTGTAATTTTGGTAATACTGGCCTGGTGTACAAAAAATGGAGGTAGTCACTATATTTGACTTCCTTCCCCATTGCGGTGACGTCGACGATATCTCGAACATTGTGGTTTGGCGAAGTGCGTTCGACGGAGAACACCATTGAGGGAGACCACGGTAAGTCGTTCGCAAGTGCCGCCTGCAAGCTAAGACAACCGCCTTATTTGCATCCAGGAAGTCCGTTGAACCAAAGGACGCGTAAATGTACTGGTACTACCCGTACACAATAGCGTCATCCATCCAGCTTAGTGCGGTGAGATGGTTTCTCGAAGAAGACAATGGAGAAGCAGAGTCAGCGAAGAGTGAAATGATGGTTTCTTCGTCCGTGCTTTGTGATTTGATGCATCACTGCTCTGTGATTTGTGATAGAAGGGACAGGGGAGCAGACTCTGTCCTCTATACTGTACATGCGTCCAAGCACGGGAGGAAGAGGAGAGACGTTGCATTTTTCTATTCCTTCAATCAATCAATAAAGGAGCTTCGGTTCCATCCTGTTGGCTTTGGCAACACCGTCCACAATGGTTCCCACGGTGCCAAAAGCTATTTTCACATTTGGCTACACATTGTGGATGCCCTTAACCGTACCACTTGGTTTTGCTCCTGTGTGCTATCTATACAAATCTCAATTATATTGATCTAAAAAATTATAGAATCAAGATTAGTAAAAAGGAGGTGATTTTGCCACGTGGATGGCGGGGGAGGTTTCTTATTTTTAGAGGACGTTGTCCGGGCGGTTTGCTAACATGTGGTCCCACGTGTCAGTGCTTTACCAAGCCGATCCGCTTCCCACATGAGGCAGAACAACGACAGAAGCAACACGTGGTTAACTTGAAGAAGATGAGGGAGAAGCGGATTCAACAATGAGTGAAATGATGGTTGCTTCGTCCCTCCAACTTCTTTTTTTAGCATTATTACTTCGTCCCTCCAACTTAACTACGGGAAGGTGCAGCTTTGTGATTTGACGCCTCATTGCTCATTACTACGTCGGCGCCATGACTGGGTGCTTCACCCCGGCTGCTCTGCACTGTATTCCGGTATGGCACGTGGACCCGGTAGCTTGGTGCCCCACATGTCGGCGAAAGGGACTAGAAGATTTATGAAAGCGAGCGCTCCACTCTTACGACGGAGGAGTACACAACACGACGGCCCAGTGAACTGTCACTTGTACTGTATATAGTACTATAGTTTTGCTGTTTCGCACGATCCATCGATACAAACCCGATTAAACAGGAAAGGGCGGGATTTTTCCCGCGTGGTATATGATACTGGCCATACATTTCAAAGGCAATTTTAATGTATGCAAACTGAATAATTAAGTAACAATATGATATCTAGTAAAACTAAAAACACATATGATTTATTGTGTGAGAGTGTAGTAGTAGTGCTGTATTGCATAGTTGTTAGATGTAACATGCGAGAACGTGTAGAGATGTAGTTTTGGAGGGCCTATAGAGAGAAAAGTGTAATACGTTCACCGAACTTCAGAATAAGCTGATTACGGTCACTATATACGTTTTGCGGTGATTATACGGTCACTTGCTCACGGTTCAGCATCGGATTGCACTCTGTTGACCGGCCAAATAGTCTGCGTGGCACCATGTTGACTAGTTAAATTGACCACTTTCCTTGTGGGTCCCACCTGTCAGTTCGCATAGGGAAAAGGTCAGATAAACACAAATTTACGCAGGCGCAACAAGACTCCACCCCGTGCGCGGGAATCACCTGGTTGTGTATGTGTCTATCAGGGCCTGATGTGTGCGCATGCACGTGTAGGTTGAGCACTTGAGCGTGAGAGTGTGTGTTGGTCGTGTGGTGTACTGGTGTGTGCATGCATGCGTGCGTGTGTGCATGTGAGTGTTGCGTGCGTGCGTGGCTGCGTGTGTACGTGTGAGTGTTGCATGTGTGCGTGGGCGCATGTGTTCGTGTGAGTGTTGCGTGCATGCAGTTCGTGTGTGTATAATCACCACACCAGCTCCTGTGTGTTAAAACAGACGGCTCAGCATACCAATACAAGGCCACCTTGTCCGCTATGCCCGCGGTCATGACTTCGAACCACCGTCCAATATTTTTTTGTCGTTTGTTTTCATTCTTACTAGCAAGATGCCCGTGCGTTGCACGTAAAATCAAGATGCATTTTTATGACTAGTTTATCTTGTGAGAGAAAAGGATGAACGAGGGAAGGCCTTATTTGCAAATGCGGAGAGGTGTGTGGGTACCTTTTTGCAAAATTGTCATAGTTTCTTTCCTATCCATCAGATATAAATCGGACAACCTATATTGCAGGATGGCAGGCACACCATCATCACCAACTCTGTTTTTTATAAGAGTGTATTTTATCCCTACTCTTATAAAAAGCATAGTCGGTGATGATCGTGTGCCTGCCATCCTGCAATATAGGCCGTCCGGTCTATATCTGACGGATAGGAAGGAAACTATGGCAATTTTGCAAAAAAGATACCCACACCCCTCTCCACACTTGCAAAAAGGCCTTCCCTTGTTCATCCTTTTCTCCCACAAGATAAACTACTCATACAAATGCATCTTGATGTTCCGTGCAATGCATGGGCATCTTGCTAGTATTTTATAAGAGTGTAGATGTAGAGTAGATACAAGCCGACAGGTGGGCCCGATGGTAGTGAGATAATGTGATGCAACACTAGAGGTGCCATGTGGAGCGTTTAACTGGTCAACTAGTCGTGTCTTGAGCAAATACAGAGTTGTACGGTGAGCCCGTGACTGTATAATAACCACAAAACGTAAATGGTGACCGTAATGAGTGGATTCGGAAGTCCAATGTACGTATCGTGCTTTCTCTTCAAATACAATGATCGTCAATGTATATATCGCGAGAGAAAGATGAAACATGCGGGAATGTGCTGGGGGCTTAGTTTTAGAGGACCTGGAGATAGTTTGTCTGCGTACGTGAAAGGGGCGTAGATGCGGGGTATGCGATGGAGAGAGAGATGCTCTTCGTTTCTCTTTATTATGACTAACTTTATATATAGTACAAAAATATACAAATTCACAGTGCGGAATACATATCATTGTGGGCACCATGCAATGCAAGCGTTCATACTCCTCCATATAACTTTGTAATGTTGTATATATGTACAAATTCTAAAATATATTTTTGGCCACACTTTATTCAAAAGGAATGTTTTATGTGAAATAAACGTGAAGAGAGGGCTTTTCAGATCAATGGGGTACGTGATGTAACATGTGTGAATGTGTAGTTGATGCATTTGGCAGGGCCTAGAGAGGTATGTGTGTGTATTACGTATTCGAGAGAGGCATGGATAGAGGGGCCGACAGGGGGGCGTGGGAGAGATAGCACGAGAAATGAGAGTGGTCTAGAGAGAGAGAGACGAATATGACGTCATGGCGAGAGATTCCCTTGAGTGTGTATATGCAAGGGGGGAGTGGATAGAGGCACCAGGAGAATATTTTTGTGTGTGTGTGGTGTCTGTGTTGGTATGTGTGGGTGTGAGAAGATAACGAGCCGTGGGGGCAGAGGGTGTGTCACCGCGTGAGGTCCGGTGGGTCGAGGTGAGGCCCTTCGTTCGGTTCCGTCCTGCGCCACATTGGTCGGCCCGTGACGCATTTAGGGAGACCCATGGATGACTAGTCGTACAAGACAAAGATAGCATAATTGTGAAGGACTCTATGTCCACTGACAAAGCCGGCTAGGATTTGTAACCCTAGGTTCTCGGACTAAGGTAACCACTTTATCTCTGATATTACTATTCATCCAACCTAACTTTAAGGGGCATCCTATAGAATGCTCTGCTAGAATCATACTCGTCGATTAGGAAGAGAGGCGTGAGACAATGCGTGAGAGACAGGCCTAAAGATAATGTGCGTACAGGAGACACGTAGGCAGGTCTATGTATATAGAAAGGGTCGATGGGGATTGTGTGTGTGTATGCTTGCGAGAGGAAGAGTGCTTGTGATAAAGGTTAGTGAAAACAGTCGTAAATGGTTACGAGAGGGAGGGAGGGTTATATCAAGAGCATGTGTGCGAGAAAGACACCTCGGGAGAGAGTGTGTGAGCATGTGTGAGAGACCACCGATGGAGAGTGAAACTACACGTACAAGACTGCTGTACACATTGATTAAAGATATAAATTGTATCCAAATATTAGGATGGGATCATGATATTTGCAATTCGCGTAAGGAACGGTCATTGATCCATCAGACATCTAGATTCTATCGAATTTGAGCATGTCTATGTTATTATTCGACACAATTGATCCACATAGTTAGTATTTTGAACTCCAGACAATGCATCGCTTTAGCAATCGAATATAAATGCGAGTATAGTTCATGTTGTGTGTGTAAAGCACATTATACATATGAAAGTTACACAGTGAACATTATAAATAGCTACCTATGAACTAGCATACATTTGAATTCAACTTAAGGTGGTTTTAAAAAATCAAATTCAACATGAAGTCCATTCAATTATTTGAATTTGATATCATGGCATTTGTAAATCATACCTAAATTATGGGGGCACCAATCTTTGCTCTGATTTTGTACATAATAGTATATGTAGTCGTGTACAAAATAGATTCAAATTTAGCTCCTCCATTCCAAAATAATCGTAGTTATAGGATTTTCAAGTGTCAAAATTTCAAAAAGAAGCGGATAATTTAATGAGGTTTTCAAACATACAAGGTCAAATTTAATGTTGTCTATTTAGGTCAATCCTCAAAGTTCAAGAGTACTCTAAACGTGAATGCTTGTGTTTCAAAATTTTGAACGAAGCGCCAAAAGAGCCTCTACTCGCCCGAAACCGCGTGAGACCAATGTTTGGTAGTACAAGGAAATTACTTTTCTAATAACTCCGACCCGTGAAACCTACCGACCCGACGTCCAAAGGTCTGAACCGGGGTAGGTTTGTAGCTTCATCTAGACGCCACGCAACCGCCTCCGAAAAACATTCATACACAATGGCCGCCTAAGCACACATGCGCGCGGCCAAAATCGTTCCCGTCCACTATTTGGGACACCTGGGATTACCATCCTACCCCCGACCCGCAGTAGGTCCAAAATTTAAGAGGGGGGCAAAGTTTGTACTTTCCCCAAATTTCAAACAAACGCGTCCCATCTTCTGTTAAAAAAAGCCAAAAACAAGCGCGTCCCAGACCAAAACATGGTTCTCCCCCTTCCCCCCCGCCCACCCGTCTGATTCCCCATTCATACTCCGTGGGCGCAAAAACTACCTCTCCACCAGCCGTGAAACCCCGGCGTCCTCCGTCCGCCACCCCATTCCACACATCAACCGCCGCCCTCCTCCATCACGCCGGAGCCGATACCCCGATGTCGTCGTCCACCGCAACCTCAACCGCAATGCTCTCCACGGCTAGTAGTTGACGTCGAGGCCGAGCCGTCCGTACCCGAGCCAGTTCAACCACGCCGTCCTGTGCCTCACCGCTGCCGCTCCAACTTCGCCACCCTCCACCGCACCGGAGTTGTTCCTGCTATGCGGTCCTTCGCCGCCTCAGATCTGCTTCCCCTCCGCCGACATACGGCCACGGCAACACAGTCAACAATTTGGCCATGGGTTCGTCCAAGCCTGCACCCTCCAGAACATCAGTTTCCCCGGCAAAAAGAAGAAGATCGGCGCGACCTGTGGAGGCGACCACACCGGCAACCGAAAATGGTACTCCTCTTCCCTTATTCTTGCAAATCTTACATGTCTGCTTGCACGGTATTCATCCCATCCCATAGAAGACACTAGTTGACCGCTTCTTCTTGATACTAGATGTTCCTAGTAACTCGCGATGCACAAGGTTTCTCCTCATATACTATTTCACCTCAGCTAGAGGTCTGTCGCCCCCCTGAATTTCAACTTGTAGTCAGTTGATTCCCAATTAACGGAAGCATTCCCCGGCGTAACAGGCGCTAGTCCGCCTATTACGCCGGGGAAGCAGCGCCTCGGTGTTTATCTTAGGGGCATGTGGGGCCTAGAGCTACTGGCGCCCGATCTGGAGGTCGGCCGGTATTAAAGGGATGGCCTGGGGGCGCTGCCAAGCACGGCGGTGGTGTGAAGTCGAGGGGAGCGCGGGGCGGCGGAGGCAGGGTTCTGGGCCGGTGGTCGCTGGCGGTTCGAGAAAGATCGTCAACAGTGACTGGCGGGAGGTAGACGAAGGCCATCTGCCCGTTCCTTATAGATCAGACGGTTCATTAAAAAAATCGACTGACCTATTTATTTTCAGTCGACTATTATCTTGATATGACCACATGTGGTGGTGTGCTAGAGGAGTACCTGCATTTCCTGTGCTCATATATTACAAAATCATACGGAGTAGAATCTAATTTTGTTTGCCATGCAATGTTGTAGAGCTATCATATGTCTCCTGTCATTTATTTTTCAGCTATCTGCTACTTTATAGTGCACTAGTTCTGCACACACTTCACCCATACTCTCACTATTGTGTTTTTATGCAAGGGTATTTCAGACTCTGCTGCTATAAGAGAAGCAAAAAAGAAAAGAGAGAAGTCGCTCCAGCGTCGTACGCAGATAGGCCAGACACGTTTCAGCCTTATAATAGGTGCAGTGTCAGTAGATGGAGACGGTAAACGTAGCTCTGGAGTTGATGACCTCGCTCGCAATGAACCACCATCCCAGGTGCTTGCTTTAACTTCGGGGTGTCATATGTGGTTGCATGTTCCATATGGTGTCTAGCTTGTATTCGAAAGGCCGAAGTCGGTCTTTATTAAGATAAGGAAAGATATTTTTTACATGAACCACCATCCCGTGAGCACCAGAAGACAAATAGCTAGTCAGGGCACTGGCCGAGCCAGTGACAAGCCCAACAAAGAGAGGCATCACCTGGAAGCCAACTAAAAAGCCGCGATGGTGGCAAAGCAGCCCACCTCCCACCAGGCTCTTAGGTCCTAGATGATTATGGTCACCACTCCAGTCGGATGTCTAGCTTGTATTGCTTCCAATTTGGTTAAATTGCATCTGCTTAGCTTACACATTATACCTTTGAATATGACATGCCTTTCTGTTTTTGGTACATACTAGTACATCTATGTATTAACCATGTTCTTACATCAAACTAATGTTCTTGTGTATCCCTCATCAATCACTTATGACGAGACAGTCAGGTAAGTGAATCACTCCTCATTTAAAGAATGCAGCGCCAGCCTCCCAACATGATTCTCAAGAAACAGCAAGGCTAGATGAAGATAGTGAACGTAGCTCTGTAGTTGATTACCGCATTTCCCCTACACTAGCATCACAGGTGCTTGCTCTAACTTGGCAGCGTGATATGTGGTTGCATGTTGCATATGGTGTCTAGATTGTAATTC
The DNA here is from genome assembly GCF_002575655.3 of Aegilops tauschii subsp. strangulata. Taxonomy (NCBI): domain Eukaryota; kingdom Viridiplantae; phylum Streptophyta; class Magnoliopsida; order Poales; family Poaceae; genus Aegilops; species Aegilops tauschii. The sequence goes on along the minus strand of NC_053040.3, from coordinate 124,805,135 downwards.
TTCCAATCTGGTTAAACTGCATGTGCTATTCTGCTTTGCTTATACATTATACCTGTTAATGTGACATGCCTTCCTGTATTTAGTACATAGTACATCTATCTATTAAGCATGTCCTCACATAAAACTATTGTTTTTTTGTATCCCGCATAAATCAATATGACGAGACACCTTCAGTATATGCAGTGTGATATTAGTTGCATCTTTGATATGATTAATAGCATGCGCTGCTTCTAATTTGTTGAAATGCCATTTATGATGGGACACTTTTAGCTTGGCAGAGTCATATTGGTTGCATCTTTCACGTGGTGTCTAGCTTGCATTGCTTCTTATTTGGTGAAATGGTTTCTACTTAGTTTACACAAACAGTTGTGAATATGCCATGCCGTCCTGTTTTTCGTATTATTCCATCCTGGAATCATGTGTTTGCCTTACATCAAAGTAGTGATTGTCAGTATCATGCACGAATGAGTTCTGAAGAGTGAATTTTATTGCTTTTTCTTGTCGGTTTTACTTGACAATTCAAAATCGATAAAGCGGAAGGAAGTTAGGAAGGCAGCAGATGAAGGTGCTCCTTCCAAATGGAGGGCCTCTACAGATTCTACTCCTCCATCCCCCCAAGATGATTTCCAAGACAACACATGCATAGACACTCAACGTAGTTGTGTTGGTAATGAGCACGTCTCCCCTAGTGCACCATCACAGGTGCTCCCTCTAACTTGGCACTGTTATATGTGGTTGCATGTTATGTATGATGTCTAGCTTGTATTGCTTCTAATTTTGTTGAATTTCATCTGCTTACTTTACACATTATACTTGTGACTAAGACATGTGTTCCTGTTTCTAGAACATACAATATCTGTCTATCACACCATGTTCTTACATCAAAGTACATTTGTTCTGAAGAACTAAATTGTTATTCGTTTTTCTTATCTACTTGACTTAACATGGCACAGAGAAAGAGGAAGCAAGACAGAATGACAGGGAAAGGGAAGCGGAACAATCCTACAGATTCTGCTAGTACTGATGGTGCAATAGAAGGTCAAAGTCCAGCGGAAAATTGTACCGACAGGGTATACCGTGCTACACGAGCTGCAGAACAAGCCAAACAGAAACAAATAGTTGCCACCAAACAAGCAAAGACAACCCTAGTTGTTACAACACCTTCCACAGTACCACCAGCTGCACGATTTACTCATTGGTCAACTCAGCTAGCAGCACGTTCCCAAGCTCCCTTGCCACCTGACACTACTTCCGAAGCACTCTTGACACAAGATGAGTTGGCAAGATCAGATGAACTTTGTGAGCTTCGACAGCAAGAAGGTAGTTGCTGGAGTCAAGTTACAGTTGCATGCTTCTTTATATGTAGTCTCACAGTTTGATGTACACTAACACTTCCTATGTTTGTTGTTGGACTAGCACCTAGGCGCAAGAGGAAACAAACATCAGGGATAATGCTCGATAGGTTAACTAAATCTAGAGGAGGAAGAATGGAGATCCGTTTTGAGGCAGGTTTAAAAAGGCCACGTGATGCTACAGAGCCAACCAAGTTAGTATCAGAGGCAGCGGTTGCTGTTAGGTGTCATGTACGTATCCTCCCAACATGGATTCAGTACAGGAATGACAAAGACAAAACCCAGTTCAACACCTTCCTCGACCATTTATCTGTAAGTATGGTTATGTATGGAAACTAGTAATATCATCTTGCTCTGTCCAATACTTTCTAGGTTGCTGATAATGAGACTCCCATAATTTTCAACAGATGAGGTTCAAGTTGGATAGCCAAGATGATGCAACCAGACAAGCTTGCACCCATGTTTTCAAGTCTGCTCTGCGACAGTATCGGTATAACTTGAGGAAAGCTCACTTTGAAGGCAAGGCTAACAGTGAACTTGCCCAAACATCTCCAGTGGAAAATATATCTGATGAAGACTGGAGAGGCCTTGTTAAACACTGGTCCGATCCGAAGTATCAGGTACATTACATATATATGTCATCAGATCACATGTTGAAGTCCTATTTACGCATGTGCCACACAAATCTACATCTTGTAGGTGAACTGTTCAAAGAACAAGGCCAACCGTACGAAAGTGAAATTCCAACAGACGACAGGATCTCGTAGCTATATTGCACACTGCGAGGCCTTGTAATTAGCTGCTATTTCACTCTTTTCGCTGTACCATATTATCAGATCTATATTGACTTGTTCCAAATGCAGAGGAAAGCCCGCAAGGACCAAAAAGTACCTGAACCAAATGCTGTGGAAATCTTCAAGGACTGTCACACCAGCAAGAAGAAGGGCATGACTACACCAGTCAAAGCCGCTGTTGTAAGTCCTTAATCCTCATGCATTTTAACTACTACTTACTCTGACTTGTGCCTTGAACTGCATGGTTTGCAGCCAATGCCTATTACTCTTTTCAATTTTATACACAATTGTCTTAGCGTACCATTGCACCTTACAAGGTTTAAAAGAGAGGAGTGATGTTCCTTTGATCTTGACCTGTAATCTAGTTCTGTGCTGCACTTGCCCACACAACGTTACAATTGCCTGTTTGTCTATTCTCAGTTGTTTTGTGATATGAATGATGTCATACTATGCTTACCGTATTATAAACTTCGTCTCTTTATCCTTAGCCCTCAATACAATGTGAAGAAATAGACAATACATTAGCGATGGTACATGGTCATATGTTTGGAACCTGGTTTTATTATGTACTTTGCAATAAAATACAACTATTATTTTACATGGGTTCACCAGAATAAGTTCTGTATATAGACCAAAGCTATTTTGTTTGGTTTTGCTGCCTCCTTAATATCTTCTATTCTGGTACTACTAATGTAAAACCACAACTTTTCAGCGAGCTGTGGAAAAAATGGTGGAACTGCCACCTTCTGAAGGGGGCGAGGCAACTATAACCGCAATGTCAGCTCTTGCTGCAGTGGGTCAGTACATGTCCACTAACAGTGCCAAAAGCACATTCCTGCGTAATACTGCTTGGTTGTTAAGGCAATCTCGTCCAAACTGCCTCATGATCAAGATATGCAAGCTCAAAACAATGTTGTATCTGCGCTCCAGACACAAGTCCATTTCCTAACAGAGACCCTTTGTGAAACAAGGAGAGACATTGTTCGATGTTGTCAAGATATGCATGGTTTTGAAACCAGACTATCAGACATTTGCTATGTTGTTCAGGAGCCTAGGAGAACTGAAGGCGAAGGTTATGCTGCTCCATCGGACAATACATCATGAAAACGTAATAGTCAGGTCAAATGAACTAACCTTCTGAACTTCTGGTGGTGCATTTATCTGCTAGACTGTTAACTTTTATGCCAACCTTCCTTTTGTTTTATAGTTGTAATTTGTTTTGGTGCGATACAAAATTTGTTCTTAACGTGCAGCCACCAGCTGAAGAAAATAGCAAGCCATTTTTGTATAGTGTAGGGTGTTCCCTATATTTGAACTGGTGGCGAACTTTGATGCCCACCGGCTGTAGTTAACATGGGCCTCCTACGGGCCATACAAACAATGGGCCTTCTAAGGGACGTAGAAACAATGGGCCTTCTACGTGGCGTAGAAACAATGGACCTTATACGGGCCATAGACACAATGGGCCTTCTATGAGCCGTATCATCAATGGGCCTTCTACTGGCTTATGATCGCTTGGCCAAACATGGGCCAATAACAGACCACACTATGGCCGTAAATGGGCTAGAGTTGAAATCGTCCATTCATGGGCCGACCATAACGGGTCGTCGTTAATTGTAAGTGCATCTAGTGCCCCTTAGTGATTTTGGTGTATTGAAGACTTATAGGTTAAGGGACTAATGTGTTTATGAGTGTACACAGGTCTATAAGTCTATGAGGAGTTTGATATTTACAGAGAAAGTTGACCCCTAAAAATGAAGTTCTTCGACTGAAGGCTTTGGATTTCTGAAGACTTTCTGAAGACTTTGAAAGTGAAGAAATTGGTGTGACCTTGAAGACTTGGTATTCATTCGAGGAACATGAAGCGTGAAGACTTTTGTTTTCGTAGTTTCATTTTCTCTTTCTTGAGTCATAGGAAACACCGTACTGTTAAAGGGGGTCGAGGAAATACTAAGGGAAAATTTCCATGTGATGCTCAACTCAAAATCCTAAACCTACCAATCCCTTCGAGTGAAGCCTTTGGAAGTCTCATACAGTTCAGTCATATTCTTCAGTGACAGAGACAAAGTTCTTCTGGTCTCTGAGGAATTTGTTCTGACTAAGGAGTTAGGAATTCGCCAGTGTGGATTGCCTACATAGTGAGGAACATGATAGCCCTGAGGGATTTGATACTCAAATTTCCGACCGTTGTTGTGTTATACGCCAACTGTCCCAAAATATCTACCCACCTAACGGTCATATCATTGAAGGGCATTTATGTCTTATCATGTTGAGCTGCTCCCTAGGCTATAAATAGCTGCCCCCTACAACCACTAGCTGGTTGGCTGCTCCGAGAGAAACTGACACTTGTCATTTGAGAGCATCCCATCCTCCGAGGACCTTGAGCGAAAATCATCAAGTGAGGAACACCCAAACCCAAACACCTACAAACCCAAAGTGATTGAGCATCACTGAAGAGATTGATCTTGCGTGGATCCGATGCTTGTTACCTTTGAAGACTGTGCTTCTTCCAGACGGTTAGGCGTCATGGTCTAGAGCATCCAAGAGGAAATTGTGGATCGCCGAGTGACCGAGTTTGTGAAGGTTCGAAAGTCACCTGAAGACTTACCACGAGTGATTGGGCGAGGTCTGTGTGACCTTAGCTCAAGGGGAATACGGTGAGGACTAAGTGTCCTGGACTGCGTGTTCAGGACTGGGTGTCCTGGATTGTGTGTCCTCAGGTTTAAATACCTAGCCGCCCTAACCAGACGTACAACTGAGACAGCAGTTAGAACTGGTCTACCAAATCATTGTCTTCACCAAGCCAACTGGTTCTATTTCCTCAACTCTTTTATTTCCTCATAACTGTGTTGTGCACTTGTTCATATCTGTGTTTGAAGACTTTGACTGAAGACTTTCTCAATTTCCTCAGTTCAATTTCTTCAGTCTGTTTGTCTTCATCCTGTGTTATCCTGTGTTTACGCTTTCTGTACTCTGTGCTTGTCTTCATTTCATCATGATGACCATGCGTGTGTTCTGCTATGCATACTTTTGAGTACTTATTCTGCTGCAAGTACTTCTTCGCTAAGGAATTTCCTCACTGGCAAATTCCTCAGTGAAGAATTCATAAAAATCGCCTATTCACCCCCCTCTAGTCGATATAACGCACTTTCAATTGGTATCAGAGCAAGGTACTCCCTTGTTCTGTGTGATTTTGGTTTAACTGCCTGGAGTTTTAGTTATGTCGACCGCAGGTATGATCAAGGTCTCTGCTGGGTGTCCTACCTTCGACGGGACGGACTACCCCTACTGGAAGAATAAGATGCGAATGCATCTTGAGGCAATTGATAACGATTTCTGGTATGTTGTGGGAAATGGTGTTCCCTCTGTCTCACCCTCACTGAACGCTACCGATGTGAAGAGATTCAAGCAACTCGATTCTCAAGCAAAGAATATCATATGTGGCCATCTGAGCAAAGGACAGTATGGAAGAGTGAGTGCTTTGGAAACTGCTAAGCTTATCTGGGATAGGCTGTCCAAAGTGAATGAAGGAGTCTCAACTCAGCGTGACTCTCGAGTTGATGTTCTTCGCAATCTCTTCAACCGCTTCAAAAGACTCGACAATGAAAATGTTCAACAAACCTTCGATCGCCTCACTGACATCTCAAATGAGCTTCAAGCGCTTGGTGCCACTGACATCACTGACCATGAGGTGGTGAAGAAATTGTTGAGATCGCTTGATTCCTCATTTGATACTCTGGCATTGGTGATACAAGAACATGCTGATTACAAGTCACTTGATCCCGCTGATATCCTCGAAAGGCTAAATACTCATGAGTTCCAGCTTGCTTAAACGAGAGACCTCTATGGTTCGAGCTATGGCAGATCACGTGCACTGAAGGCCAAGGCAGTTTCTGAGTCTGAAGATGAAGACTCTGGCAGCAGCCTTGGTGATCCTGAAGAACTGAGCCAGGAACTAGCACTGCTCGTGAAGAAATTTCAAAAGTTCTCAGGACGTGGTCGCTTTGGAAGATCCTCAAGGAGCAATGATTCCTCATCCAGTGACTACAAGAAGAGGCTTTGTCACAAATGCAAGAAACCTGGACACTACATTCAAGATTGTCCTCAGTGGGAAAAGGAATCAAAGAAGAAGAAATACAAGGATTACAGTTCTGATGATGCGAAGAAAAAGAAGAAATCCTCAAAATCTTCATCATCAAAATCCTCAAAGTCTTCATCTCACAAGAAGAGCAGCTCCAAGAAGGCTCGGGCATTCATTGGCAAGGAAATGGACTCTGAAGCTGAATCTGAGGAACATGAGGAAGAGGAGGCATCTGAGGAGTCCGAGTCTGGAGTAGCGAGTCTAGCTCTCGCTACTACATACGTCAGCAAGTCTATCTTCAACTCTGAAGAAAATGGCTTCACCAACAAGGCTGATGAAGGCAATGATGACTACGCTCCCACCTATTGCTTCATGGCAAAGGGTTCCAAGGTACTCAAATATACCTCCTCTGAATCTAGTGAGAATGATTCTGATGAAAACCTCAAGCCCAGCTACTCTAAACTTGCTAAGATTGCTGTGAAACAACAAAGGGCTATTGAAAAGGTTCAAAACATGCTAGACAAAAGTGATGATATATGTTGGGTGAAGAAATGGATCGCACTAAAACCTTGACTGAAAATCTTCAGAGACTTCAGACTAGGTTTGACAACCTTCAAGGTCATCATAACACTCTTATCTGATCATGAGAAGCTTTCTTATGAATTTCTTCAAAGAAAGCAAGATCTTGAGAAGGTAAGAGTGAGTTATGAAGATCTTCAGAAGGAGCGCGATTCATTACTTGCTCAACAAATCAACACTGCTCAGGAAGAATTTGTTCCTCCATGTTTGAAATGCAGTGAATGTGAATCTGCTAATTCTTCACCTGAATGTTCAAATGCTTCTAATGCTACAAATTCTTCAACTGTCTCTGCTATCACTAATTCCTCATCTGAGGACATTACTAGTATCACTGACGATGCAGGGCTGAAGGAATTGTACATGACATGCATGTACAAAAGCCTCAAAGAGCATCAGACTCTTTGTGATGTGCTTAAAAAGCATATCCTCAACAGGAACCCTAGGAAAGAGGGTATTGCCTTTGAGAGGAAACTCAATGCTGATGGTACATATTGGAAGCCTGAGCAGTACCCCAAAACCTCATGGGTTGCGGCAAAGGGACCTCCAGTTGATCCATCTAATTTATCTGGCTTTACATGTGAATCTTCTCATTCTTCTGATGAGTCATTTAACTCCAACTATAATCTGTTTAAAAATCAGAATGGTGAAGCATTTGCTAGATATGTTGCCACTAACTGCAGGAACGGTTCTCCTATGAAGAAAATCTGGGTTCCCAAAAGGTGCCTTGAAATTCTTCAGGTGAATGTCCTCATGACACCACCTGTGAAGAATAGGAACCCCAGATCAAATTCTTCATATGGATCCAAGTCCTCATACGGATCGAATTCCTCACGTGGATCATATTCCTCCAAAGGATCAAAGTCCTCATATGAACATCATCATGCTAAAAACTCTGTTTCGCAGGGAAGAGCTAAGGGCTATGAATATGAGCATTATTCTTCTAATCATTATGTTCATAAGTCCTCGAAGAATTTCTCTGCTTATTCATATGCTTACCCTAACTCCTCTTATGTGAAACAAAATGGATTGGCTTCTATGCCACCTTTCTCGTATGGAGCTCCCAGAGTAATGAACTCTTTGCCACCCCTTCAGATGTGGGTGGTGAAGAAAAAGAACTAATCTTTTATGCAGGGTCAGGTCTCCAGACGTACTTTAACGTCTGAAGAATTTGCTGGAGACCTAAAAAGTGCCTGAAAGGACACAGGCTAATCATGAAGAAATGAACTTTCATTTCTCACATCCTCATACTGTTTTAACTATTGCATTGCTTGATGAAATTGGTCTGATGAATTGTGATGTCATATTCTTCACTAATGAAGTATATGAAGTTCGTAAGCTGCGCTAATTCATCTGCAGGATGATCAACCCAAAGCCACTGAGTGGGTCCTCGATAGTGGATGTACAAATCACATGACTGGTGACAAGAATCTATTGATGGATGCTCCCTTATCACCATCGCATCTGAAGCATATCATCTTCGCTGACAAAGGCAAAAGTCAGGTATTGGATCTAGGTAAGGTTGCGATCACAAAGGATCGACACATGGACAAAGTCATGCTTGTCAAGTCCTTAGGATACAACCTTATGTTTGTCTCAATGCTTTGTGATCTTGACATGGTTGTTTTCTTTGGCAAGTATTGTTGTGTTGTGGTTATGGAAGCTGACAATTCCAAAGTCTTCGAAGGCTTTAGGAGAGGAGACTTGTATATTGTTGATTTCTCTACAGGACCGCAACCAGCCGTGTGCCTACTTGCAAAAGCTTAAGAAGGCTGGCTATGGCATCGACGACTTGGTCATGCGGGCATGAGGAATTTGCACACGCTTGCGAAGAAGAAGCATGTCATTGGCATTGAGAATGTCAAATTCCTCAAGGATCACTTATGTGGAGCCTGTGAAGCTGGAAAGATGACAAAGGCTAAGCATCCAACGAAGACTATCATGACCACTACTCGCCCATTTGAATTGCTTCACATGGATCTCTTTGGTCCTAATCATTACTCAGCAGTCACAAATGATGCATCTCTCTATGGCTTTGTTATTGTTGATGATTACTCTCAATACACATGGGTACACATTGTTACTTACAAACATGAAGTGAAGGAAGTCTTCAAACGATTTTCCTCGAGGGCTTCAACCAACTTTGGTGTGAAGATCAAGCACATCAGAAGTGACAATGGAACTGAGTTCAAGAATTCTGGTCTTGATGACTATCTTGATGAACTTGGTATTACTCATGAGTTATCTGCTCCTTACACTCCTCAGCAGAATGGCGTCGTGGAGCGCAAGAACAGAACTCTTGTTGAGATGGCTTGCACTATGCTTGATGAATACAAGACGCCTCGTCACTTCTGGATTGAGGCAATTTATACTGCGTGCCACATCATCAACAGGGTATATCTTCACAAATTCTTCAAGAAGACTGCCTATGAACTCCTCACCGACAAGAAACCCAATGTGAGTTATTTCAAAGTCTTCGGTGCTAAATGTTGGATTAGAGATCCTCATCACAATGCTAAATTTGCACCGAAAGCACATGAAGGTTTTATGCTTGGTTACGGAAAGGACTCGCACACCTACAGAGTCTTCAACAACGTTCTTCACAAGGTTGTTGAAACTGTAGATGTGTGGTTCGATGAAACTAAGGGCTCGCAAAGAGAGCACCTACCCTCTGTGATAGATGAACCAGCACCTGAGAAAACTATCAAGTTCAAGGCTACTGAGGATGTCATTCCTACCGAAGAATCTGCTGAAGAATTCATTCCAGAACATGAAGAACGTCGAGCTAATGCACCTGAAGAAAATGCTGAAGAAAATGATGCTGAAGAAAATGCTGATCAAGTTCCTCGACGAGAACCAGCTCATCCTCGCGTTGCAAAAGAAGTGCAAGTTGAAAAGATCATCGATGACATTGAAGCACCAGGTCCTCTCACACGCTCAAAAGCTTCACATTTATCTAACTTTTGTGGGCACTATGCTTTTGTCTCTATCACAGAGCCCACTAAGGTAGATGAAGCATTTCTGGAGCCTGAGTGGATTCAGGCCATGCAAGAAGAATTACATTAGTTCGAGCTCAACAACGGCTGGGAACTGGTCAAACGTCCAGATCCTCGCAAGCACAATATCATTGGCACAAAGTGGATCTACCGCAACAAGCAAGATGAAAATGGCCTTGTGGTGAGGAATAAGGCACGACTCGTAGCTCAAGGCTACACACAGGTTGAAGGAATTGATTTCAATGAAACTTTTGCACCTGTTGCTAGACTTGAGGCTATTCTCATATTACTTGCTTATGCTAACCATCATGACATCATCTTATATCAAATGGATGTGAAAAGTGCATTCCTCAATGGTAAGCTTGAGGAAGAAGTATATGTTGCTCAACCCCTAGGTTTTGAAGATCCAAAGCATCCTGACAAAGTCTTCAGACTCAATAAGGCCCTCTATGGCCTCAAGCAGGCCCCTCGGGCATGGTATGATACTTTGAAGGAATTCCTCATGAAGAAAGGCTTCAAACCCGGTTCACTCGACCCTACTATTTTCACTAAATCTTATGATGGTGAATTGTTTGTGTGCCAAATATATGTTGATGATATTATCTTTGGCTGTACTGACCAACGTTATAGTGATGAATTTGCCTATATGATGAGTGAAGAATATCAAATGTCTATGATGGGAGAGTTGAAATTCTTCTTAGGTCTTCAAATTCGTCAATAGCGCAATGGCATATTCATATCTCAGGAGAAATACCTCAAGGATGTACTGAGGAAATTCGGCATGCAAGATTGCAAAGGCGTCAAAATTCTGATGCCCACAAATGGCCATCTGTGCACTGATGAAAATGGTACTGACTTCGATCAAAAGGTATACCGCTCCATGATTGGTTCTTTATGTATCTATGTGCATCTAGGCCAGATATTATGCTTAGTGTTTGCATGTGTGCCCGATTTCAAGCTACACCGAAGGAATCACACCCTAAGGCTGTGAAACACTTAGATTATGGTACCCCAAGGGCTCGGCTTTTGATCTCATTGGATATTCTAACTCTGACTATGCTGGTGATCGTGTGGACCGCAACTCAACATCTGGTACATGTCATTTCCTCGGACGATCTTTGGTCTGTTGGTCCTCAAAGAAACAGAACTGCGTATCACTGTCTACTGCTGAAGCTGAGTACATTGCTGCTGGTTCTTGCTGTGCTCAATTGCTGTGGATGAAGCAAACTCTCAAGGACTACGGCGTCAACGTGAAGAATGTGCCTCTCTTCTGTGACAATGAGAGTGCCATCAAGATTGCTCACAACCCAGTTCAGCACTCGAAGACAAAGCACATTCAGATTCATCATCATTTTCTTCGTGATCATGTGTTGAAGGGCGACATTTCTATTGAGCATGTGAAGACTGAAGAACAACTAGCCGATATCTTCACAAAGCCCTTGGATGAGAAGAGATTTAGCAAGTTGTGGTGTGAGCTAAATATCCTAGAATCTTCGAATGTTCTTTGAAAAGGACACTCATCCTAACACTTATGCAAAATTGATGACTTAGATGTGCAACACATGAAGAAACGTTTTTATTCAATCAATGAAGAATAACACTCTAAGTGTGAAGAAATTAATGAAGAATTTGATTCTCAGAGCCCTACGACAATTGTACGCGGTGTCCGAAATCATCATTCTTATACGGTGGGTCATGCCACCACAAAAGTTGAAAATCTTCAATTTGAGTTTTTCCACAGTTTTTTAAATTCCTCGGTTGTTCATGTTCTTCAACTTTGCATTGTCTTCACCTTCTCCGTTGTTTTTCTTCATTGGCTATATATATATATGTGTGTGTGTGTGTATGTATGTATGTAGCGACCAGACCTCAAATAGTCTGATCTACCATGCACCAGTGTCATCCCTGGATCAGTAATGCTGACACGCACAGTACAAATGCAGGATTTATAACAGAGTAGCAATCACACACTTATTATAACGAGTATCTCAAGAGAGAAATAAGTATGACAAATATGGCTTAAGGCCATCTAATACGATAACAGCGGAAGACTTGGAAGATAAGTGAGTCCATCAACTCCAACGGCATCACTAAGTATAAGACCACCACCTAAGGCACCTTACTCGTCGTCTGAAAAGTGTGCAACATGAAACGTTGCAGCCCGAAAACGGGTCAGCACATGGAATATGCTGGCAATGTAACACATCGAGAGTAATGAACATAATAATGCTATACTACATGCATATATGGCTGGTAGAAGGCTCTATGGTTACAGTTTTTGCAAAAAGCCAATTTTTCCCTACTACAAAGGAATAAATTTTATTTAACTATCATGGTGGTTGTTAAACATTGAGAATGGTTGACAGCATTCTCAATCCCAATTAAGTATCATCAATAACCCAACAAAATTAATTAAAGTAACATGATGAGATTCACATGATAATCCAAATACTAGATACTCAAGATGTCCATAACCGGGGACACGGCTAACCATGATTAGTTTATACACTCTGCAGAGGTTTGTGCACTTTTCCCCACAAGACTCGATCTCCTCCATTGGGATTCTCGCACTTCATGGTGTTTGAGAAACGGATGACCGAGACACAGTCTTTCAGAAGTGTTTGCACCTTACGATGTGATAGACCGTACCAACCTACATCCCCTACATCTGCTAGTCTACAACGTAAGAGTTCACACAACTTAGTCAACTATGCTAGAGCCCATAATAGCTTGCGGCTGCACACGGAAGTTTCTAGCATGAATAATCTCATGATCCCTTTCAACCTGGGTGGCGGTCCAAAAGAAAACAGGCAATCCTGGAATACCCAGGTACCTCAATCCACCCAGATGTGAGTTTTAGTTGCCACCTTAAGGTTAACCATTAATTAACAATCTCACATCTGTCATGGTAACACTCAAACCCAATCCACGTCTACTAGCATAGCATAGCAATATGAGAAAACGTAGAAGTAACTCCCAAAGGTTTGATAATAAACAGGGCAATAGGTACTACCTCAACTACTTCCCAATTCCCACAGCTTAATTAGATCCTAACCATGTAATGTTTGAGGGTTGATCTAATGCAATAAAACTGGGTAGTAAAAGAAGTATGATCAAAGTGTTACTTGCCTTGCTGATGATCCGTGAAACCTAGAGATTCGAAGTAGCAAGCGGCGCACTCCGGGTACTCTATCGCAAACAAACAAGAAAACAATAAGCACTCATCTAATGCATAGGTAAAACTCAAATAAAGATCTAACCAGAAAGTTCAACTTAAGAACTCCGGTTTGCAAAAAGAATCGAATCAAACGAAGCAACGAAAGTCAAACGGCGAAAGAAACAAGCTTCGTTTACTAATATGGATCTAAGTCAAATTTTACAGTAGCGAAAACTTGTTTGAATAGGTTAAAAGGAAAGAAAATTTCGAGACGAAACTCTAGGCGCTTGAATCGCCTGATTCCGATAAACGAGCTAAAAGATAAACCAGAAAGAAAATCTGATCAGAAACCGCGATCTGGGAAATCGCGGAAAAATCCGACGAAAAAGAAAACTGACGAACAGTTAAACGAACGGACGTTCGTTAGCTGCGACGAACCGACGAACAGCTTCGTTAAAACGAACGGATCGGTGAACGTTCACTAACTAACTAAACCAAAAAAAATAAACCGATCTAAAAAAATCTAGGGTTTCGAAAAAAAATAAACCGGACGGTTTTTTTTTAAACCGGCACGGCGGCGGCGGCGGCGGTTACCTCGGCGAGGTACTCCGGCGGGGCTCCGGCGGGGTCTCCGGGGTGCGGTGAGAGGCGGCGGGGTGCGGGCGTCGTCGGGGAGGCGAGGGGGCGACGTGGCGGCGGCGTACGGGCTCCGGGCCGGCGGCTCCTTCGGGCGGCGGGGTCGGCTCCGGCGTCGGGCTCCTTCGGTCTCGGCGGGTCGGGTGTGAGGGAGGGGGCGGGGCTGGGGGAGTATATATGGAGGGGGTGTGCTGCCTTGGGGGAGGGGGCAAGGCGGCGGACGGCGGGGTCGTGCAGGACTCGGGCGGCGGCGTTGCCATGCTCGGGAGGGAGACGGAGGCGCGGCTGGGCTGGGCCGCTCGGCTGGGCTTCGGCCCAGTCGGCGCTGGCGCGATTTTTTTAAATAATTTCGCCGAACCTAAAAAAATCATAGAAAAATAAATAAAAATCCAAAAATTCCAAAACAAATTTTCACCGTCTAATTAAAATAATTAGAACGAGATGAACATTTTCTTGGCCCAAAAATACAGTTTTGAAAACATGCAATTTTTCTAATGCAATTAAAATTGCAAATAAAATCCAATATTTGATTTTAATATTTTTCCTCCAATATTTCAATTATTTTGGAGAAGTAATATTTTCTCCTCTCATTTATTTTAATATGAAATATTTTTCGGAGAGAAAAATAATTAAAACCAAAATCCTCGTTTTATTATTTGATAAAAATCAAATATGAAAACCGCGAAAAATCTCCAACTCTCTCCTAGGGTCCTTGAGTTGCTTAGGATTTCGAGGATTTGCCAAAATGCAATAAAATATGCTATGCAATGATGATCTAATGTATAACATTCCAAACTTGTTTGAATAGGTTAAACGGAAAGAAAATTTCGAGACGAAACTCTAGGCGCTTGAATCGCCTGATTCCGATAAACGAGCTAAAAGATAAACCAGAACGAAAATCTGATCAAAAATCGCGATCTGGGAAATCACGGAAAAATCCGACGAATAAGAAAACTGACGAACAGTTAAACGAACGGACGTTCGTTAGCTGCGACGAACCGACGAACACGTTCGTTAAAACGAACGGATCGGTGAACGTTCACTAAATAACTAAACCAAAAAAATAAACCGATCTAAAAAAAATCTAGGGTTTCGAAAAAAATAAACCGAACGGTTTAAAAAAAACAGCACGGCGGTGGCGGCTGCGGTTACCTAGGCGAGCTACTCCAGCGAGGCTCCGGCGGGGTCTCCGGGGTGCGGTGAGAGGCGGCGGGGTGCGGGCGTCGTCGGGGAGGCGAGGGGGCGACGAGGCGGCGGCGTACGGGCTCCGGGGCGGCGGCTCCTTCGGGCGGCGGGGTCGGCTCCGGCGTCGGCGGGTCGGGTGTGAGGCGGGGACGGGGTGAGGGAGGGCGGCGGGGCTGGGGGAGTATATATGGAGGGGGGTGCTGCCTTGGGGGACGGGCAAGGCGGCGGGCGGCAGGGTCGTGCGGGACTCGGGCGGCGGCGCTGCCGTGCTCGGGAGGGAGACGGAGGCGCGGCTGGGCTTCGGCCCAGTCGGCGCTGGCGCGATTTTTTATTTATTTTTTAAGTAATTTCGCCGAACCTAAAAAACATAGAAAAATAAATAAAAATCCAAAAATTCCAAAACAAATTTTCACCGTCTAATTAAAATAATTAGAACGAAATGAACATTTTCTTGGCCCAAAAATACAGTTTTGAAAACGTGCAATTTTTCTAATGCAGTTAAAATTGCAAATAAAATCCGAATAAAATCCAATATTTGATTTTAATATTTTTCCTCCAATATTTCAATTATTTTGGAGAAGTCATATTTTCTCCTCTCATTTATTTTAATACGAAATATTTTTCGGAGATAAAAATAATTAAAACCAAAATCCTCGTTTTATTATTTGATAAAAATCAAATATGAAAACCGCGAAAAATCCCCAACTCTCTCCTAGGGTCCTTGAGTTGCTTAGGATTTCGAGGATTTGCCAAAATGCAATAAAATATGCTATGCAATGATGATCTAATGTATAACATTCCAAATTGAAAATTTGGGATGTTACAATATATGAGTTTATGTCCTCTACAGCATTCACTTATGGCTAATTCTTCAAGTTGGTTTTTCTGCTAAGTGAATGTGATCGGACCCTTCCCCCTCTATGCTATACTCAACCCAATCTATTCACAAATTCTTCATGTGCGTTCTATTTGAAACTCGTTCAAAATCTTCACTGTGTCCTTGTCAGCTGAAGAATTTGTGAACGGAACTTTTAACTTATCTTATCCAAATTTTCGTCTTTGCCGCTCAAACCATTCCGCATCCCACAAAATACTTATCTATTCACCCACAATGTAACACGATCTCCACTTCTCAGTACGTGGGTGACACATGTCAAGCGAATGAGAAGGGTCAGGGGCACGTTCGTCCAATTTCTTCGGGCGAACAGTTTTTTCACCGTGGCTATAAATACCCCTCTCCCCTTCCTCACTTCCTTTACTCCGCTCGACCTCTCTCAAGCTCGAGCTTCTCAAACCCTAGCGCCGCTGCTACTTCATCGTCGCCGATGAGGAAGAGCTTCACTGCCTCGACCTCGTCGCAGCCGTACTCGCGCCGGCCGTGGAAATCTTCACTCCGCTGCCGCCGTAGCCGTCTTCCTCCGCCGAGTTAGGGCGTGGAAGATCTGCACAGACGAACTTCTCATCTCTACCTCACAGTTAGTCGTGTTCTTCGTTCAGGGTAATTAAAAGTTACTTTTACTGCCCTCCTTGATTCAAATGATTTCTACAAAATCTTCAAAAGTGTTTATTCTTCAAATTCTTCACACACTAAACACCTCACATGTCATCTGTTCTTGATTCGTTTCTGTAAGCAATAATTTTTCTTCAAGATTCCTCAATTGTGTGGATCTTCGATCTATACAACTCTGGAACCTAAGACAAAGAACGCTTAGTGAAATTCTTCAAGACTCATCTGGTCAAATTCCTCAAACTTGTTCTTTTTGAAAAATCTTCTGAGAACGCATATGACCTCTTCAAATTCCTCGCAACTATACTCTGTTCATAGGTACTCATGTCCGCTGCTGAATCACTAGGTTCTCATCAACTTAACTCATTTGTAGCATTTCTCGAAGAAAGGTTGCATACTTCTTTAGAGAATTCAATTGTTCAAATTCCTCATCTGAAGAAAATGGCTGATGGAAAGAAGCCACAGAAAGGAGGAAAGAGGCCTGAGATCAACACTGCATTTGAAATCCATGAGGACATCTATGCTGGGTATTGCACACCCCTTGAGGAAGATAAAAATCAGCGCAAGGTGTGCATTCAGAAGATAGAGAGGAGATGGGCAAGAGAGTGGAGGGAGTACAGGTATGTGACTCCCAAGTATATGAAGAAATTCGCACTCAATCCTCCATGCTCAAGACCTCCGTTGGCACCTGGCCAAGAAGCTGATCTCACCAGCCTCAAGCATGGTGAAGATTATCCTGATGAATGGGCCAAGCTCCAGGCCAAGTTGGCTAAACAAGCTAGAGAAGAAGTGAGGAAATTCAATGAAGACTCTGCTGCTGCTGCTGCCGCTGAGGTCTCTGTCAAGCCTAAGAAATCCATGGCAAAGAAGCCTGCGCGTAAGCCAAGTGCTTCACCGTCAATGTCCTCACGGCCAATTCCTCACGCTGCTCCTGCTCCTCCAAAGTCCTCAGCTGCTCCGACCAAATCCTCAGCACCTGTGCATCTTGCCACGTGCCAAAGGACTACAGGCATCTCTATTGCCTCAGGAGCTTCAGCTAGTTCCTCAGTTGCACCAAATTCTTCAACAGGACCCTCTCTGCTGAAGACAAAGACCACTGCTGGACGAGGCTCTCGCCCATGTCCTCACAAGAAGCAGGTCGGCTTCCAAGTGCCGTCTGAAGAAGACGAAGCTGATGATGAAGAACTTGCTGAAATCATCAGAGATAGGCAAGTCAGGGCCGCTAGAGCCAAGGGCACAAATGTGCCTCTGCTTTTGGATCCAAAGTTGATCCTCGATTACATTGATCTCTAGCACAAGGACCCAAACACTCCTATGCCTGACTTCAAGCTAACTCCTGGCCAAAGTCATATGCTGACTGCCTTCATCCAAGAAGAGAAATGGAAATTTGAGAAGGCCAGGCAGCTCAAGAAAGCGCAGTACAGGAAGGAAAAATTCCTGAAGAACAACGTTGTCTCTATGACAACTGATGAACTTGTGAAGATCCAGTCTGAAATCAAAGTCCTCAGCGATGATTTCAATGCTTACTATGCTGATTGGAAAGGAGCCAAGGTCAGGTTTGTTAAACTGACTAAGAAGTTCACCTCCAATGTTGCAGCCCCATCGCAACAAGAAATTCCTCAGGCTGAAGCATCTGCTCAGCCAACTGAAGAACATGCCAGCACCGCTGATGACAATCAGGCTGCTGAAGAAAATGTGAGTTCCAGGGCTGATGACTGCATTCCAGCCGCTGATGAAATTGCCAGGGCATCCACTAGTGGTGCACCTGAAGAAAATGAAAAGGTCAGGGCAACTGCATCAGTTGTGCCTAAAGAAAATCAACCACATTCCTCTGCTCCTCCTGCACCTACTCCAACTCCAATCCTTCCATCTGCATCAGATGTGAAGAAGACCAAGGCTGCAGAGTGTGCAGCAGTGAAGAAAAGGAAAGCATCAGCTCCTTCAGATTCTTCAGTACCGAAGAAGATGAAGAAATTGACAAGCTCATTTGCTAATCCAATTGATGTTGTTCCTGTTTCATCCATGCCATCAAAGGAAATCGTCCCTTTTGATGAAGAATATGTGATCCCTAGCGGATCCGATGAAGAAAATCCTTCTGCTGCTTCGTCAGAGCAGATGGATGAAGAAATTGAAGTGGATAAAATCCCTTCAACCCCCACAGTTTCCTAGCCTATGCCTCAGTTTACTGCTGAAGAGGCTGGCGTTGAAGAAATGGAAGATGAAGATGTGGACATTGGTTGTACCACACCAGTGATGAATGATGACTTTTGGGAAAGTCAGCACCCCAACTCTCCACTCTTCACACCATTGCAACAAATTCCTCAGTCCCCAGTAACTACAGTTCAAATGGGATCTGATGAAGCTCATGAAGAAATTCCAGCCACTAGTGCTGAAGAAAATGGAAATGAAGAATTCAAGACCCAGGCTGCCACTGAAGAGGAACCAGAAATTCCTTAGCCTGAAGAACCTGAGATTGTGATTCCCGAGGTTGTAATGCAACTGACTGACACTCCTCTGCCTAAGCCAAAGGATCCTTTCTCAAGGAAGCAAAAATTCAAGGCTAATGATTTCTTTGCGAGCACGTATTCTTCACTGATTACAACCCCTATGACTCTGCTCGCATTAGGAAGAGGCGTTTCTGGACTGCCAGCCAGGCAAATTTTTATTCCTCAATGCTATTCAACAAAGACAAAGTCTTCGATCATGAGCACATTCCTCACGTAGATATGGAATCTCTGCCGTGCTTCGTGCCAGTCCTCAGTGTTCTTTACGACGCTGGACTATTAAATTTCTGCACTAATATATGTGATTGGAATGAAGAGCTCATTCTTCAATTTTATGCAACTTGCACATCACCGGAGACTCTGAAGATGTGAATTCATGGGTGCTAGACTGGATGTCTGAAAATACTCACTACAAGGCACCAGCTACTGAATTGCTTCGTGCTTTGCCTCTCAGTCCTCCCCTTGAAGCTGCTTGTTGCATCTACAGTGAACCTGAGCTTACAGATCACTATATGCAAGTGCTGATGAAGCCATTGAAGCCAGGTCAGTCCCCAAGAACTAAATTCCTTGTGAAGGAATTGTTATATGTGCCTCGGACTGTCTATCGGATTCTGTCGAAGACATTGAGTCCTATCAAGGGCCACGACTCGAGTGAAGAAGAAGTCGTTGGCATCATGAAGAATCTGCCTTTCAATATCATTCATGGCGTTCCCGTCAACTTCCATGATTTCTTCATGAGGACTCTGGCCAATGTCGCAATGTCACCGTTTGAGTTGAAGCCTTATGCTCCGTGGATTATGAGATTTATCAGAACAAGGTCTTCACTCAACTACAAAGCTGATAGACTAAACCATTGCAGCTACTTGCCCCCGATTGAAGTCCTCAAACGGACATTTTCCTCAGCTGATGAAAAGGGCAAGGCTACTGCTCTTATTGATGAAGGCATTCGTCCATTGGATGGTCAATTTTGCAAGGCTGCATCCTACTCCACCAATGATGACTCTGCCACCCATGACTCTGCCGCCAACGCAACCAAGCCAAATCCTCAAGGCACAGCTCCCAGGGTGATGACTGACCGTGAGCTTCTCCTCGGTCTTCACCAGAAGGTTGATCACAATCACAAATGGGTCAAGCGTCAGTTTGGTTCAATTCTTCACAACATGACTGCTACCCACAATGCAGTGAAGAAAAACCATTACTACCTTCATGAAACCCTCAACCGCACCTGGGCTGTTCTGTCGCACATTTATAGCGTAGAAGATCTGAAGAAAATGGGTATCAAGGAGGACTTTGACTGGTCTGCACCTCCACCGAAGAAATACAAGAAGGTCAAGGTTCCTTCCTTGGTGGCCAGCTCCTATTCTTCATCGCCCGAAACTGATGAGCATGAAGACTTGGACGACACTGCGGCAGGCCCTACATCAACAAACGACCCCGACAACGCTGGCGCTCCTTCATCAACTTGATATTCTTCAGGGGCGTTAGTCCTCATTTTCGAACCTTTTGGTCATTCGATGACAAAGGGGGAGAAATTTGAGTTAGTCTTCAAGCGGGTCTATCTATATGGGTGTTTTTTTCTAAGTTACAACTCTCGTTCTTCTGATGACTTTTTGGATCGAGTTGTAAACTTAAAACTCTATGGTGGCCTGATACTTTTGCTGTTTCTTCTACATGCTTATTCCTCGTTAATGTTATTGCACGCATGCTGAATTACATCAGTCACCATATTTCATCATGCATTTCAAATTCTTCATATATTATGTCAAATGCGTGTATGAATTACAAGATATAGGGGGAGATCTCCATGATTTTACTCTTCAAGTGTGCATTGCTTCAAAAGCAAATTTCCTTACTATGCACATCTTCAGGGGGAGTTCTTCTATATCTTGCAATCAAATTCCTCAATATCAGTATTTACACTTCATATGTTTATCCCCATTGAAAACTTAACCTATATTGTCATCAATCACAAAAAGGGGGGAGATTGTAAGTGCATCTAGTGCCCCTTAGTGATTTTGGTGTATTGAAGACTTATAGGTTAAGGGACTAATGTGTTTATGAGTGTACACAGGTGTATAAGTCTATGAGGAGTTTGTATTTATAGAGAAAGTCGACCCCTAAAAATGAAGTTCTTCAACTGAAGACTTTGGATTTCTGAAGACTTTCTGAAGACTTTGAAAGTGAAGAAATTGGTGTGACCTTGAAGACTTGGTATTCATTCGAGGAACATGAAGCGTGAAGACTTTTGTTTTCGTTGTTTCATTTTCTCTTTCTTGAGTCATAGGAAACACCGTACTGTTAAAGGGGGTCGAGGAAATACTAAGGAAAAATTTCCATGTGATGCTCAACTCAAAATCCTACACCTACCAATCCCTTCGAGTGAAACCTTTGGAAATCTCATACAGTTCAGTCATATTCTTCAGTGACAGAGACGAAGTTCTTATGGTCTCTGAGGAATTTGTTCTGACTGAGGAGTTGGAATTCACCAGTGCGGATTGCCTACACAGTGAGGAACATGGTAGCCCTGAGGAATTTGATACTCAAATTTCCGACCGTTGCTGTGTTATGCGCCAACTGTCCCAAAATATCTACCCACCTAACGGTCATATCATTGAAGGGCATTTATGTCTTATCATGTCGGGCTGCTCCCTAGACTATAAATAGCCGCCCCCTACAACCACTAGCTGGTTGGCTGCTCCGAGAGAAACTAACACTTGTCATTTGAGAGCATCCCATCCTCCGAGGACTTTGAGCGAAAATCATCAAGTGAGGAAAACCCAAACCCAAACACCTACAAATCCAAAGTGATTGAGCATC
The DNA here is from genome assembly GCF_002575655.3 of Aegilops tauschii subsp. strangulata. Lineage (NCBI taxonomy): Eukaryota > Viridiplantae > Streptophyta > Magnoliopsida > Poales > Poaceae > Aegilops > Aegilops tauschii. The sequence goes on along the minus strand of NC_053040.3, from coordinate 124,783,530 downwards.
ACTGAAGAGATTGATCCTGCGTGGATCCGATGCTTGTTACCTTTGAAGACTGTGCTTCTAACAGATGCTTAGGCGTCATGGTCTAGAGCATCCAAGAGGAAATTGTGGATTGCCGAGTGACCGAGTTTGTGAAGGTTCGGAAGTCACCTGAAGACTTACCACGAGTGATTGGGTGAGGTCTGTGTGACCTTAGCTCAAGGGGAATACGGTGAGGACTAAGTGTCCTGGACTGCGTGTTCAGGACTGGGTGTCCGAGACTGTGTGTCCTCTGGTTTAAATACCTAGCCGCCCTAACCAGACGTACAACTGAGACAACATTTGGAACTGGTCTACCAAATCATTGTCTTCACCAAGCCAACTGGTTCTATTTCCTCAACTCTTTCATTTCCTCATAACTGTGTTGTGCACTTGTTCATATCTATGTTTGAAGACTCTGACTGAAGACTTTCTCAATTTCCTCAGTTAAATTTCTTTAGTTTGTTTGTCTTCATCCTGTGTTATCCTGTGTTTACGCTTTCTGTACTCTGTGCTTGTCTTCATTTCATCATGATGACCATGCTTGTGCTCTGCTATGCATACTTTTGAGTACTTATTCCGCTGCAAGTAGTTCTTCGCTAAGGAATTTCCTCACTGGCAAATTCCTCAGTGAAGAATTCATAAAAATCGCCTATTCACCCCCGTCTAGTCGATATAACGCACTTTCATTAATCGGCCGTATTTTGATGACGCTATGAAAATGGACCAACATATTAACAGGCCACAAACGGGCCGACTGTAACCACGGGCTGAATTTGGCCCACAAGCAGAAAAGTAAACGAATGTGGAAATGAGCCCAAGAATAAATGGTCCCCGAGAAGGCCGAAAGATAACATGGGCTGGAAACGGCCCAAGGGAATAATGGGCCGTTAATGGGTATAAAGTGATACACTGTTCATTACGGGCCAGTTTCACCACGTGCCGTTAATGGGTATAAAGTGATACACTGTTCATTACGGGCCAGTTTTACCACGGGCCGTTAATGGGCCGAGAGTAATAAGGGCCTTATATGGGCCAAAAGACGTCATGGGCCATACATGGGCCGGAAGTTAAAACGGGCTGGAATTATATTGGACGGCCCAGATGACGCTACTGGGCCTAATTCGGATAGGCCGTAAACGGGCCATGGGTTAGCGGGCTGTAAATGGGCTATATGCGAACATGCCATTAACAGGCCTGTCGTGGGCCGGCCCACCACCTTTTGACCAAGTCAAACGGGCCGACCTTTTCACAGGAATGGGCCTCTGTTGGGCCGTGCCACGTGTCGACGTATCATAGGCGCTTTGGGTCCAATGAGTGGATGCCACCTGTCCCAACGGTGAGCCGACACGTGTTTCCTCCAGCCAATGATGATTTTACACGTGGAAAGTCCCCATTGGTCGGGGCTGTTAACGGGTTATCGGATCCAAAACCGGACCCGATAGCTTAACGGCGTTCCGTTACGGTCGAGGCCACGTGTCGGTCACCCTTGACAAAAGCACTTCTGTGACGCGCGATTTATTGTCATGGAAGTGGACACTTCCGTGATGATATTTTTGGTAATGTCATGGAACACTTCTACGACAGCACATGTATGACTATCTTGATTCTGTCATAAATTTGTCATGGATGTACATGCATGACAGAAAACGTGACCTACTGTGACAAACACGTATCATCACGGAAGTGTATTTTTTTGTAGTTTTGGGCCCCTTCCCCCGTTCTACCAGGGGCTTTGAATTCTTGTACGTTGCTATCAACAACTTTACAAGGTGGCCGGAGGTGGAGCCCGTGAGGAAGGTGACCGTACAGTCAGCTATCAAGTTCTTGAAGGGATTGGTGTGCCATTTCGGGGTACCCGCCAGAGTCATCACTGAAAATGGCACCCAATTCACAAGCCGCGCCTGCATGCAATACGTTCATGCCCTCAGAAGCAAGGTCTCATTCGCAATGTTGCCCATCCCAGAAGCAACGGAAAAGCTGAGAGGGCGAACGCTGAAGTATTGCGAGGACTAAAGACAAGAACATTTGATAGGCTGTAGAAGTGTGGAAGGCGATGGATCGATGTGCTGCCGGTGGTTCTTTGGTCCCTCCGTATGACACCAAATCGATCTACCGGCTAGACTCCCTTCTCCCTAGTCTATGGGGCAGAAGCAGTGCTCCCCACAAAACTCATGTACGGGTCACCTCGAGTACTTGCCTACGATGAAGTAGTGCAAGAACAGCACCGGCGTGACGATGTTGTGCTACTTAAGGAGAACCATCTCCGGGCTGCCGTACGTGCTGCACAATACCAGCAGGTCGTGCGTCACTATCACAGCCGCAGGGTCCAAGCCCGGAGCCTTGAGGAAGGCGACCTTGTCCTTAGGCATGTTCAGTCCGCCAAGGGTTCCAACAAGTTGACGCTGAAGTTGGAAGGCCCTTACTGGGCGGTACGAGTCATCAGACTTGGCGCAGTCCGTCTGGAGACTGAAGATGGCACCAAGGTGCAAAACTCATGGAACATTGAGCATCTTCGTAAGTTCAACCCGTAAGACGCGGCTGCAAGGCTCTGCCTCAGTAGCCACCCTTTTGTACAAGCCTTGCCGATGTTGCATGTAACCCTTTGTACAAAGCCAGACGCAGACCCTGAGCAGCAGATAAATAAACGAAGTGCTGGGAGCCCCATAAAACCTGCATGCATGCATAGCATAAACATGAACTTGCCATAAGCATGTAGAAGAGATCATATGTTTCTACTTCTTCCCTCTACACTAACTGTAGGACTCTTGCCGCAGACTCGGTCCCAAAAGGAAAAAAAGGGAATAGACCTACATATCGATCTCCGACAATCCCAGCAGATAAGTTCTTTTTTTATCCATACATGTCTTTGTAAGAAGAGGACTTGCGCATAGGGAAACCTTGTCGCCTTCGAAGCATTTGTGCTCCCGTCCTTCGACCCGAACGTTTCTTCAGTCAGGAAGGTTGTAGTAGCATTTGGCGAGAAAAAGGTTGACAAGGGGCCGGTCCCTCTCCATGTTTCTGAAGCCCGGCGTGTTGGGAATTGTAGCATAATTTTAAAATTTTCCTACGCTCACCAAGATGCATCTATGGATTATACTAGCAACGAGGGGAAAGGAGTGCATCTACATACCCTTGTAGATCGCGAGCGGAAGCGTTCCAATGAATGTGGATGACAGAGTCGTACTCGCGGTGATTCAAATCACCGATGACCGAGTGCCGAACGGACGGCACCTCCGCGTTCAACACACGTACGGTGCAGCAACGTCTCCTCCTTCTTGATCCAGCAAGGGGGAAGGAGAGGTTGATGGAGATCCAGCAGCACGACGGCGTGGTGGTGGATGTAGCGGGATGTCGGCAGGGCTTCGCCGAGCTTCTGCGAGAGAGTGAGGTGTAGCAGGGGAGGAGGGAGGCGCCCAAGGCTGAGATATTGCTGCCCTCCCTCCCCCCTTTATGTAGGCCCCCTGGGAGGGGGGCGCCGGCCACAACCCATCTAGAGGGGGGGCGGCGGCCAAGGGGGGTGCCTTGCCCCCCAAGGCAAGTGGGGCGCCCCCCCCCCACCCTAGGGTTTCCAACCCTAGGCGCAGGGGGGAGGCCCATGGGGGGGCGCCCAGCCCACTAGGGGCTGGTTCCCTTACCACTTCAGCCCACGGGGCCCTCCGGGATAGGTGGCCCCACCCGGTGGACCCCCGGGACCCTTCCGGTGGTCCCGGTACAATACCGGTAACCCCCGAAACTTTCCCGGTGGCCGAAACTTGACTTCCTATATATAATTCTTCACCTCTGGACCATTCTGGAACTCCTCGTGACGTCCGGGATCTCATCCGGGACTCCGAACAACTTTCGGGTTTCCGCATACACATATCTCTACAACCCTAGCGTCACCGAACCTTAAGTGTGTAGACCCTACGGGTTCGGGAGACATGCAGACATGACCGAGACGCCTCTCCGGTCAATAACCAACAGCGGGATCTGGATACCCATGTTGGCTCCCACATGTTCCATGAAAATCTCATCAGATGAACCACGATGTCGAGGATTCAATCAATCCCGTATGCAATTCCCTTTGTCAATCGGTATGTTACTTGCCCGAGATTCGATCGTCGGTATCCCAATACCTTGTTCAATCTCGTTACCGGCAAGTCTCTTTACTCCTACCGCAATGCATGATCCCGTGACTAACGCCTTAGTCACATTGAGCTCATTATGATGATGCATTACCGAGTGGGCCCAGAGATACCTCTCCGTCATACGGAGTGACAAATCCCAGTCTCGATCCGTGCCAACCCAACAGACACTTTCGGAGATACCCGTAGTGCACCTTTATAGTCACCCAGTTACGTTGTGACGTTTGGCACACCCAAAGCACTCTTACGGTATCCGGGAGTTGCACGATCTCATGGTCTAAGGAAAAGATACTTGACATTGGAAAAGCTCTAGCAAACGAAACTACACGATCTTTTATGCTATGCTTAGGATTGGGTCTTTGTCCATCACATCATTCTCCTAATGATGTGATCCCATTATCAACGACATCCAATGTCCATAGTCAGGAAACCATGACTATCTGTTGATCAACGAGCTAGTCAACTAGAGGCTTACTAGGGACACGTTGTGGTCTATGTATTCACACATGTATTACGATTTCCGGACAATGCAATTATAGCATGAACAATAGACAATTATTATGAACAAAGAAATATAATAATAACCATTTATTATTGCCTCTAGGGCATATTTCCAACAGTCTCCCACTTTCACTAGAGTCAATAATCTAGTTACATTGTGATGAATCGAACACCCATTGCGTCCTGGTGTTGATCATGTTTTGCTCTAGGGAGAGGTTTAGTCAACGGATCTGCTACATTCAGGTCCGTATGTACTTTACAAATATCTATGTCTCCATTTTGAACACTTTCACGAATGGAGTTGAAGCGACGCTTGATATGCCTGGTCTTCCTATGAAACCTGGGCTCCTTCGCAAGGGCAATAGCTCCAGTGTTGTCACAGAATAGAGTCATCGGGCCCGACGCATTGGGAATCACCCCTAGGTCGGTCATGAACTCCTTCATCCAGACTGCTTCCTGCGCTGCCTCTGAGGCTGCCATGTACTCCGCTTCACATGTAGATCCCGCCACGACGCTTTGCTTGCAACTGCACCAGCTTACTGCTCCTCCATTCAAAATATACATGTATCCGGTTTGTGACTTCGAGTCATCCAGATCTGTGTCGAAGCAAGCGTCGACGTAACCCTTTACGACGAGCTCTTCGTCACCTCCATAAACGAGAAACATATCCTTAGTCCTTTTCAGGTACTTTAGGATATTCTTGACCGCTGTCCAGTGTTCCATGCCGGGATTACTTTGGTACCTTCCTACCAAACTTACGGCAAGGTTTACATCAGGTCTGGTACACAGCATGGCATACATAATAGACCCTATGGCCGAGGCATAGGGGATGACACTCATCTTTTCTCTATCTTCTGCCGTGGTCGGGCATTGAGCCGTGCTCAATTGCACACCTTGCAATACAGGCAAGAACCCCTTCTTGGACTGATCCATATTGAACTTCTTCAATATCTTGTCAAGGTATGTACTCTGTGAAAGACCAATGAGGCGTCTTGATCTATCTCTATAGATCTTGATGCCTAATATATAAGCAGCTTCTCCAAGGTCCTTCATTGAAAAACACTTATTCAAATAGGCCTTTATACTTTCCAAGAATTCTATATCATTTCCCATCAATAATATGTCATCCACATATAATATGAGAAATGCTACAGAGCTCCCACTCACTTTCTTGTAAACACAGGCTTCTCCATAAGTCTGTGTAAACCCAAACGCTTTGATCATCTCATCAAAGCGAATGTTCCAACTCCGAGATGCTTGCACCAGCCCATAGATTGAGCGCTGGAGCTTGCATACTTTGTTAGCATTCTTAGGATCGACAAAACCTTCCGGCTGCATCATATACAACTCTTCCTTAAGGAATGCCGTTTTGACGTCCATCTGCCATATCTCATAATCATTGTATGCGGCAATTGCTAACATGATTCGGACAAACTTCAGCTTCGCTACGGGTGAGAAAGTCTCATCGTAGTCAACCCCTTGAACTTGTCGATAACCCTTAGCGACAAGTCGAGCTTTGTAGATGGTCACATTACCATCCGCGTCCGTCTTCTTCTTAAAGATCCATTTGTTTTCTATGGCTCGCCGATCATCGGGCAAGTCAGTCAAAGTCCATACTTCGTTTTCATACATGGATCCTATCTCGGATTTCATGGCTTCTAGCCATTTGTCGGAATCCAGGCCCGCCATTGCTTCTTCATAGTTCGAAGGTTCACCGTTGTCTAACAACATGATTTCCAGGACAGGGTTGCCGTACCACTCTGGTGCGGAACGTGTCCTTGTGGACCTACGAAGTTCCGTAGTAACTTGATCTGAAGCTTCATGATCATCATCATTAACTTCCTCCCCAGTCGGTGTAGGCACCACAGGAACATTTTCCCGCGCTGTGCTACTTTTCTGGTTCGGAAGGGGTGACTATCACCTCATCAAGTTCCACTTTCCTCCCACTCAATTCTTTCGAGAGAAACTCCTTCTCCAGAAAGGACCCGTTCTTGGCAACGAAGATCTTGCCTTCGGATCTGAGGTAGAAGGTATACCCAATGGTTTCCTTAAGGTATCCTATGAAGACGCATTTTTCCGACTTGGGTTCGAGCTTTTCAGGTTGAAGTTTCTTGACATAAGCATCGCATCCCCAAACTTTTAGAAACGACAGCTTAGGTTTCTTCCCAAACCATAATTCATACGGTGTCGTCTCAACGGATTTCGACGGAGCCCTATTTAAAGTGAATGCGGCAGTCTCTAAAGCATAGCCCCAAAATGAGAGCGGTAAATCGGTAAGAGACATCATAGATCGCACCATATCCAATAGAGTGCGATTACGACGTTCGGACACACCGTTTCGCTGAGGTGTTCCAGGCGGCGTGAGTTGTGAAACGATTCCACATTTCCTTAAGTGTGTACCAAATTCGTGACTTAAATATTCTCCACCACGATCTGATCGTAAGAATTTTATTTTCCTGTCACGTTGATTCTCGACCTCACTCTGAAATTCCTTGAACTTTTCAAAGGTTTCAGACTTGTGTTTCATTAGGTAGACATACCCATATCTACATAAGTCATCAGTGAGAGTGAGAACATAACGATATCCTCCGCGAGCCTCAACACTCATTGGACCGCACACATCGGTATGTATGATTTCCAATAAGTTGGTTGCTCGCTCCATTGTTCCGGAGAACGGAGTCTTGGTCATCTTACCCATGAGGCATGGTTCGCACGTGTCAAATGATTCGTAATCAAGAGACTCCAAAAGTCCATCTGCATGGAGCTTCTTCATGCGCTTGACACCAATGTGACCAAGGCGGCAGTGCCACAAGTATGTGGGACTATCGTTATCAACTTTACATCTTTTGGTATTCACACTATGAATATGTGTAACATCACGTTCGAGATTCATCAAGAATAAACCATTAACCAGCGGGGCATGACCATAAAACATATCTCTCATATAAATAGAACAACAATTATTCTCGGATTTAAATGAGTAGCCATCTCGAATTAAACGAGATCCAGATACAATGTTCATGCTCAAAGCTGGCACTAAATAACAATTATTGAGGTTTAAAACTAATCCCGTAGGTAGATGCAGAGGTAGCGTGCCGACAGCGATCACATCGACCTTGGAACCATTCCCGACGCGCATCGTCACCTCGTCCTTCGCCAGTCTCCGTTTATTTCGTAGTTCCTGTTTTGAGTTACAAATATGAGCAACCGCACCGGTATCAAATACACAGGAGCTACGACGAGTACTGGTAAGGTACACATCAATTACATGTATATCACATATACCTTTGGTGTTGCCGGCCTTCTTGTCCGCTAAGTATTTGGGGCAGTTCCGCTTCGAGTGACCACTTCCCTTGCAATAAAAGCACTTAGTCTCAGGCTTGGGTCCATTCTTTGACTTCTTCCCAGTAACTGGCTTACCGGGCGCGGCAACTCCCTTGTCGTCCTTCTTGAAGTTCTTCTTACCCTTGCCCTTCTTGAACTTAGTGGTTTTATTCACCATCAACACTTGATGTTCTTTTCTGATCTCCACCTCCGCTGATTTCAGCATTGAATATACCTCGGGAATGGTCTTTTCCATCCCCTGCATATTGAAGTTCATCACAAAGCTCTTGTAGCTTGGTGGAAGCGACTGAAGGATTCTGTCAATGACCGCATCATCCGGGAGATTAACTCCCAGCTGAGACAAGCGGTTGTGCAACCCAGACATTCTGAGTATGTGCTCACTAACAGAACTATTCTCCTCCATTTTACAGCTGAAGAACTTGTCGGAGACTTCATATCTCTCGACCCGGGCATGAGCTTGGAAAACCATTTTCAGCTCCTCGAACATCTCATATGCTCCATGTTTCTCAAAACGCTTTTGGAGACCCGGTTCTAAGCTGTAAAGCATGCCGCACTGAACGAGGGAGTAATCATCAGCACGCTGCTGCCAAGCGTTCATAACGTCTTGGTTCTCTAGGATTGGTGCTTCACCTAGCGGTGCTTCTAAGACATAATCTTTCTTGGCTGATATGAGGATGATCCTCAGGTTCCGGACCCAGTCCGTATAGTTGCTGCCATCATCTTTCAGCTTGGTTTTCTCTAGGAACGCGTTGAAATTGAGGACAACGTGGGCCATTTGATCTACAAGACATAGTGTAAAGATTTTAGACTAAGTTCATGATAATTAAGTTCATCTAATCAAATTACTCAATGAACTCCCACTCAGATAGACATCCCTCTAGTCATCTAAGTGAAAACATGATCCGAGTTTAACTAGGCCGTGTCCGATCATCACGTGAGACGGACTAGTCAAGATCGGTGAACATCTCCATGTTGATCGTATCTTCTATACGACTCATGCTCGACCTTTCGGTCCTCCGTGTTCCGAGGCCATGTCTGTACATGCTAGGCTCGTCAAGTCAACCTAAGTGTATTGCGTGTGTTCTGAGGCCATGTCTGTACATGCTAGGCTCGTCAACACCCGTTGTATTCGAACGTTAGAATCTATCACACCCAATCATCACGTGGTGCTTCGAAACAACGAACCTTCGCAACGGTGCATAGTTAGGGGGAACACTTTTCTTGAAATTATCATAAGGGATCATCTTACTTACTACCGTCGTTCTAAGCAAATAAGATGCAAAAACATGATAAACATCACATGCAATCAATAGTGACATGATATGGCCAATATCATTATGCTCCTTTGATCTCCATCTTCGGGGCACCATGATCATCTTCGTCACCGGCATGACACCATGATCTCCATCATTGTGTCTTCATGAAGTCGTCACACCAACGATTACTTCTACTTCTATGGCTAACGCGTTTAGCAACAAAGTAAAGTAATTTACATGGCGTTATTCAATGACACGCAGGTCATACAAAATAATAAAGACAACTCCTATGGCTCCTGCCGGTTGTCATACTCATCGACATGCAAGTCGTGATTCCTATTACAAGAATATGATCAATCTCATACATCACATATATCATTCATCACATCTTCTGGCCATATCACATCACATAGCACTTGCTGCAAAAACAAGTTAGACGTCCTCTAATTGTTGTTGCAAGTTTTTACGTGGTTTGTAGGTTTCTAGCAAGAACGTTTCTTACCTACGTATGACCACAACGCGATTTGCCAATTTCTATTTACCCTTCATAAGGACCCTTTTCATCGAATCTGTTCCGACTAAAGTAGGAGAGACAGACACCCGCTAGCCACCTTATGCAACTAGTGCATGTCAGTCGGTGGAACCTGTCTCACGTAAGCGTACGTGTAAGGTCGGTCCGGGCCGCTTCATCCTACAATACCGCCAAAACAAGATACGACTAGTAGCGGCAAGAAGAATTGGCAACATCAACACCCACAACTGCTTTGTGTTCTACTCGTGCATAGTAACTACGCATAGGCCTGGCTCATGATGCCACTGTTGGGAATTGTAGCATAATTTTAAAATTTTCCTACGCTCACCAAGATGCATCTATGGAGTATACTAGCAACGAGGGGAAAGGAGTGCATCTACATACCCTTGTAGATCGCGAGCGGAAGCGTTCCAATGAACGTGGCTGACGGAGTCGTACTCGCCGTGATTCAAATCACCGATGACCGAGTGCCGAACGAACGGCACCTCCGCGTTCAACACACGTATGGTGCAGCAATGTCTCCTCCTTCTTGATCCAGCAAGGGGGAAGGAGAGGTTGATGGAGATCCAGCAGCACGACGGCGTGGTGGTGGATGTAGCGGGATGTCGGCAGGGCTTCGCCGAGCTTCTGCGAGAGAGAGAGGTGTAGCAGGGGAGGAGGGAGGCGCCCAAGGCTGAGATATTGCTGCCCTCCCCCCTTTATATAGGCCCCCTGGGAGGGGGGCACCGGCCACAACCCATCTAGAGGGGGGGCGGCGGCCAAGGGGGTTGCCTTGCCCCCCAAGGCAAGTGGGGCGCCCCCCACCCTAGGGTTTCCAACCCTAGGCGCAGGGGGGAGGCCCATGGGGGGATCCCAGCCCACTAGGGGCTGGTTCCCTTCCCACTTCAGCCCACGGGGCCCTCCGGGATAGGTGGCCCCACCCGGTGGACCCCCGGGACCCTTCCGGTGGTCCCGGTACAATACCGGTAACCCCCGAAACTTTCCCGGTGGCCGAAACTTGACTTCCTATATATAATTCTTCACCTCCGGACCATTCTGGAACTCCTCGTGACTTCTGGGATCTCATCCGGGACTCCGAACAACTTTCGGGTTTCCGCATACACATATCTCTACAACCCTAGCGTCACCGAACCTTAAGTGTGTAGACCCTACGGGTTCGGGAGACATGCAGACATGACCGAGACGCCTCTCCGGTCAATAACCAACAGCGGGATCTGGATACCCATGTTGGCTCCCACATGTTCCACGACGATCTCATCAGATGAACCACAATGTCGAGCATTCAATCAATCCCGTATGCAATTCCCTTTGTCTATCGGTATGTTACTTGCCCGAGATTCGATCGTCGGTATCCCAATACCTTGTTCAATCTCGTTACCGGCAAGTCTCTTTACTTGTACCGCAATGCATGATCCCGTGACTAACGCCTTAGTCACATTGAGCTCATTATGATGATGAATTACCGAGTGGGCCCAGAGATACCTCTCCGTCATACGGAGTGACAAATCCCAGTCTCGATCCGTGCCAACCCAACAGACACTTTCGGAGATACCCGTAGTGCACCTTTATAGTCACCCAGTTACGTTGTGACGTTTGGCACACCCAAAGCACTCTTACGGTATCCGGGAGTTGCACGATCTCATGGTCTAAGGAAAAGATACTTGACATTGGAAAAGCTCTAGCAAACGAAACTACACGATCTTTTATGCTATGCTTAGGATTGGGTCTTTGTCCATCACATCATTCTCCTAATGATGTGATCCCGTTATCAACGACATCCAATGTCCATAGTCAGGAAACCATGACTATCTGTTGATCAACGAGCTAGTCAACTAGAGGCTTACTAGGGACACGTTGTGGTCTATGTATTCACACATGTATTACGATTTCCGGACAATACAATTATAGCATGAACAATAGACAATTATCATGAACAAAGAAATATAATAATAACCATTTATTATTGCCTCTAGGGCATATTTCCAACACGGCGGGCCTGACCTCCGCGGCAACAATGGAAGGCACCGACAAGATAGCTTGCCGGATAATCTTGTCTGCTTAAAGGTATAAAGGTGTCCATCCTTTGCATGGGCAGGAGGCATGCACAAGTACTCGGCAGGACTTGTCTTTTTCATTAATATGCTGATAAGCAAGTACAAATCTTATAGAGCACAAACATGGATAAATAGATTACATATTTAGACTAAAGTTTGGGAAGTGCCTACATGTTATAGATTAAAAAGAGATAAGTGCCCCGTAATCCCTTTCTTGTCCCTCTCCTCCTAGGAACTACGGTGGGAGGTGAAGAGGGCAGAAAGAGCGCTTGGGAAGAAACCCAGCATGACCCCGTCAGGCCCCATGACAAGGAGCCTGAAAAGATCGGGAGGGCACGAACGAAGGCGATGGTGAAGAGAGCGGCGGAGACGATCCTCTGGTCACCACCACCAGGGCCAGTAGGACGCGGCAGGGCGAACAAAGTCGAAGCCCATGAGGAAGCCTGCCGAGGTCCAGCTGGAAGGCTGCTGGAGGAGCCGGAGACACCATCCACACCTCCACATCCAACTCCCCCACAAATCGCCTTGCCGGGAAGGAGATGCAGGTGCAGATGATGGTGCCGCCGACTGACGGTGACAGTGCAGCTGTTGTTCAGCCGGAGTTGGAGCCTCGTCCTCCCCATCGGCTCCGACGTCATCGCCGTCGTCCTCCCCATCGGCTCCGACATCATCGCCGTCGTCCACCCCATCGGCTCCGACGTCATCGCCGTCACTGCCCTCCTCATCACCATCGCTCGAGGAGGAGCTTTCATCGTCAGTCGAGCTCTCCGCGTAGCACTGTGACGCCCCCGATTTGACCGTACACTAATCATGCACGCAAATGTGTACGATCAAGATCAGGGACTCACGGGAAGATATCACAACACAACTCTAAAACATAAATAAGTCATATAAGCATCATAATACAAGCCAGGGGCCTCGAGGGCTCGAATACAAGTGCTCGATCACAGATGAGTCAGCGGAAGCAACAATATCTGAGTACAGACATAAGTTTAACAAGTTTGCCTTAAGAAGGCTAGCACAAACTGGGATACAGATCGAACGAGGCGCAGGCCTCCTGCCTGGGATCCTCCTAACTACTCCTGGTCGTCGTCAGCGGGTTGCACGTAGTAGTAGGCTCCTCCAGTGCCGTAGGAGTCGTCGTCGACGGTGGCGTCTGGCTCCTGGACTCCAGCATCTGGTTGTGACAACCAGATAGAAAGGAATGGGGGGAAAGAGGGAGAGAAGCAACCATGAGTACTCATCCAAAGTACTCGCAAGCAAGGAGCTACACTACATATGCATGGGTATATGTGTAAAGGGGCATATCAGTGGACTGAACTGCAGAATGCCAGAATAAGAGGGGGATAGCTAGTCCTGTCGGAGACTACGCTTCTGGCCATCTCCATCTTGCAGCATGTAGAAGAGAGTAGATGGAAGTCCTCCAAGTAGCATCGCATAGCATAATCCTACCCGGCGATCCCCTCCTCGTCGCCCTGTTAGAGAGCGATCACCGGTATGTATCTGGCACTTGGAAGGGTGTATTTTATTCAGTATCCGATTCTAGTTGTCATAAGGCCAAGGTACAACTCCGGGTCGTCCTTTTACCAAGGGACACGGCTATTGGAAGGGTGTACTTCCCTGCAGGGGTGCACCACATAACCCAACACGCTCGATCCCATTTGGCCGGACACACTTTTCTGGGTCATGCCCGGCCTCGTAAGATCAACGCGTCGCAGCCCCACCTAGGCTCAAATGAGAGGTCAACACGCCGGTCTAACCCTATGCGCGCAGGGGTCTGGGCCCATCGCCCTATGCACACCTGCACGTTGCGAGGGCGGCCGGAAGCAGACCTAGCCTAGTGGGGTTCCAGTCCAATCCGGCGCGCGCCGCTCCGTCGCTGACATCAAAAGAGCTTCGGCTGATACCACGACACCGGGATACCCATAACTACTCCCGCGTAGATGGCTAGTGCGTATAGACCAAATGGCCAGACTCAGATCAAATACCCAGAACTCGTTAAGCGTGTTAAGTATCCGCGAACGCCGACCAGGGCCAGGCCCACCTCTCTCCTAGGTGGTCTCAACCTGCCCTGTCGCTTCGCCACAAAGTAATAGTTGGGGGCCGTCAGGAACCCAGAGCCACCTCTACCGGGGTGGAGCCACCTGTCCTTTCAGCCCCCTCATCAGAATCACTTGCGGGTACTCAAGGAGCCGACCCGACTTTAGTCACCACATGTGTCATGTATATAATGTGTACCCGTGATCACCTCCCGAAGTGATCACGGCCCAGTAGTATAGCATGGCAGACGGACAAGAGTGTAGGGCCACTGATGGAACACTGGCATCCTATACTAAGCAGTAGGTTAGCAAGTAAGGGTAACAACTGTAGCAACAATGACAGGCTATGCAACAGAATAGGATTAACCGAAATCAGTAACATGCTACACTACTCTAATGCAAGCAGTATAGAGAAGAATAGGCGATATCTGGTGATCAAGGGGGGGGGGGCTTGCCTGGAAGGTCAGCCGAGAAGGAGGGGTCGTCAACACCGTAGTCGTACTGGGTAGCGGCGGCGTCGGTCTCGGTGTCTAGCGAGAGAGAAGGAGGGGGAGAGAAACAATAAATTCACGGCAATAATGCAAACAATATGCAGGACATGTCTAAATGGTATGCCGAGGTGCTCTACTGCCTAACTAAATGATTTAGTTGATTTAGGAATTTATTTGGATTTATCTAATTAAAGTTGGGCACTATTCATTTACTGAAAACGGTCTAAAAGTTCCATGTTCATATAGCTATGGGCATCTAACAGGAATACAGAGGTCGTACTTGGGTTCGTATCGAAATTCTAAGCAAGTTTCATATACAAATTATTTTCATCGGAGTTACGGATTATTTAATATGATTTTCTAAAGTTTATATTAATTTCTGGATTTTATTTAATTAATTAAAACAACATTAACCGAAACAGTAGCAGGGTGACGTCAGCATGATGTCACTGTGACGTCAGGACCAGTGGGTCCCACCTGTCATAGGCTGTTTAGCTCATTAGTGGTTAATTAATTAATACCTAATTAAACTAATAACTAAATTAGATTAACCTAATCAGGGTTAATTAACTTAATTAATTAATTAATTACTTTAATTATTAATTATTATTATTATTATTAATTCCTTTATTTTTTAACGTTCTCAGGGGGTGTGGGGCCCTTAGTCAGTGGCCCAGAGGGCCACCGCGGAGCGGGTGCTAGTGGGTAACGGGCGCAGGGCGCGTGGGTGCCAGCGCCGGCAGAGGGCGTAGCCCGGCATGGCGGGGTGAGGCTCGCCGGCCGGCCGCGGCAGGCGGAGGCGGGGGGCGAGCGACGGCGTGCGGCGGCTTGGCCGGAGCAGAGCCGCAGCAGGGGACGGGCAGCGGCGGCCACGCGCGGCCACGGGCGCGTGCGGGGGCGAGGGTGCGGGGCCAACGGACGGCGTGCGAGGCCACCGCGGGCGGGCGACTGTGGGCGCACGCGACGGCACGCCAGGCGAGGCGAGGCCGCGGTGAGCGCGGTCGGTGCGCGTACAGGCGATGGTCGGGGGCGTGCGAGCGCGTACGGGGACGAGGGGAGAGAAGAGGCCGGGGGCCTCACCGGCGTTCGTGGGGTCTGGGCAGCAGGCTCGGAGAGGGGGACGAGGAAGGGGCGGCGTTCGGGTCGCCGGCGACGAGTGCGGCGGGGTGACGGGGTCGAGGGCGTGGCGCCGGAACGGCGGCCTCGGCTCGGGACGACGAGGAGGTGAGGAGGCGAGGGGCTTCAGCGAGGTGGTGGTGGCGACGGGCGACGCGGTCGTCGCGGCGACGGGGGCGACCCGGGGGCGATGTGAGGCAGCGGCGGCGGGGTCGAGCCCTCCCCGATCCAGATCGAGGGGAGAGGGGAGTGAACGTGGGGGAGGGCGAGTGGGGAGTGGGGAGTGGGTGCGGGGGCTAGGGTTTCGGGTGTGGGGTGGTTAGGTGTAGGGCAGGGGTGGGCCGGCCTGGTGGGCGGCCTGGCTAGCAGCTGGGCCGGTTGGCCCAGTGGGGGGGGTTCTATTCTTCTATTTTTTTTCTTTTTAGTAGTTTTCTATTTTGTTTTCTATTTATCTTAGTTTTATAAATTAGGAAAATAGTTTCTAAATTAGTGTTATGGTTTAACCCACTGCCACAAAAAGTTTCACTCCTAACTAAAATAGTTTGATATTTTATAAATGGTAAAAGGCATTTAATTAATTGTTTTGCCACTGTTTTATTTATGTTAGGACATTCAAACATTTTTGAGGATGTTGGTTTCTCCACCATTATTATCTAGGTATTATTTGTCACACCTGGAATATTTTAGTTTTGACTTTTGAAAACTTTAATTGTTTGACTTGTTTTTGAATTTTGAATTTTGAATCGGTTTTGAACTAACGCGAGATTAGCAACAGTAATCGACGTCACGTGGCATCATTAGCAGAGGTTACTGTAGCTTGATTATCCGGGCGTCACAATTCTCCTCCACTACAAGAAATCTCGTCCCGAGATTTAAGAGGGAAGTAAAGGGTGAAGGTCCGGGTTACGAAATTCTAGGGAGTGTTCCTGGTCTTGGTTGTTCTTCTCGAAGAGGTTGAACCATTACATTGATGTCTTCATTCTGTTGTTTCAGGTCATCATGATAAAGTTGTCGTCCTTTCTTCGGGAACTCCATCGTACTTACGAAGGAATGAAGGGTGGGTATTCCGGGAGAACGGACCTCCGTAAGGTTGACTATCTGGTCGATAACATCGGCGAAGGTGGCGGAAAGTAACTCTCGAATTGCAACTTAAGAAATTATCGAGAGCAAAGTAAGAAGGTACAAAAATAGAAGTTTTCAAGCGCATAGGCAATCGTTCGTTGCCTGAAACAAAGTGTTGAAGGGGTTTAGAGCAATGTGAATAAGCATTGCATCTAATACGAGTATAGATCACTAGGCAGGTGGCCCGTGAATTACACACAAAGTCAAGAGTGAGGAATAACTCTGACAACACGGTGTACAGGAGAGTCAGTTTTCGATCCTGTGGAACTGTGGTTTATGGGCCCACCATGTGGGGTTTTTTTATAGGAGCAGTGACATGTTGCACGGTCATGATAGCAAGGCATGTCAGAGAGTACCCTGTCAGTTATGTCGGCAACACGTTGGTACCAAGGGCGAGGGACGAAGAGAACCATTTTCCTGCTCGTTGAAACGAGGCAGACCATAAGGCAAAGTTCTCGTCCATCGGTGGCTACCGGGATGTCATCAACAATAGTAACAGGGTCTTGCTGACAGAATTGTACACCGAGGTGTTTACATAGGCAGGAGAATATTACTGCTTAGATCATATAGATCACCAGAAAGGTTAAGCCAAACAATGGAAAGGAAAATATGATTATCAGATTAAACAGAAGAATGGAAAGGAAAATGTGTTTAAACACATATTTCAAGGATGTATCCTTCCCAACGACAAGCAGAGCATGATATCCAGGACAGGATATAATGTAGAAAACTCTTTAGGTAAGGTGAGAGAAATTTCATGACATCACCCATACAACGGTGTTTGGATAATTGAGCAGGAAACATTTAGCATTGGGCTTCAAATGTTCCTGTTGAAAATCGGAGTACCATAGACATGCTTCGAGATAGCATTGACATGGTCAACAGGTGAAGACCAGACCTTGGAAACAAAAAGGATCCATCAGGAACAACTTATAGAATAAGTCTTACAATTTCCTCATGGAAGAACAGCTAACCTTGCTAAAAGGGAAAACTTATAACAATAGGTCCTCTGGCCAGGTGTGTTAGGCATGACATCACCTTACCGGGTCATGAATAGACCAATGTTACAACTCTTGGAAATATGTTCCAACCATCATATCTGACCGAGATTCAGATCTGATTGGTGTCAGGATAACTCAGACTCAGGATGCCTGAGAAGAAAGGTGCAACACGAATTGTCGAGATGACATTGTAAGATTCTCGAGAAATGAACTATGAAAGCAAGTTCCGAAACAAGAGTTCATCATTAAATCAAGGGGAGGTGAGGAGGTGACTGATTGACTCAGCGACAATCCATTGAGATAACAATCCATTGAGATTTCCAAAAGATGGATTTCCACAACTATGTGAACAAGGAGATAACAATAGCTAGATTGAATGACTTAATGATGTATGCTCGAGGAAAACATACACAATTAAACATTGGTTGAAAGTTGCACCCGAATATGGGCTTAGGTAGCATGATCAAGGTTAGAATGGTGATTCGATAACCAATACACAAGGAATGAACTATCGTTCATTAACTTACAAGCAATAGGGTTGCTGGAAGTTTTGAATTTTACACATCACAGTTCATTTGTGGGTACTTCGGTTAAAATCAACATGGGGACCAAGAACTGAATGTAGACGGCAAGATGTGTTACTATATCAAGAATTCTAAAGAGGTGGTGAAATTCTCACGACATTCTTGATATAAAATTTGGTAATACTCCAAAGTAAAGAGGAACAAATGCTGGATAGCAAGGATCTCAAGGTATAACACAAAACACGAACAAGTTTGTGTTGGAGGGAAGGCAGTAAAGTGGCCGATGATAACACAAATCATCAATGGAAAGGATGGTCTTTCTCATCATGAATTCAATTGATATTCTGGAAGGACTCAGAATGCTCATGATGATCACGACACATTTGTCGAGAGATTCCATGAAGATGCAATCGCTCGGCGATGACATCAAGTCAAAGGAATGATGAAGCGAAAGGTTATTGGAACCCTGGGTACGACACAAACTCGGTATCAAGCTTGTTGTTCAACGCGAAATGATATGACGAGGAAAGTCGGCGTAAGCTTAGCTCATCGTTGAAAATCGTGCTTCGGAAAGAAGGACCTGATAGCATAGTTAAAAAGTTGCATAATAATGATATAGCCGATCGGGCTAGGAATGACTTGAAGGGTTATTAAATCATAAGCAATGAAAATTACTTAGAGTTACTGAATCGGAGTGCGGAACCGATTCACTTCACGGTGTTCTCGAGTGACTAATAACTTAGAACCCGAGGGAAATTGGAATTGGCGAGAATAATAGTTGACGAAGAACTCATGAGAAGTTATGTAGTTCCGTGGTATTCTTGAGATACCAGAGTGTAATGCTCGACGGTAGATCAAAGTAGAGGTTGGACTGGGGTATTGCTCTGCAGAAGACAAGTGCTCAACTTGTACGAGAAATGGTATTTAAAGGAGAACATGGTCGGAACCACGATTGAAAAAGGCCAGATCACAGATATAAGATGAGCTTATACCAAGGGAATAATTAATTTAAGAAAAGCTTTAATGATAAGATCTACAGCGTGTCCATGGGCATGAACGCAAAGTTCAAGGTCGACTCCCACTTCTTCAATGTATAACCTGCCATTCACTTCTCGCGTTCGATGAAGTTGTAGTGTTGAAATTTTATATGGCAAAATACCAGAAGAGTATGAATCGTGAAAACTTTCGAGTTCACACATATTAAGGAAGGCATAGGTTCAAGCCATCAGGGCTTCTTAGAACATATACCACGAACTTCAGAAGTAAATAACACAAGCTCAAAAGTAGAGCATGGTTGACAAAGCAGAAGATACAATTTACCAAAGGCATTATATACCCGTGGAAAGGCTCACAAGGTTATTCAATATGAAGGACACTGTCGGATAAAATCCAACAAAGGAACCAATGGTCCACAAGGGATCTGATGTGAGCATTGGTACTCAACCAGAGGAAGAAGAATGCAAGGAGATCTGATTATAGAAACAACTGACTAACTCAAAGTTCAAATGCAAAAGAATTATGATTTCCAAATTAGGGGGTCAGAAGCTACGCTCTGATCAAGGATGGATAAGTTGAGTAGGCTTAGGGGTACAATCGATGGCAATTTGATAGGTCGAGATCCAGCTCACGTTTAAAATGACGTCTGAGCCGGAAGGATGAATTCTAGGATCTGATTGAGGATTGCGAGCATTCGCAACAAATTGAATCAACGGACTCAAAATGATAATGACAAGAGATGCCAATAAGATTACGAGACTTATGGGATTAACCATAATGCAAGCAAACAAGAATTTCAAGAGCAATAGGCTCCTGAGGATTTTCGGAAGATCGAATAGTATTCTGAAGACTATTGTGGAATACTTGAATCAACTGGGGATGACCGGATACTCGGTAAGTGCGAGAATTATCCGTAGGGGTATTCAGGTGACAAAGAACAGCAAGGCAGTAAGCTCAAAGGATTCTCGGAACAACAGAGAGAATTTCGGGGTATCTTGTAATAACAAGATCAACTAGAAACATTGTATGAATGGCGATTATACGTGTTTATCCATAGGAGTTTATCGATGAAAGGGAATTGCAAAAGCGATGAACACAAGTTCTCGGGTTATCAGCGGAGAGTATCTTCAGGGTCTTCACGTGCAGCAGACGATCATCAGCAATAAGGGGCTCTCCGGGTGAAAGTGATAACGAGACCCTAATGTTAGATTTAGCAAAAATTCACTTACCCGAATAGAAGAGAGATCAGAGTCCCAGAGTATAGACAAGGAGTAAAAGATCCTAATACCACCCAATGGCGACGTGGGCCCGTAAGACACACAGCCATGTTAGTAAAAGTTTTTCAATGACTAGACTCGACTTCAGCCAAGGAGTTTGGAAGGGGGATTCCTATAGGCAGTCGGCTTTGATACCAACTTGTGACGCCCCCGATTTGACCGTACACTAATCATGCACGCAAATGTGTACGATCAAGATCAGGGACTCACGGGAAGATATCACAACACAACTCTAAAACATAAATAAGTCATACAAGCATCATAATACAAGCCAGGGGCCTCGAGGGCTCGAATACAAGTGCTGGGTCACAGATGAGTCAGCGGAAGCAACAATATCTGAGTACAGACATAAGTTTAACAAGTTTGCCTTAAGAAGGCTAGCACAAACTGGGATACAGATCGAACGAGGCGCAGGCCTCCTTCCTGGGATCCTCCTAACTACTCCTGGTCGTCGTCAGCGGGTTGCACGTAGTAGTAGGCTCCTCCAGTGCCGTAGGAGTCGTCGTCGACGGTGGCGTCTGGCTCCTGGACTCCAGCATCTGGTTGCGACAACCAGATAGAAAGGAATGGGGGAAAAGAGGGAGAGAAGCAACCGTGAGTACTCATCCAAAGTACTCGCAAGCAAGGAGCTACACTACATATGCATGGGTATATGTGTAAAGGGGCATATCAGTGGACTGAACTGCAGAATGCCAGAATAAGAGGGTGATAGCTAGTCTTGTCGAAGACTACGCTTCTGTCCATCTCCATCTTGCAGCATGTAGAATAGAGTAGATGGAAGTCCTCCAAGTAGCATCGCATAGCATAATCCTACCCGGCGATCCCCTCCTCGTCGCCCTGTTAGAGAGCGATCACCGGGATGTATCTGGCACTTGGAAGGGTGTATTTTATTCCGTATCCGATTCTAGTTGTCATAAGGTCAAGGTACAACTCCGGGTCGTCCTTTTACCGAGGGACACGGCTATTCGAATAGATAAACTTCCCTGCAGGGGTGCACCACATAACCCAACATGCTCGATCCCATTTGGCCGGACACACTTTTCTGGGTCATGCCCGGCCTCGTAAGATCAACGCGTCGCAGCCCCACCTAGGCTCAACCGAGAGGTCAACACGCCGGTCTAACCCTATGCGCGCAGGGGTCTGGGCCCATCACCCTATGCACACCTGCACGTTGCGAGGGCGGCCGGAAGCAGACCTAGCCTAGTGGCGTTCCAGTCCAATCCGGCGCGCGCCGCTCCATCGCTGACGTCAAAAGAGCTTCGGCTGATACCACGACGCCGGGATACCCATAACTATTCCCGCGTAGATGGCTAGTGCGTATAGACCAAATGGCCAGACTCAGATCAAATACCCAGAACTCGTTAAGCGTGTTAAGTATCCGCGAACGCCGGCCAGGGCCAGGCCCACCTCTCTCCTAGGTGGTCTCAACCTGCCCTGTCGCTTCGCCACAAAGTAACAGTCGGGGGCCGTCAGGAACCCAGGCCCACCTCTACAGGGGTGGAGCCACCTGTCCTTTCAGCCCCCTCATCAGAATCACTTGCGGGTACTCAAGGAGCCGACCCGACTTTAGTCACCACATGTGTCATGTATATAATGTATATAGTATATACCCGTGATCACCTCCCGAAGTGATCACGGCCCAGTAGTATAGCATGGCAGACGGACAAGAGTGTAGGGCCACTGATGGAACACTAGCATCCTATACTAAGCAGTAGGTTAGCAGGTAAGGGTAACAACTGTAGCAACAATGACAGGCTATGCAACAGAATAGGATTAACCGAAATCAGTAACATGCTACACTACTCTAATGCAAGCAGTATAGAGAAGAATAGGCGATATCTGGTGATCAAGGGGGGGGGCTTGCCTGGAAGGTCAGCCGAGAAGGAGGGGCGTCAACACCGTAGTCGTACTGGGTAGCGGCGGCGGCGGTCTCGGTGTCTAGCGAGAGAGAAGGAGGGGGAGAGAAACAATAAATTCACGGCAATAATGCAAACAATATGCAGGACATGTCTAAATGGTATGCCGAGGTGATCTACTGCCTAACTAAATGATTTAGTTGATTTAGGAATTTATTTGGATTTATCTAATTAAAGTTGGGCAATATTCATTTACTGAAAACGGTCTAAAAGTTCCATGTTCATATAGCTACGGGCATCTAACAGGAATACGGAGGGCGTACTTGGGTTCGTATCGAAATTCTAAGCAAGTTTCATATATAAATTATTTTCATCGGAGTTACGGGTTATTTAATATGATTTTCTAAAGTTTATATTAATTTCTGGATTTTATTTAATTAATTAAAACAACATTAACCGAAACAGTAGCAGGGTGACGTCAGCATGACGTCACTGTGACGTCAGGACCAGTGGGTCCCACCTGTCATAGGCTGTTTAGCTAATTAGTGGTTAACTAATTAATTAATACCTAATTAAACTAATAACTAAATTAGATTAACCTAATCAGGGTTAATTAACTTAATTAATTTAGTTAATTAATTAATTAATTAATTAATTACTTTAATTATTTATTATTATTATTATTAATTCCTTTATTTTTTTAACGTTCTCAGGGGGGTGTGGGGCCCTTAGTCAGTCGCCCAGAGGGCCACCGCGGGGCGGGTGCTAGTGGGTACCGGGCGCAGGGCGCGTGGGCGCCAGCGCCGGCAGAGGGCGTAGCCCGGCATGGCGGGGTGAGGCTCGCCGGCCGGCCGCGGCAGGCGGAGGCGGGGGGCGAGCGACAGCGTGCGGCGGCTTGGCCGGAGCAGAGCCGCAGCAGGGGACGGGCAGCGGCGGCCACGCGCGGCCACGGGCGCGTGCGGGGCGAGGGTGCGGGGCGAACGGCCGGCGTGCGAGCCCACCGCGGGCGGGCGGCTGTGGGCGCACGCGACGGCACGTCGGGCGAGGCGAGGCCGCGATGAGCGCGGTGGTGCGCGTACAGGCAATGGTCAGGGGCGTGCGAGCGCGTACGGGGAGGAGGGGAGAGAAGAGGCCGGGGGCCTCACCGGCGTTCGTGGGGTCTGGGCAGCGGGCTCGGAGAGGGGGACGAGGAAGGGGCGGCGTTCGGGTCGCCGGCGACGAGTGCGGCGGGGTGACAGGGTCGAGGGCGCGGCGCCGGAACCGCGGCCTCGGCTCGGGACGACAAGGAGGTGAGGAGGCGAGGGGCTTCAGCGAGGTGGTGGTGGCGACGGGCGACGCGGTCGTCGCGGCGACGGGGGCGACTCGGGGGCGAGGTGAGGCAGCGGCGGCGGGGTCAAGCCCTCCCCGATCCAGATCGAGGGGAGAGGGGAGTGAACGTGGGGGAGGGCGAGTGGGGAGTGGGGAGTGGGTGCGGGGGCTAGGGTTTCGGGTGTGGGGTGGTTAGGTGTAGGGCAGGGGTGGGCCGGCCTGGTGGGCGGCCTGGCTAGCAGCTGGGCCGGTTGGCCCAGTGGAGGGGGGGTTCTATTCTTCTATTTTTTTTTCTTTTTAGTAGTTTTCTATTTTGTTTTCTATTTATCTTAGTTTTATAAATTAGGAAAATAGTTTCTAAATTAGTGTTATGGTTTAACCCACTGCCACAAAAAGTTTCACTCCTAACTAAAATAGTTTGATATTTTATAAATGGTAAAAGGCATTTAATTAATTGTTTTGCCACTGTTTTATTTATGTTAGGACATTCAAACATTTTTAAGGATGTTGGTTTCTCCACCATTATTATCTAGGTATTATTTGTCACACCTGGAATATTTTAGTTTTCACTTTTGAAAACTTTAATTGTTTGACTTGTTTTTGAATTTTGAATTTTGAATCGGTTTTGAACTAATGCGAGATTAGCAACAGTAATCGACGTGACGTGGCATCATTAGCAGAGGTTACTGTAGCTTGATTATCCGGGCGTCACAAGCACCCTAAGCGAGCACCTGAGCTTCCGAAGACTTTGATGGAGAGCAGGGTGGCATCCATTAACTTGAAATGGAGGACGTGCCTGGCCGCCAAGCTGTGGGCACGAGCAAAAGTCTTCCAACCACGCCTGAGAAGCATGACATGAGGAGCGGGGAACTCTACGTCCGCCCGCATGCTGCCATTACAGCAGCTGCAGCCTCAGCCCCGGCGGCTGCTCGACCTCCATCACCCTTGCGAAAGGAGTGGGGAGCCGAAGACAGTTGTGCGGAGGCCAACGCAGCTTGACAATAAACTCGAATGGCTGGTTCCCAACGCGCCCTTCATTCGAGTCCTGGAAGGCCGGAGGAGGTGCAATCAGTGCACCACCCCGCCCTCCTCGACCCCGAGCACCGCGGCGACCACGTCCACGTCCTCTCCCTCTTCCCCTCATGACGGGCTCTACTTCCGCATCCCCAACAGGAGGAGGGAGGCGCTGTCGAGCAGAAGCCCTCGTCGCCGCTACTGGAGTGCTGCTGCGTGATATGTCTCCAACGTATCTATAATTTTGTATTGTTCCATGTTGTTATATTATCAATCTTGGATGCTTTACAATCATTTTATAGCAACTTTATATCATTTTTTGGGAGTAACCTATTGACATAGTGCCCAGTGCCAGTAGATGTTTGTTGCTTGTTTTTTACTACTCAGAAAATCAATACAAACTGGAGTCCAAACGCAGTGAAACTTTTTGGTGATTTTTTCTGGACTAGAAGAAACCTGTTGGGCCAAGAAAGTGCTTGAGGGGAGCTCCCGGGGGAGCACAACCCACCGGAGCACGCTTGGGTGCCCAGGCGTGCCCAGGTGGGTTGTGCCCACCTCGGTGGTCTCCCGCACCGCCTCTTTGCTCTATAAATACCCCAATATTTTAGAAACCCTAGGGGAGTCAACAAAAATCAATTCCAGCCGCCGCAAGTTCCAGAACCACCAGATCCAATCTAGACACCATCACGGAGGGGTTCATCATCCTCATTGGTGCCTCTCCCATGATGCGTGAGTAGTTCATTGTAGACCTACGGGTCCGTAGTTAGTAGCTAGATGGCTTCCTCTCTCTCTTTTGATTCTCAATACAATGGTCTCTTGGATATGTATTTGATGTAACTCTTTTTGCGGTGTGTTTGTTGGGATCCGATGAAATTTGAGTTTATGATCAGATTTATGTTTTTATCCATGAAAGTTATTTGAGTCTTCTTTGATCTCTTATATGCATGATTACTTATAGCCTCGTATTTCTTCTTTGTATCTTTGGTTTAGTTAGGCCAAATAAATTGATTTTTCTTGCCATGGGAAGAGGTGCTTTGTGATGGGGTTC
This sequence comes from Aegilops tauschii subsp. strangulata, assembly GCF_002575655.3. Taxonomy (NCBI): domain Eukaryota; kingdom Viridiplantae; phylum Streptophyta; class Magnoliopsida; order Poales; family Poaceae; genus Aegilops; species Aegilops tauschii. Next base: position 124,757,908 of record NC_053040.3, on the reverse strand, counting down.
GATCTTACGGTGCTTGATCCCAGTGACAGAAGGGGAACCGACACGTATGTATCGTTGCTATTAAGGATAACAAGATGGGATCTATTTCTACATAAATAGATCTTGTCTACATCATGTCATCATTCTTATTGCATTACTCCATTTCTCCATGAACCTAATACACTAGATGCATGCTGGATAGTGGCTGATGTGTGGAGTAATAGTAGTAGATGCACGCAGGAGTCGGTCTACTAATCTTCGACGTGATGCCTATATAATGATCATTGTCCAGATATCGTCATGATTATTTGAAGTTCTATCAATTGCCCAACAGTAATTCATTTACCCACCATATGCTATTTTTCTCGAGAGAAGCCACTAGTGAAATCTACGGCCCCCGGGTTTCTTCTTTAGTATATTTGCCTTCACGATCTTTGTTTACTTTTATTTTCAGATCTGATAAACCAAAAATATGAAAATACCTTGCTGACATTTATTCTTATTTATTTTATCTCGCGTTCCCGCGAGACCTATTTATCCAATCTACTACAATTTTACGTATCTTTTTACCCGTGAGGGATTGACAACCCCTCTCTTACGTCGGGTTGCAAGTATTTGTTATTTGTGTGCAGGAGCATTTACGTGGTGTTGTGTGGTTCTTCTATGGGTTCGATAACCTTGGTCTCATCATTGAGGGAAATACCTACTGTAGCTGTGCTGCATCATCCCTTCCTCTTTGGGGAAATACCGACGTAGTTCAAGCCGCATCAAAAGGAATTTCTGGCACCGTTGATAGGGAGACATCATCAACATCTATCATGTTCCTAATCACAAATCTCATCTCCTTGCAATTTACATTATTATTTGTCATTTGCCTCTCGTTTTCATCTCCCCCACTTCACAGAAAATTGCCGTTTTTATTCGCCCTCTTTTTCGTTCGCCGTTTTCTCGTCAGATCTCATGTTTGCTTGTGTTGCCATGTGTATTCTATTTGCTTGCATCTTCGCTTGCTAAAAATCAATTGCTATGGATCCACATCCACTTGCTAATCTTTTCAAGAGATCCAATTATGATGAACCCATTGCTAGTGAATTGAGTTCACTAGATTATCTTTATGAAGTTTTGTTTGAGATTCATGAATGTAAAAATTGTGATGAAGTGTTAAAAGAAGGAATTTATTAAGTGATTCATGATAGCTCGTTGAATGAAAAGCATGATTGCAATGATGTTATTATAAATTCCATTAATTTCAATTATGCTAGTGATATGCAAAACCCCAAGCTTGGGGATGCTAGTTTTGTTATGCCCACTACTTATTGCAATGATCATGATTGGGGTGATAATGATTCTTATGATCTTGAAAATTTATTTAAACCTCATGATGAATATGCTTGCGATAATTTTAAAAGTGGGTTTGGAAGAGCGCCAACTCTAGGTAAAAATAATCCCACATATTTAGAGAGTGTTCAATCTTATGAAATTTTTGACAAAAGTGGGTTCGGAGAGGTCGTGACTTTATTTGATGATAATCCCACTATTTTGGAAGAGTGTCAACTTTGCATGCATGTGGATCATGAAGATAATATTTTACGTGATAGTTATATTGTTGAATTTGAATATGATCCCACATGTAATTATTATGAGAGAGGAAAATATGGTTGTAGAAATTTTCATGTTACTAGATTACCTCTCGTTATGTTGAGATCATTAATGTTTTATTCCTCTTCTTTGCATATGCTAGTGTTTGCTTGCCATGATAATTTGTTTGCTTATAAAATTCCTATGTAGGAAGTATGTTTGAATTAAATGTGTTTGTCATATGTTTCATGATGCTCTCTTTGTGTTTCATTTCTTATCTTTCGTGTGAGCATCATTGAAATATTATGCCTAGCTAGGGGCGTAAAATGATAGCGCTTGTTGGGAGGCAACCCAATGAATAAAATTTATTTTTGTATTTTCCTTTCTATTCTTGAGTGTTTGCACAATTATGCTACTGTTATGATTGTGTTTTTATGTTTTAGTTAGTGTTTGTGCCAAGCAAAGCCTTTGGGATCATGTTGGGTGATAGTTGATTTGATCTTGCTGAAAAACAGAAACTTTTGCGTTCACAAAAATAATTCTCATTTTTAACATAAGCACCATAAAATAATGATTCTTTTTGCAGAAGATTAATATACAAATTGGTCACGTTGTCCTAATTTTTCAGAATTTTTGGAGTTATAGAAGTATTCAAAATATTCAGATTGCTACAGACTGTTCTGTTTTTTGACAGATTCTGTTTTCATTGTGTTATATGCTTGTTTTGATGATTCTATGGTTTCCTTTGAAGAGTTTTTGCCATGGAAAAGTTAAAATACAATAGATATAATACAATAACAAAATATGAATGGGTTTGCAACAGTACTTAAAGTAGTGATTTGCTTTCTTATACTAACGAATCTCACGAAGTTTTGTTGAGTTTTGTGTGATTAAAGTTTTCATGTTTTGGGTGAGATCGCGATGGATGAAGGAATAAGGATTACCAAAAGGCTAAGTTTGGGGATGCCCGACGCACCCTAAGATAATATTCAAGAAGTATCAAGCAACTAAGCTTGGGGATGCCCCCGAGTGGCATCCCCTCTTTCTTCTAACAACCATCGGTATTTTACTTGGAACTATATTTTTATTCGTCACATATTATGAGTTTTGCTTGGAGCGTCTTGTATGATATGAGTCTTTGTTTGTTTTTCTTTTTAATTTTTAATAAGCATCCTTGCTGTACACACCTATTTTGGAGAGCCTTGGAATTGCTCTAGTGCTTCACTTATATCTTTTTGAGCACGGTGTGCTTTGTTATCTTTGAAGAAATTCTCTCATGCTTCACTTAAATTATTTTGAGAGTAAGAAATATGATGCTCATGTTCTTCACTTGTCTTTGTTTGAGCTTATTAAAAGCAAAATATAAAACTAGTCCCAAAGTGATAGATATCCGAGGAGGATATAATAAAAACTTTCATGAAGATCATTGGACAAAATAAACTTGATTCTTTGTAATAGTTTTGAGATATGATGATAGTGATATGTGAGTCATGTTGATGAGTAACTATGCTTTAGTAAGAATATTGGTGTTAAGGTTTGTGATTCCCTATGCAAGCATGAAAGTCAATAGTTATGCAATGAAATTACATCCTACTTGTGGTGCATTATTCGGTGTTAGTTATGCTTAATGCTTGCTTATGAGATTTTTCGTTTCTTGGTTGGATGCTTCTCAATCTTTTGCTAGCCTTCACTTTGCATGAAGTATGATCACTACTTGTGCATCCAAAATCCTTTAAACCAGTTTTTGCCACATGAGTCCACTATACCTACCTATATGTGGTTTTCTATTGCCGTTCTAAGCAAATTTGTATGTGCCATCTCTAATTTTCAAAATAAATTTCTCTTTTGTGTGCTCGTACCGCTCATGAAACAGTAGGGGGTGGCTGATATATTTCCATGCTAGATATATTATTCTCAAGATGAGTGTTTATTAACTTGTCATTGCACAAGAGTATGGTAAAGGTATTAGGGATGCCCAGTCCCGACATGAAAAATGAATTTACTTTATGTTTTCAAATCATAAATTCTTTGGAAAGTGTTGGTATGGAAGGCACCCATGGATACGGTTAGCCATGGAAAGTGAAAGTGTGGTGGAAAAAGGAATAAACTTTATTTTCTGTTGGGAACCGCCTATGATATATCTAGCATGGAAAGTACTGGGAACTACTCGATCGTTTTCGTTGACAGGAAAAGCATGCGACCCAATATGTTTTATCTCTATCTTTTTCGCTTTGAGCTCTGGCATCTCTACAAATCCCTACTTCCCTCCGTGAAGGGCCTTTCTTTTACTTTATGCAATTTTTATTTTTATTTTAGTTTCCATCTCTTATAAAGCACCAACTAAGGGGCACTATGATCGTACTTAAGCATTGGGTGTAGCTAATATGCGAGTGTGTTTCATGAATGGATCAGTGATTGAGCATAATGGGCTAGGGATAACTTGCTTTAGTGTTGATATTTTGAAAGACATGGTTGCTTGTTGAGATGCTTAAGTATTGGAGTCTTCATGTCAAAACTAGACTATTGCTTTGAATCATACAGAAGTCCAAATGTCCATGCTACAAAGAAAAGAATATGTGATGAACATGTTACGCAGCATTCCACATCAAAAAAAAAAATTTTATCATTTACCTACTCGAGGACGAGCAGGAATTAACTCTTGCTTCACTTAAATTAATTTGAGAGAAAGAAATTTTATGCTCATGATCTTCACTTATATTTGTTTGAGCTTGTCAAAAAAGCAACATTTGAAAATTAGTTCCAAAGTGATAGATATCCAAGAAGGATATAATAAAAACTTTCATGAAGATCATTGGCCAAAATAAACTTGATTCTTAGTAATAGTTTTGAGATATGATGATGTGATATGTGAGTCATCTTGATGAGTAATTATGCTTTAGTAAGAATATTGGTGTTAAGGTTTGTGATTCCCTATGCAAGTACGAAAGTCAGTAATTATGCAATGAAATTATATCCTACTTGTGGTGTATTATTCAGTGTTAATTATGCTTAATGCTCGCTTATGAGATTATTCGTTTCTTGGTTGGTCGTTTCTCAATCTTTTGCTAGCCTTCATTTTGCACTAAGTATGATCACTACTTGTGCGTCCAAAATCCTTTAAACCAGTTTTGCCACATGAGTCCACTATACCTACCTATATGCGGTATTCTTTTGCCGCTCTAAGCAAATTTGTATGTGCCATCTCTAATATTCAAAAGAAATTTCTCTTTTGTGTGCTCGTACCGCTCGCGAGGCGGTGAGGGGTGGCTAATATTTTCCATGCTAGATGTGTTACTATCACGATGAGTGTTTATTCACTTGTCATTGCATGAGAGTAAGGCAAAGGTATTAGGGATGCCCAGTCCCGAAATGAAAAATGAATTTACTTTATGTTGTCAAATAATAAATTCCTTGGAAAGTGTTGGTATGGAAGGCACCCGTGGATACGGTTAGCCATGGAAAGTGAAAGTATGGTGGAAAAAGGAATAAACTTTAATTTCTATTTGGGAACCACCTATGATATGTCTTGCATGGAACTCTAAGTCGTTTTCGTTGGTGGGAAAAGTATGCCTCCCAAAATGTTTTTATCTCTTAATTTTTGCTTTGAGCTCTGGCACCTCTACAAATCCCTACCTCCCTCTGTGAAGGGCCTTTCTTTTACTTTATGCAATTTTTATTTTTGAATTTGAGTCTCCATCTTCTCTTATAAAAGCACCAACTAGGGGGCACTATGATCGTACTTGAGCATTGGTTGTAGTTAATATGTGAGTGTGCTTCATGAATGGATCAATGATTGAGCATGATGGGCTAGAGATAGCTTATTTTACCGTTGATATTTTGAAAGACATGGTTGCTTGTTTATATGCTTGAGTATTTAAGTTATCATGTCAAAACTAGACTATTGCTTTGAACAATATAAAAGTCCAAATGTCCATGCTATAAAGAAAAGTATATGAGATGACATGTTAGGCAGCATTCCACATCAAAAATTCTGTTTTTATCATTTACCAACTCGAGGACGAGCAGGAATTAAGCTTGGGGATGCTGATACGTCTCCAATGTATCTATAATTTTTTATTGTTCCATGCTGTTATATTATCAATCTCGGATATATTATAATCATTTTATAGTCATTTTATATCATTTTTGGTACTAACCTATTGACATAGTGCCGAGTGCCAGTTGCTATTTTTTGCATGTTTTTTACATCGCAGGAAATCAATACCAAACAGAGTGCAAACGCAGCGAAACTTTTTGTGGATTTTTTTGGACCAGAAGACAACCAATGGGCCGAAGAAGCACCTTGGGGCTGCTCCGAGGGGAGCACGACCCACCAGGACGCGGGTCCCCCCCGGACTGCTTCTTTACTCTATAAATGCTCTAATATTCCAAAAACCCTAGGGGAGCCGACAAAAATCAATTCCAGCCGCTGCAGAGTCGAGAACCACCAGATCCAATCTATACACCATCACGGAGGGGTTCATCATCCTCATTGGTGCCTCTCCCATGATGCGTGAGTAGTTCATTGTAGACCTACGGGTCCGTAGTTAGTAGCTAGATGGTTTCCTCTCTCTCGTTTGATTCTCAATACAATGGTCTCTTGGAGATCCATATGATGTAACTCTTTTTGCGGTGTGTTTGTTGGGATCGGATGAACTTTGAGTTTATGATCAGATCTATCTTTTTATCCATGAAAGTTATTTGAATCTTCTTTGATCTGTATTATGCATGATTGCCTATAGCCTCGTATTTCTTCTCCGATATTTGGGTTCTGTTTGGCCAACTTGATCTATTTATCTTGGAATGGGAAGAGGTGCTTTGTAGTGGGTTCGATCTTACGGTGCTTGATCCCAGTGACAGAAGGGGAACCGACACGTATGTATCATTGCTACTAAGGATAAAATGATGGGGTCTATTTCTACATAAATAGATCTTGTCTACATCATGTCATTGTTCTTATTGCATTACTCCGTTTCTCCATGAACTTAATACACTAGATGCATGCTGGATAGTGGTCGATGTGTGGAGTAATAGTAGTAGATGCAGGCAGGAGTCGGTCTACTAATCTTGGACGTGAAGCCTATATAATGATCATTGCCTGGATATCGTCATGATTATTTGAAGTTCTATCAATTGCCCAACAGTAATTCATTTACCCACCGTATGCTATTTTTCTTGAGAGAAGCCACTAGTGAAATCTACGGCCCCCGGGTCTCTTCTTTGTTATATTTGCCTTCACGATCTATTTTTATTTGCTTTTATTTTCAGATCTATTGAACCAAAAGTACAAAAATACCTTGCTGCAATTTATTCTTATTTATTTTATCCCGCGTTCCCGCGAGATCTATTTATCCAATCTACTACATTTTTACCTATCTTTTACCCATGAGGGATTGACAACCCCTCTCTTACGTAGGGTTGCAAGTATTTGTTCTTTGTGTGCAGGAGCTGTTTACGTGGTGTTGCGTGGTTCCCCTACTGGTTCGATAACCTTGGTCTCATCACTAAGGGAAATACCTACCATATTGTGTTGCATCATCCCTTCCTCTTTGGGGAAATACCGACGTAGTTCAAGCCGCATCACTGCGCCCTCTTCCCCTCACCATGATGGAAAAACGATACCAGAAGAAAGGAGGAAGAGATAGGTATCAGCCAACACGTCGCCCACGTCCCCTTTTATAGGCAAACGAGGCCGGGGGTTGGCTCCTCACTGAGGGGATGCAACCGCCCCGCTCTACCAATCCGGTTTTCCTGTGCCATTAACAGTGCACGGAATCAAGACCAACCCCCTGCGCCAATCCACGACGCCTAGGCTTTCTACCATGGCGCTCATTCCTGGCCCCCCGCATCCGCCACCAACCCCGCACAATGCATGCAACACACATGGCGGAGGCACCGGGAGCGGGGAAGCTAGTGGAATGGCAGTTATCACCCCGTGAACATGGGATGTGGGTAGCGCACGGATCGTGGCTTAAATTTCCCCCATAACGTCTTGCACGACGCGCGGGAAAACTAGAAACTAGTTCAAGCACAGGTTAATGAAGCAGCAAGGAAAATATCAAGGAATGAGCCACCACGAGCCCTCTTCATGTGTACTTGATAGGGCCTACCCCAATGACGCTCGGCAGCACGTTTCGGCCAGGCCCGGGGGCTCCTGTCGGTGCAGCAAACCTTGGGGTATGTTTCCCATACTGTACATAGGCACGGAGGCAAGGTTGCGATGACAAGACAAGGCCAAGCAGAAGATATAGCTCTTTGAGGAATCAAAGGGCGGGTCAAGAAGACCAAGACAAGCCAAAGGAGCAAGATATTACTAAGGAATAACCTCCCTTGCCGGGTAGGCGAGCCCGGTCAGGTTGAGGCCACACCAAAGACAAGTCTCAAGACTCCCCCAGCAGGCTTGCCGGGGACGCCGAGGGCGCCAACACCTCCAAGGCTCCACCACTCCACCTCATAGTGATGCAAGTCACTTATCAGTGCGGTGTCGAGCCCCTGAGTGATTAAGTGGCTGTCCTCTGGCACGTGGCAGCCATTTGGGGAGAAGATTCACCCTGCATGACACCCGTCCAGAGGTGTGTCAGGCAGACAGGGCGAGAGATAGCTAAAGTGGCGCGACAAGGCTTGCCGGGCTACTCCCATGACGTGACACTAAGCGGCACATTTAATGCGCCTTAATCCTGTCTGCAGAGTTAGGTATGATATCACTGTTTGCTATCTAATCAAGGCATAATGACTGTTTTGCCATTGTGGTGACCCCTTGACCTATAAAAGGAGGGCCGTGGCAACCTTAGAAAGGATTCGGACCCTTGTACACTTTTACGCGCGTAGCTGCTCTCCCCAAGGTGACCTTGTCGGGCTTGAGTGTTGCGTGTTCGTCATGGTCCCCCATCCAATCTACCAAAGAAGGAGTAGCACTACAAAAAAATACACATCCGTGATGATACGTGTTTGTCATAGTAGGTCGCGTTTTTTGTCATGCATGTACATTCATGACAAATTTATGACAGAATCAAGATAGTCATACCTGTGCTGTCGTAGAAGTGTTCCATGACATTACCAAAATTATCATCACGGAAGTGTCCACTTCCATGACGATAAATCGCGCGTCACAGAAGTCCTTTCGTCAAGGGTGACCGACACGTGGCATCCACCGTAACGGAACGCCGTTAAGCTATCGGGTCGGGTTTTGGATCCGATAACCCGTTAACAGCCCCGACCAATGGGGATTTTCCACGTGTAAAATCATCATTGGCTGGAGGAAACACGTGTCGGCTCATCGTTGGGACAGATGTCATCCACTCATTGGACAGAAGGCGCCTATGATACGTCGACACGTGGCACGGCCCAACAGAGGCTCATTCCTGTGAAAAGGTTGGCATGTTTGACTTGGTCAAAAGGTGGTGAGCCGGCCCATGGAAAGCCTGTTAACGGCATGTTCGCATATAGCCCATTTACAGCCCGCTAACCCAAGGCCCATTACACCCTATCCGAATTAGGCCCAGTAGCGTCATCTGGGCCATCCAATATGATTCCAGCCCGTTTTCACTTCTGGCCCATGTATGGCCCATGACGTCTTTCGGCCCATATGAGGCCCTATGTAACTCTTGGACTATTAACGGCCCGTGGTGAAACTGGCCCGTAATGAACAGTGTATCACTTTACACCCATTAACGGCCCGTGGTGAAACTGGCCCGTAATGAACAGTGTATCACTTTATACCCATTAACAGCCTGTTATTCCGTTGGGCCGTTTCCAGCCCATGTTATCTTTCGGCCTTCTCAGAGCCCATTTATTCTTGGGCTCATTTCCAGCATTCGTTTACTTACGGCTCGTTACTGTCATTTTCTGCTTGTGTGCCAAATTCAGCCCGTGGTTACAGTCGGCCCGTTTGTGGTCCATTAATACGTTGGGCCGTTTTCATAGCGTCATCAAATACGGCCTATTAACGATGGCCCGTTATGGTCGGCCCATGAACGGACGATTCCAACTCTAGCCCGTTTACGGCCATAATGCAGTCTGTTATTGGCCCATGTTTGGCCAATCGATCATACGGCCCGTATAAGGCCCATTGATGATACGGCCCGTAGAAGGCCCATTGTTTCTACGGCCCGTAGAAGGCCTACTGTTTCTACGGCCCGTATAAGGCCCACTATTTCTACGCCCCGTAGGAGGCCCAGTGTCACTACAGTAAATATTAGCCCATGGTTATTGTGGCCTAGTTTTTAAAAATAGGTTATTGCAGCCACTAGCAAACCGCGGAAAAAGAACTACACTGACTACAAGCAAACAAATAAACAAGACAACAAGGAAATAAATAAGCAAGCAACTTATGCTAGGCTATCACGGCTATTACACATATTACATCCACTGGGCATCAAAGTTCGCCACCAGTGATCATAACGCGCAACGAAGAAGCAGATTACAAAAACTGGGCACCATTGCAGCATAACAACATAATACTGAACCGAGACCACTTCCAAGACAGTTCAAGAAAGGTTAGCCTTGCGGGGGAACTGCTGCGCAAGCTGCTGAGCAAGGCTGTGAGACCGGCCTAGCATGTCGGTCATAGCTTCCAGGTGTAGCTGTTTAGCGATGAGGTTCTCATTTGTGTTCTCCGCAATCTTTCTTAGAGATAGGACTTCAAGTCGAAGTTGAGTTGCAGAATGCCTTTCTGCTAGAACTTGGGACTGAAGAAGTCGAACTGATTCAGACAACGAATTCTGTGAACTTGTCTGACTGTTAGTCTCAAGTAACTTGAACACTGCATCAAGACAGGACTTTGGGGTTGTCTCGCTATCTTCAAGATGTTTTGCCTTCTTTGCTGCAATATATGTTGGGTTTGTCTCACAGCCTTCAGCAGACTTGTGCATGCCATCAGGCATATCACCCTGAAACAAAGCAGAGAGATGACAGGTTTTGCACGTGTATAAACAAAGATGATAACTGTTCTGTCAATTCTATCCAATTTCAAATTAGAAAATAAAGAGTAAGTTCAAAATATCAATAGCACAATTTGGCATTGTTCATAATGCGGGGAGCTTCACCATACTACTGGATTACCATGTCAACATAACAAGCATAGATGAAGGGCAAAGAAAATCATTGTATCTATTTTGGATAATGTGCATGGCATGTTGTTCATATCATCAGCCACATCAGTAAGATAAAACAGGAGATGACAAGGTGCAAACGTGGGCTGCTTCACCACACACTGGATTATAGATCCACAAAAACAAGCATACATATAGGGAGTATTAAGTAATGTGCATGGTATGAATAAGGAATTTGGTTTTACAAGTAAAACTTAGAACTTACGGTTCTTACGAACATGCATTTTGGTAGAAACAGCAAACTAAACAGCAGTAAACGATAGGGAGTATGAGCAAATTAAACAGCAGTTGAGGATAAAGGCTTTAGAAGGACTAACTTACATGAACAGTTAACACCGGCTTCATAATGCCCTTCTCCATGTCAAGGGAAGGATAACTCAAGAATTTCAGCACAGAATCTTCTTCATAAGCATTGCCTGTACTCTACATTTTGTAGAGAGTAATTATCAATATGATAATACTGGAAGGGATAGAGGATAATGAAGATAAGATGGAGATTGATGCTACATAATCAACTACCAATCCCTGGAAGTACAAGCGTTACAGGACAAAATGTACTGACAAGAGCAATGGGCTACACTTCTGCACTGGCATTGTCTGTGTATTCTACTTGTTGGTAAGATTAAATATAGATCTGATCTTTTTTAGTAAATGGTGGGCGAGGGAGATAAGATGCAGAATGCTACAAAATGAACCAATCCCTCTTCCCATAATACAAGAGTGTTTTGAACACTGGTGTACTGTACAAAACGTTCTTATATTATGGAACAGAGGGAGTAGCTGTTAATGTAAGTACAGTGATAGACCACGTTCAGTCCTTACAAGAGGACTGCAGAGCTAAACCTCTTCAAAAGCATTGGGTTGATTCTAAATTTATGTAAGAGTCCATACGGATCTTATAATGTCCACCAAATGGACGATTATGAGGCTCACATGTGCTGTGATGCTACATAATCAAACAGCTATGAAAGTAAGTATGGTCATACAGGGCAAGAGGTACTCACAAGAGCAATGCAGTGTGCAGTATAGTTGCGAGATTCTGTGGTCCCTTGAGAACGGATGTTCTTCTGCTAACAGTTTTCGTACAAGTGAGACATTAAGGCAAATGCAGAAATGTAGTTCAAATTGTGATGTGATATCATAGACAGTACCTTACGCTACAGCCGAGACTAATGTGTAACAAGATTATTCCAGTCACCGTCGGATAAATGTAGCACCAGAGACTTTACAGAAATTTCATTCAGAGGCTTGCCATCGACGTGCGCTTGCCTCAGGTAGGAACGATACTTCATCAACGAGTGCTTGAAAAGCGCAACCAACCCTTGCTCGTCATCACAATCCAGTTTGCTCCTCGCCTATTTAAAAGAATGAAATCTTGTGTCTTCTTTCAGCAGAAACATATGCAGTAATGACCATGAATAACATTAGTACATTACTTACGCGCAAGTTGCGGAGGAAGACTGGAAATTGTTCTGTGTCTGTGGTATAATCTTTCCATGAAGGAAAGATGCGCACAAAGTTCCTGACAACAACATAAGCTTCGTCTTCTAAACTGGGAAGAAATGGAACAGGGGTCCTATTTGCTGCAATTGGGGCTCTCTCTAGTTCGAAAAGGGATTTGGCAACTGGATTTGGTGTACTCTTTGCTGGAATGGGGGTTTTGCGTCGTACAGCTGGTGCTATGTCAACTGGCATAATCATATTGTTTGCTGCAGTTGGGGTCTGCTGAGTTGGGGCATCAGAAATGACCAGTGTAGTAGGGCTAGAGTCTGCTAGAGTTGGGGTATTTTGTGGGTCAGGTGATATTGCAACTACACCTAATGGGCTATTTGATTTATCAGGTGCCACTACCTTTTCCAAATACTTTGCTTGTGCTCCTCCACGATCAGCAATCGCCCTCTTCCTTTTGAACGTCTGATACACAAGAACAACATTTGAATGGATAAATATGGTATGATGACAGATGGAATATGTACTGAAAATGGATAGGCAGGGCGTATTCACATACACGATGTGTAAACTAAGCTAATGGCAGTTCAACAAAGTAGAAGCAATGCAAAGCATCAGTTGCAAGATATGTGCGAGCAATGTAACCTTGGAAAGTTAGAGCAAGTACCTTGATGGGTGAATAAGATAGGGCATCTTCCTCTGACTCCTCCACTAGGGAGCTACATTGACTTAGGTCTCCCTCTAGCTCAGAATCACTGTTAGGATCATATTCTGAGCATGAATCTGTAGGTGGAGAGCGTTTGCATTGCATTGCATCCAGACTTGATTTCAGTCCCTTAATGCCAAGTTTGACAGCAATGGCATTGTTCTGCTTTATTCTTTTCATGCGCGCAAGCTCATAATCATTATGATGCTGTTCAGAATCTGAGATTCATGAAAACATAAAAAGTAGTCAGATTATCTATGGAATGCATTGCTGATTCAACTCGGAGAGTGTCTCCCTATAAACCCCTGCATATGCAAAGTTCGCCTCCCCAACCGTGCTGACCAGACCACACACAGAAATACAAACCCCTTATGTCTCTATAACAGGCAGGCACACATTTCAAAACTGAAGTAGGAACATTAGAATCATATGAAATTCGTATTTGAACAAATAAACTAAGCAATTATGAGTGGCGTAATGTTTAGCTTCAAGGGTGAGTGTTGGTAGTGCTACACAAAGCAAGTAGGCAGATTGTATTCCATGTAAAAGATTGAAACCTATGTAAAAGCTGGAAATGACACTTTCTTTCTATACAATGCAGTGTTCGTTACCCACACATGATGGAAGACATCACATAGAGAAATACTATTCACTCATGTCTACGGTTCCAGTATTTAGAAACAGGGTGGTCCACCCTAAAAGAATACTGACAACAAATATGACAAGGCAAGCATAGATGTAGTGAATCAATCATTTACTTGTGAGCTTACTAGGACAAGTATGCAGAATTGTAACTGCAGTAAGAGACCGTCCAAAATCTGAATGAAGAAGTTTGTCTAGCACTTATTGTTTGCAACTAATCGACATGAATAATTGGATATTATATCGAATGAGTAAGAAAGACAAGTAAAATTGTCAACAAACCTGGCTTGCAGTAGTAATCTGGGTCAATGTCACTACGACCAACAATCAAAAATGACTAGTTTCTGTTCCGAGGGCCGGAATTTTGAAAACCCTGTGAACTTTAGAGGTACTAAAGATTACCGAAATACATCTGAACCATTAAGTGTAGGTAGCACTGAGCACACAACAAACCCTAATGACAGTCCTGCCTAATGAGTAATGAATCAATTAGAAAATGGGTGATGAGGAGTGGCTGCTGAGTGTTGAGGATGTATCTCAGGATAAATCGGGTTGGCTTGGTGGGTGCTGCACGCCTGAGCCCTGAACGGACTGGGAAGGTAGGCACGGCGGCACGCCCGGGCAGCGGTGACGCTGTTGGGCGAGCGGCTCCTGGCCTCCTGTTAGTCCGGCGTCTCCTCCTAGAGTCATGCCGTCCGGGGACGGCAAGTCGCCGACGAGGCAGGCGGCTGGGGGCGAGTAGAGATCGGAAGCGCGCAGCAGAACAAAGGGGAATCGGGGCCTGGGACGACCCAAAATCCCAGGGTGGGTCGGCCCACCGTGGGCACCCTGTAGAGATACACACCCGAGCGGCGAACATGCATTTTCGAAACTAATTTAGGAACATTTAGTTGACCAATTAAACAACTCTGTTTTAATAATATCAGTTTCGTATTTGAACAACTAAGCTTGTTTAGCTTGATGGGTGGAGCAGTGTTATTATGACACGAAGCACGTATTCTGATCGTATAGTGATCATAAAAGGGGGAAACTCTAAGCATATTTTTTTAGCAAAAGAGGGTTTCCCCTCCGATTTCTATTAAAGAAACCACCACGGAACCAACATGATCAATTAAACCCTAAGCATGATCAATTAAACTGTATTATGGCTGTGCCATGGCAGATTTGAAGCTGCAAACCGGAGAAATGATATTTAGCATCCATTGTTTGCTTCGAACTAAGAACTAAATTCTAAGAGCTGAAAAGAAAGTAGAGTAACCAAGTTAAGATCTATTTTTTGGTTGAGATCAAAAAGTTGAGGAGATATGAAGTACCACCTCTCTTGCGGCGCCGTGTAGGCATCGGGGGTGCGATGGCTGTCGGTGGCGTTGAAGCAGATCTGCGACGGTAGACGGGTGCATTGGGGGATAAGCCCCGTTGCGGTGGAAGAGAAGGTCGTGTGAGCAGCCCCGGCAAAGAGGACGACGGCGCCGATGAAGCGAGAGGACGCGATGCAAGGCTAATGGTCCGTCGTCGTGGATGAGAAACGTCCATCTCTAGCAGTGGACGACGCGGTCTTGGTAGGCGCTCCGGCATGGTGGAGGACGATGGCGATGGATGTGGTGGAGGACGGCGGCGATGGATGGGGTGGCGGACGGAGGCTGGTGTGGGGATGGGGTGTTCTAGCGCGGACGGTGTATGAATGGGAAAATGGAGGGAGAGGTACGGGGAACCATGTTTTTGGGACGCGCCTGTCTGAAATATGGGAAAGTTACGAACTTAGCCCCCGTTTAAAATTTGGACGTCTCGTCGGTTGGGGATACGACGGTAATCTCGCATCTCGCCAATATTTGCCCAGAGCGATTTCGGGCGAGGAGAGGGTGGTTGGCGCCCATGGTTGGCGCCCACGATGTATGAACGGGGCTGACAGGTAGGGCGGTTGTGTCACGTCTGAGTGAAGTTACAAACCTGTCCCTATTGAAAATATTTGCCTACATCGATTTCGGCCGAGTCGAGTTTGTTTTGCCGCCCACCGTGTATGAATGGGGAATGGAGGGAGAAACAGAGGTCTTTCGGACGAGCTTGAATCAAATGAGTTTTGCCTCCCATGTTTGACGCCCACCGTGTCGGAATGGGCTCAGAGGCGGTCGTGTCACGTCTAATTGAAGTTACTAACCTACCCCTATTTAGAGCAGTGGAAATCGGGCTGATGGATTTTCCGTGTAATGGGTAGATAGTAATTTCCATCTCCCAAACACTTGGCTTCGGGCAGCCGACGTGGGAGTGGACATTTTGCCGCTTCTTTCGAATTTTGGGACAATAAGCATCCACGTTTACCCTGGCAACTAAATTCGAATCCATTTTGTATTCCTATATGAATCTTTATAAATCATTCTATGTGTTTTTATATATCTTCAAAAGGACGACAAAGATGTATTCCACTGTCATATATGAATATGGTTTACAAATGCCGATACTCAAATTCAGAAACTAGAATCCAGTTTAAGGTGAATTCATATATTTGGAACACTTCATGTCCAACTCAAATGTCACACGTACACAAGCGATGTATCAAGATTCAAATATCGAGTCAATCAACCAAGAATGTACAGAACTAACAGACATATAAACACTTATAGAGTATATGGATCAATAATATCAACTAACATACATAAGCCAGGCCGCTGTACTTTTTTTTGGCTACAACAGCATCCTTTTTTTAGCCAGCATCTTGGCCCTTTCCAATGCGTGCAACTTATGGTCCATCTATACTACTACTATTGCTGAATGCACATTCAGCCCGATTGGCATATTTGTAGGTCTGGCACAGCAATCCAAATGAAATGTCTCCGAGTCTTATCAATTGATACAAACTTGTGCTCAAATAAAATTACAAACCAAAAGACAAAAAACAATTATTACATGATCTCTAAAACAAATGGTTTGATTGATTACATGAACAGACAACACAAAGGTTATTCAACTATGGAAAGAACATTTCACCTATGATTTACCAAGTAGGATTTTAATTTCCTTTTTTCCTTCAGGACCTTAACATCTGGTCAGTCTCAGCTTGCTTCATTTTGAAATCCACCAAATATTTAATGGTTGTCTTGAGTACTGCTTGTGATTGTGCTGTTTGCTTCCTCAACATGTCAACTTCATCTCTAAGTGCAGAAGCAGAATCTCTTTCTACCACTAGTTTAGCCTCTAGAGCATCAGCAGTTGGCAATTCATGATGCACGATTGGGCCGGTGCCACTGCTGTGGGATGATACAACGTCCATGGGGACCTCGCTCTTTGATCTTGGGCTAACCTGTTTTGCCATTAAAGTTCCGATTGGATTCAGAAAAGTTGAAGTTAGCAAAACATCTCAACTGGGAGTTATAATAGCAAACCAGTTAAACAAACAAGGAATTAAAGAGTTTCAATTGGATGCTGAAAAGTAGTTATTAACATCACTGTAACCCGCTGTTGCAGCAGCAAAGCAGTTAAACAAACAAGTAGATATTTAAGTTAAGGCAAACAGATAATTCTTAAC
The DNA here is from genome assembly GCF_002575655.3 of Aegilops tauschii subsp. strangulata. Classification (NCBI taxonomy): domain Eukaryota; kingdom Viridiplantae; phylum Streptophyta; class Magnoliopsida; order Poales; family Poaceae; genus Aegilops; species Aegilops tauschii. The sequence goes on along the minus strand of NC_053040.3, from coordinate 124,740,924 downwards.
AGTAACTATCAAACACATAGATAGGTGCAGTCTACAATATGATAAACAGGCTGTGCCATTATGTAATCAGTAGCAAACTAAATTAAGCCAAGCAACGTAATTGAACAATTTTGCAATAAGTGGCTAACTAAAATTCCGAGAAGCAGGTAACTGAACTTACGCTAGTTCTTTGTATAGGCACACTGCAACTTCTTTTTCGCTTACAAGGTTGTACGAAGGAGTCCATGGCATCAATTGCTTGGATACACAGTCCCAATACTTCTTTCTTCCCACACTACATGGGTAAGTCGAATGGTTAATCTGGTAAGATGGTGCGTCCTTGATATGTTATATGAGGATGTGTAGTCAGACTAGTTGTAGCCAAACACATCACACTGGCTTTTACTGTATATTTCATGTGATTACTTTTGGCATATCGAGATCTAAGCAATCTACAATAGGATGAAAAGACTGGCATCCTTCACATTATTGGCAAACTCAGTTCATAGAAACAAGCAATTCAACCATTCTGTGGGTAAATCAAAAGCGCCACTGGAATATTTTCACTATCCAATCATACACGCAAAAAGGGGTGACGCCACCATAGGGGCTGGTATGGGCGGCCGCCTCAGGTGGCTGGAAAGTGTGCACCTAGTTTGAGTCGTCCAGGTTGGCCCATGCTAGTTTTGTTCGTCCCAACGCACGAGCAGGCAATGTAAAAAATGAAGAAAAATGTTTCAATTTGGATGGGCCAATAACATAAGTGCAAGGCAGGCCTATAGCAGGCTCGTGGCCCAAACGAGCGCCCCCCATATCGATCGACAGCAGGAAAAATCCCAATTCATTCACTCCAGCCTCCAGTCTGGTTCGCTCCTAACCTAGCCGCCGCTGGACAGACCGACACAACACTTCCTCGCGCCCTCGTTGGAGGGCGGTCGCCGAGCTTCAAGCGAATGGAAGGACAAGAAGATGAAGATCCAACCCTGGGTGTAGCCTGCGTGGGAGGCAGCGGCGACAGCACGGGCATGGCATCGAGCTTGCGCAAACGGACAGTCGCAGCTTGCAAGAGTAGCATGCGCAACAAGTAGGTACATCACATCCCTGATTATATCTAATTCAACTCTTCAATTTCTAGCCAATAGTTAAACCTGACGGTGTTGTAAAACTGCTTGTATGTAGGGAATCTATGAGAAAATGAAACCAATTTCTACTTATTTTATAACTCCCCCAATCAATACTCAACTGACTGAATCTGATGTATCTAATCAAGTTTCCGGTGCAAACATACAAGCTCATGTTGTTCTTGAGCCTGAAGTGTCTAATGAACAGACTGCTAATGAAGGATTTGATGCAAACATTTTACATGCTCCTGGTGATGAACATATAGTGTCTAATGAGGGATCTAATGCAAGCATTTTGCAAGCTCATTGAAGGATTTAGTGTCTAATGATGATCTACTATGTTGAGAGAGACAAAGATTTGCAGGCATTGATGACAAGCAAATTATAGTGCATTTTCATAGCTTGAGGAAACGTCGAGGCCATCTACCAGAAAGTCCCCGTATCATGACAACATAGCATAAATACTTTTCTAATCTGTTGTTTGAAACTATTGCCATACTTGTGCAGGATAGATATATTGATATGCAGTTTGCACATTGGTTATACGTGCAATTACACTTCGATATTTTCAGCCAGAGAACGAATAATTCAAGCAGGTACAGACCATGTTTGTAGTCCTTGTACACCATGTTGCATTTTGTGTTTTTTGGTGCTTGCATCATTTAGTGTTTATAATCTGAACTACTTTGGATCATTAGCTGGTTTTCAAAGTGCATGTAGCTTCACATTTCTCAAGTTATGTTGATTTTCGGTGTGCAAGTGCCTTCGTATTTTTTAAGTTAAATGTTCGCCCCTGGTAACTTGAATTCGTGGATCAGCCACTGCACACAAATCATACACGAATGCCAGTATGAATTAAATGAAATGCGGGGACTTACGCTAGCTCGTTGTACAGGCTCACTGCAGCTCTGCTTGCGCTTGGGATGTTCCATGTACAAGTCCATGTTACCACTTGCTTGGATGTGCAGGCCTTGTGCTCCTTGCATCCCCCTCTGCATTTTTGACACGGCGAATGGTTGATCAAATAAGAGGAATCGACCTTGATGTTGTACCGGAGGACAGATACTTACAAGGTTATACGGGTGTGCAGGATGTGTACCAGATCCCGTAGCGCCGCCTTGCTTCGCTAAAAAATGGATTTGCTTGTTTCAGATGATATCTCCAGAAGAAATAAGAGTTAAAGTCGGAGTTGCATAGGCGTGTAAGCTAAGAGAGCAGTGAAAGGATATCCAAACATTGTCGGAACAGTGCACAAGGGAGTGATGTGTGGATACCTAGTTCGGGCCAGTGTTTGGGCATGCTCGCCTAGCTAGAGTGCGGGTCACTTCAGAGCCGTTGAGGGTGATGCGCTGGCGTTGGCTGGCCGCGCACGGATGCAGATCTTGAGTGGCAGCGGAGCGCTACGATGCGGTGGACGAGACCATTGGTGAAGCCCCAACGGCCTCGGGGGGCGGAGGTGCGACGATGTGCTCAGTGAAGTAGCCCCGGTGAGCTGGGAGACGGCGTCGGTGAAGCGCACCTGATGCGGTGGAACTCGGTGTCTGTGAGGCACGTCGGTTGCGGCGGCCGACGTTGTCGGTGGACCACCCGGTGCGGTGGACGAGGGCGTAGATGAGGTAGCTCCGGTGCGGTGGTGAAGCGCGACCGTCGTCTTCGTCGTCGTCGTCCGGCACAAAGGTGGGGAACGGTGGGGAAAGAGACGAGACGAGGGGCGATTCGAGGGCTGGCGGCGAATTAGGGATTTGAGTAATCTGGGCGCGGAAGGGGACGGTGGAGAAGAGAGATTTTGCAGGGCTGGAATTGGGGCCGCCAGATATTTCAATCCGAAACGTGGAAGCGCGAACTTATATTGTCGTCGTCCTTTTTTTGGGGGGGAGGGGGTGGGTGGCTGGGTGCTACGCGTCCGTCCGACACACGTGACCACCCCGACAGGACTATGCTTTGGTGCCTTAAGGCACCTGCCTTTGTGTCCATGACATGTGGGCCCAACAGGTGGCTGGCCCACATGTCAGTGACCCAAAGGCAGTTGCCTTTAAGGCACCGAAGCAGCGTCCACCCCGACACAACCCTGGTCTGCCTGGTGCGCCTACATTTGAGAATGCAAACGAATCTTCTTTCATTTGCAAACGAATCTGTATGTATTACCATGCCCGTGTTTTCCTTGCAATAATTAGTCATTCGAAACGGGATACTCCATCCGTTCACTTTTGTAAGTCGTTTCAGACAACTTAAAATGAACTGTTTTGCGCATTGTCTGAAATGTCTTCAAGGTCTTATAAAAGTGAACAGAGGGAGTACTATTATTAATGAGGAGTTATTTGAAAAAAAATCGAAACAGTACCCACGCTAACGTGGATTAGAGTGTGTGTCACATAATTAGTTATTTGAATTAGAGTGTGTGTCACGTAGTTAGTTATTTGAATTAGAGTGTGTGTCACGTAGCGATCTCCAATTCTAACGTGGATTTCGCATTTCACTGTATCCATGCTACTTTTTTAATACAAATTCATATGTATATGATGAACACCATGGTAGTGAGAAAACTTTTGGATGGATTCAAACATATGACCTACAAAATAGCACAACAAACTGAGTCAATGTCAACTTTTCGAAACTTAGTATGGCACGAATTCGAAATAATTACCCGTATGCCTGGTCCTTGGTTCAAATCTTACAATGTACACCGAATTGAAACATCGATATTAAGTCTTGTACTATGTACATTCAAATGTTGTTTTTAGCCCCCCCCCCCCGCCCGCACAAACGCTACATACTTCCTGTATCGGTCAATCTTCCTCTCCTAACCACCTTAGGAAGCTATCGGTTTCCAACACACGTTCATTCTTTCTCTCCATGTTTCGATCTCTAAGTCTCTCAACTACACAACCCCTTTTTCCACTCTGTTACCAAATGTATTTACCTCACACACCCGCCATTGCACCCCATGCCGAGCTCTCACTGTCTCCCCCCTCTCCCTCTCACCCTCTCGCGCTAAATTCATGCATTGCCTATCTAGCCCCCCAACCTCTCGTGCGCACGCACGCACGTTGTATATCTAGGTCACTCCCTCGAGACTGTCTCACTCTTTCTTCCGCACGGCGGGCCACACTCGCTCAATCTCGCTCTCTTTATCTGAGTCTCGTTTAACCTCGTTTTCTTTCACACACACAAATGGTATATCTCCCTGTTCGGGCCTGGATCGACACACTCTATACTCTCTCACGCAGATTGTCTATCTAGGTCAGTCCATCCAAGCCGCCGCCACTCTTTTGACCTCATGGTGGGCCACGCTCACTCAATCTCTCTCTCTCTCTCTCTCTCTCTCTGTATGTCTCGATTGACCTCGCTCTTTCTCAGACAAAAACGATATATCACCATGTTTGAGCCCAATTCGACCTATTCACATTGTATACTCTCTCACGCACATCGTCTATCTAGGTCACTCTCTCCAACCCGTCTCACTCTTTCGATCGCACGACGACCCTATGTGATCGGTTGACCTTGCTTCCTCCCACGCACAAAATATATCTACACGTCTGTGACTGGATCATCTCTCAAGCTCTATCTTACAGCCCTCACCCTTGTCAAAAAGCTCAATCGGACAATATCTCTCCAGAGCATATATATTTGTTCAATGAATGTCGGACCACACTCACTTTGTCTCTCTATCTATATGTCTCTCGATTGACCTCACTTTCTCACACCGCATCTTCCACGCGTTGAAGCTACTACCTCTCCATCCCTCGCAAAGCCGGAGCTATTTACATTGCGAGGGGCACTCCAACCTTGGATTAATTTGTGTAGGCATTTATTCCGGTCGGTTTAGATTATATTTTTGTTTCATTCGGCCCACAATTACTCCAAACACCGTTGCAACCCACGCAACTCCCCTAGTTGATTTCCCTCTGGCTCAGTCATCGCTCTCTCGCACGTCCTTTCTCGCCTTCAACGTCGCACCATGGTATTATTAAAAAACTATGTTGTTCTCTTTAATTATTATAAATAAGCTACAAAACTACACACCGATAGTCCACTTGGAATAGAACAAATTTCGACCCACACATTAAAGTGCTACAAACTACACACCGAGGGGCCCACATGTCATGGAACAAATTTGGACCCATATACAAATTAAAAAATAAAGGACGAGGATCGAACATGCGACCGGGCCTTCAAGCCGCACGTCAATAGGCAACATACGTAGAATAGCAATGTTTATTGTACCCCCTTTGTTCACATAATGTTTTTATATTACCACAGCCTAATTAATGGATAACGTGTAATATTATTTTTAGTACTATTCGCCTTCACTTACTGGTGGGTTCCATGTGTGCTCTCTCTCTCTCTCTCCTCCCCTTATGCGTTTAGATGCACGGGCAAACAGGAAGCACTCGTGGGCGATGTTGCCATTGACCATATCTGGACGCGTTCACAAGTCACGGCACCAGTTTCACGTACTAGCAGCACTAGTCAGTGTGTACGTGCAATGCACGTTAATTTGGAAGTATATTAAGTGCATGCGGATATTAACTACTAGGATATTATTTGCGTGTTGTCATGTGATTAGCACTATTTTTGGCATGAAATTAACTGCACGCTAAACGTGTTGAGCGCTCGACATTGAAGCAGTCTAGGTCGTTGGATGACAAGGAATACATGTGGCTTGATGACGTTTTATATTTAATTTGATACGGCTCTAGTAGAACATTCAATCGATAAAACCATACATTTCGTTCAGTCTGACTCCGACTTTAAATTATACGACGATCGATATAAAATAAACGGAAATGATAAACATTCGGATTTTAAGCATGGCAATCCGAACGTTTTTCATGGCAAATTTAGATTACGCGGCGGCGGCGGGGGCGTCTCGCGGTGGGAAGCGGCTCCTCTGTCGTGCTCTGTGTGTCGTCGGGCCACTGACCGACGGCGACGGCGGCGTCTTGCGCCGTTGTTGGCGTACTCATGGATGTTGGCCTAGCTTCAAGGAAGGCCAAAATGTTCTGGACTTTGGAGCGAGTCAATTGGCGGGAGGAGGCGACTGGCGTTGGTGCAAGGAAGCGGTCGACGGCGGCCATCCATGCCGCTGAGGGGGGCACTGGCACCCGCGAGGGGACAGGCGCTGTCAACGGCGCGGCGGAGACATTCGTGTGCATGGGCACCGGCACGGGCGCGCACGTCAGTGCACGCGCAGGCGCATGCGCTGGCAGGTGCACGGGCATCGGCACGGGCGTGCGTGTCAGTGCACGCGCAGGCGCATGCGCTGGCAAGTGCACGGGCGCGTGAAAGTCGGCGGGGACCTCGTGGAACCCCGTGGGATCAAGCTCGGCGACAATGTGCGGCTCCCAGCCCATCAATGCCACGGGGATGGGCGCTGGCGCAGTCGGGGCGACGGGAGCCGGAACGGGAGCGGGGACAGGCGCGGCGTCTTCCCGCAAGGCCAGTTCAAGCTCGTCCCAAAGCGCCTTATGTTCTTGAGACTCCGGCTGGGTGTCTTCCTCAGGAAACTGGAACACTAAGGGCAGACCATCGTGATGCGGCATGGCGTACGTTTAGGTCAGGCTAGTTGGAGGTAGACGACAGGAGAATCGGAGAGGAAGAGAGAGGATTGTAGCGATACCGGGTAGTGAGGGGTTGATTTTAAACTGCGGCGCCGGCGACATTAAAAGTGGGAGCAGTTGGGACAACGGTGGGCGGCGGAGCCTGGTCAAATGGCTCGCCTCCCGGTGAGCCTGCACAGCGGTCTGCTCGCACGCCTCCCTGACAGCCGGCGCAGCGGTCTGCTTGCACGCCTCCCGTCGACTCACACGCTTGCTCGGACGGCACCTGCCGATGAGAAGCGGGGACTCGTGGCGGCACGTAAACGCCCACGGTTTCAATAGTGAAAGTGTTCGCCTTAACGTGATAGGTCTTTGTTCCAAAATACCTTGGCTCTTCATTTGTGCAACTTGTCATAAGCAGCTTGTCTCAAATTGAAGAAAAAACTTACGAAGTAATATTTGTGCCATATCACGTGACCATGCTTAGTTTCAAGAATTTATGCTCACTTTTGGATTTTCTGAAATTTAAGATCCAGGATTCGAAACAATATCATAACCTGCATCATGCAATAAATTTTCAAGCCATACATCTGTCCTATTGTATTTCTTAAGAAAGGATTTGGTCAAACATTTTTCTTAGTTAGACTTCAGACAAGTTATATATGCAGAGTAAAAGGATAATCTCTCCGTACCAGTGCATTGCCTGATATATTAACTCAAGTACTAGGCACGAACAAATAGGCTCAATTATGTGCTCATCCTGGTGTAGTAGTAGTAGTACTAGGCAATGCAGTTGACGGGTGACCTTGATGAGCGGCGACCGAGGGAATTGAACCGTGCTCGGCACGGTAGGTAACGTTGTCTAGTTACTAAAGCATCCCTCTGTTGTTCATCGGTAGTCATTATGGACCGGGGACATGAGGCGAATTTCCTAGGGCTGGAGTTCTGGCCGCCAGATATTTCGACTTGAAACGCTGAGGCTCGACTGGTTGGAGTTGCCTAATGTGCGTACCACGCACGCCACCGAAGGACACGAGCCCGGTTTTTTTTAGGATCAACACGAGCCAAGGTCTGGCTGGTACGCCGTTGGGTCCTACCATTCGAGAATACGAAAGGAACCTTTTAAATTGCCGAACGAATCTATGTGTATTACAATACCCGTATTTTCCTTGCAAATACTAATCTCAACGTGGTAATTGATTTATGACGAGTTATTGAATTAGAGTGAGTTTGTGATATAGTGATCTCAACGTGGATTTCACATTTCATGGTATCCGTAGTAAGTTTTCCAATGCAAATTCAAATTTAGAAGATGAACAATATGGAGGTGAGAAAACTTTGTATGTATCAAGCATATGACCACACACACACACACACAGAGACACACACGCACGAACACAACAACAATCCAATAAGTATAGTGCATCTATTTTTCCAAACCATGCATGTATGACACGAATTCAAAAATACTCCTTCTATTCCTAAATATTAGTCTTTTAGAGAGTTCAACAAGTGACTACATACGGAGCAAAATGAGTGAATCTAGACTCTAAAATATGTCTATATACATCCGTATGTGCCAGTCCATTTGAAGCCTCTAAAAAGACTAATATTTAGGAACGAAGGGAGTAAAATGTAAGACATCCATGTTCCTCAGTTCAATATTTAAAATGAACGTGAAACTGAAACATGAATATTAAGTCTAGTACTACAGTACATGCAAATGTTGTGTTTAGGCGGAGCTATGATTGTCGGGGGTCAACCCCTTGACCTTACATAAAATTGTGGAGCTCTGTTTAGGGTTGTTTAGATTATATTTGTCCCCACCCTCCCAACCACCGATTGGTTGTGCACCCCCCACCCCTCCTCCCCGGGAGAATATCATGTGCCCCCATACCTTAGATGCTATATGCCTATACGAGTTGCTTGGAGCTTGTAGATCTGAGATATAGCAGCTCACATGATGTGTCTTAATATTTTTGCAGGAAACCTTGATGAGTTTGAGAATTGCACACAATTTGTACAAAAACAACTTAGATGCCCTTTGATCCCATATCCAACGACCTCGAAGCTCGTATCACCGTAGCATCTAAGATGAAGGAGGACATCATATTCTCCTGTATGTAAGAATATCATGTGCTACCACACCTTAGATGCTTTGGTGATACAAGCTCTTCGGAGGCGTTGGATTTGTGACCCAACACCTCCTCGGTGGTTCGAATGGTTTTTTGCAGAAAAGCCCCAAAAGAGTTCGGCCACTGCTTACAAGCACAAAGACTGCTCAGATGCCATTGGATCTCAGATCAAACGACCTCCAAGCTCGTATCACCATAGCATCCAAGCTGCGATAGCACCTTATGTTTTCTCGCACGGGAGAGTATGAGGTGCTCCCGCACCGTAGATACTATGGTGATAAGAGTTCACTGAGATCTAACGGCCCACAGTAGGAGGTTTGAATGTTTTTGCAATATACGACTGATAGAGTTTGGGAAATGCGCAGAAAGTACAAGTACTACACATGTGCCATCTGATCACTGATCATACGACCTAGATGCTCATATCACCGTAGTGGGTAATTAAGCTATGGGGAGCACCTAATATGAGCACCGGGGAGCCGTTGGATCGAAGATGCAGCGGCACACACGAGGCCTGAATGTTTTATTTGCAAAAAAAACCTTTGGAGAGTTTGGAAATTGCGCATAATTACAAAGACTACTACCAAGCCATTGGATCTCACTTCCAACGGTGTAAAAACTCGTATCACCATAGTATCTAAGCTGCGGGGTGGATGTGATATTCTATGCCGCTGTCATTTTTGTTCGTAAACTTGCAAAATACGTGTAACTCGTGCCGTTACTTGTCTAACCGCGCAAAGTGTTTGTTCAAAAAACCATCCTACACTAAAATATCGGAACAACACACGGGGGTCCCACTTGTCATTAATCAAATTTGGACCTAAAACTAACAAATCTGAAAGACGAGATTCGAACTGGCAACCTGGACTACAAAGCGTAAGTCGATAGCCTGAAAAAACGAACGGTTGTTGGCTTTGTCCCATAACTTGATTTTATACAGTACTTGCATTGAGTAGAGTAGAGGGAGTGCCTCGTCAACACGTGCATGACCGTTGTCTCGCTTACTGGTGGGTCCCAGGTCTGCGATCTCAATCTATCTTCTCTCCATCGTCTAACCTTTGCACGGGCACACACGAAGAGCGCGCTAGCTTGCCGTGGGGTTATTACAACTAAAAAAGAACTTGGAAAATAGAAGAATCGCCTAGAACAAGAGACGTTGTGGCTGGTCGAGACGGAGCTAACCACATCTATCCTCCGTGCCGCGTTTGCATGATGAAGCTGTGTGGCTAGTGGGGTGTTTTCAACCGACTGGCTGGGTCCCGAGGTCAAACCATAGGTACTACGTCTGATACAGTATATTTTTACACTCACATTTTTCCTCCGTGCCGACACGTGGCACACCCTACCGCGCGGTTTCGGGGTCCTCCCGGGTGGTGCACGCATATATTCTTCCTGGCGTGGGACGCCCTACCGCGCGTTTTCTGGGTCCTCCTCGGTCGTAGCGCCGAAGCAAGTAAATGAGTCGTCAAATCACGAAAGACCACCTTTCCTGCCGAGTACATCAGTGAAGCACGGTGGCTAGCTAGTTGGGCTAGTTCGACCGATTAGCTAGGCCGCCGCCACATTTGTTTTTTCACCCCTTTTTTTATCTACTTGCCGGCAGGTAAATTTAAATATCCACCGCGGCGTTGCTCTGGTGTTTGGGTGCGGCAGGATTTTTAATTTTTTGATTGACGGGAGCAGGCGCGGCAGGATTTTTAATTTTTGATTGACGGGAGCAGTCGCGGCAGCAATTAGTCATGATGACTCCGCCTGTAAAAACCCACTGCTCCCTAATGTGAGAAGTCGTCGACTGGTGTTTTACCGTGGTGAAAACCAAAAGATTCCCCGCTCCCTCCGCCTTCCCGTAGATTGCATTGCCTTTCAGCCGTTTCGCCCCCTTTGCTTCCTCTCCCCATTGCTTCTACCTGGTGCCATGGCGGCGCAGTAGATCACGGAGTCCGAGGTGAGGCGCCTGACATAGGAGCTCCATGTCAAGGATGCGGAGCTCAGGGCCAAGGACGTGGAGCTCCGTGAGCTCAAGGAGGAGAGGAGTGCCATGCTCCTCCGTTATGTGCGGGAGTTCACGGAGCTTCAAAAGCGGCAGGCGTCCACCACAAAGATGCTCGAGGCGTCGGTGGCGTTGCTGCAGAAAGCGGGAGATACTATAGGCCATCAGGGGAGCCGGCTAGAGCGCAAGCGGGCTGATCGTGACGAGGTCCAGGATCGCCTCAGCCACTTGGTGAACCAAGTTGCCACGCACGTGTTGCGGTTGCGTGATGCCTACCATCGTGCCAGCGCGACGATGCTGGCCGTCGAGCTAAACCCGTTCGACCACCCGGTCGACTTCAACGAGCTGCAGCTTCCTGACCTGGTCTCCTTCTTCACCTATATCTCCGAGGAGCTGAGCCGTCTCCGCGCGATGGTGGGGGCTGAGCTGGACAAGGAGGGGTTGCCGGCTGCCGTCGCCGTTGCCGGGCGAATCCTTTCAGGGCTCCGTCACCGGAATCCATTCGTGCCATTGGACGCCGTCTTTGACGAGCTGGCTCCCGTCGACCGGGAGCGGGCTCTGCGGGCGGTTGCACCCTACATCACCAACGTCGTGCGCCTCGAGAAGCAGAGGGACTTCGGTGGTGTTTAGGCACCCTCTGCATCGGCATGTCCATGTCTCGGCGCAACATGACCGTTGGATCAAACTCAGACGGTGCAGATCAGTCACTGTAGCACAAAGCGTGTGGGTGTGTTTGGTTGCATTCTCATCTCAATATAGTTGTTTCCTCTTCGTGTATTTTTGTCAACCTACTAGTGTGGACTCATGCACCCTTCATGCACTCTGCCAAAAACCCAAAAGTGGGTCGAGAAGGGAACTTTTGCTCCCATCCCGTGCACCCTTCATACGCCCTGCCTAACACTATTCGTGCTTCATATGGTTCATGTTTCGTGGAGTACTGTAGCACCGTACTCTCCGTGCGCTGTGGACCTAGTTCTGTTAACATTGATCTCACCGTTCATTCTCGACCGGACAGTCAAAAAAGCGGTAATATGTTACATATAGGAGTAGTTGACATGCGCACAACATCATTTGTTATCCTCATATCTTACTACACTAGCAACAAGATTGTGTAGTACTGACGTATGAACCACTGCACATTCCTAGTAGTAGGAGCACTGTGTATGTTCAAGTGGCTGCCGTGTTTCGCACTCCTCCGTCGTAAGAGTGGAAACGCTTGCTGTAATCATTTTCTTCTTCCGAAAAACAATGGACACGCTCTACCGTGCGGATCCTCCTCCAGCCATGCACTAAATTACTCACTTTCGCTGACGTGTGGGACAGCCAGCACCTGGGTCCACCAGCCATGTACTAAATTACTCCGTAGTAGAGTGACGGTAGACTACCCCGATTGAACCGCCGCAGTAATGCCCAATGAGCCGTCAAATCACAAACCCCCCCCCTTTCCAGCAGTAAGTTGGACGGACGAAGCAACCATCATTTCACTCTTCTCTCTCAGCTTCCTCTCTTGAAGAAAACCCCCACTCGCTTCGCTTCTCCCTCATCTCGTTCCTCCTTTCACTCTTCTCTCTCAGCTTCCTTTCTTGGATGGACGCCGGAGCACCGGCCGACGTGATGTCTATGACTCTGGCCAAAACCGTCGAGGCTCATGGTACGAAGAAGCGCAAGCACCCCGCCAAGACTACCACAGACAAGCTCAAAGCCATCGCCCTGTCCAAGCCCCCCTCTCCGGGATCCCTCATTAAGCAAGTCCAGGTAATGTCTCTTGTTCACGATCTTTTTCTCGATCTTGATTGTGTTTTTTCATCTAACACGCAGTACTGGTACTGGTAGTACAACTTTCTGGGTGATCTTGCATGTGATTTTAGTGTGCCAAATGACGGTTCTAAATTCCTCTTTTGACCAAAACATGCGAGAGGTTGACACTGATTTCTTATAGATTACTTTCAACTACTCCCTCTGTCCCAAATTTCTTGTCTTAGACTGGTCTAGATACGGATGTATCTAATACTAAAATGTGACTTGATACATACGTATCTAGACAAATCTAAGACAAGAATTTTGGGACGGAGGGAGTACTTTATGAACATCAATGCTACCTTAAGAGGGTATATTTGCCTCAGTAACTTGTGTTATGGATATTGCATGTAATCCCTCTGCTCTCATGCCTTTGAAGACATGTTCTAGTGTCTTTGTTCACTCATTTCTGTGCGTATATGTAGTCATATATGGAGTATAATATCGAAAATCATCTTATATTTCTGAACTGAGGTAGTAATAAAATATGGTTTCTGTTTGAATTAGAACCAGGTCCGCGGTGGAGATGAAGTTCTCAAAGTCATGTCGTGTGAACTGGAAGACCTGATGATGAGTTCTACTGCTGAACTATCCAGCTGCTATGTCCTTGTCGCCACGTGTCCTGAACTAGTGTTTTCCTGTAGCATTGTTGTCAGGCGTGTTCTCGAGGCTATACTTGACCACAACAATTTCCTGGCTGTGCCTTCGATTACGAAGGGTGTGGTTCTTGTAAAGCTTCCCAACAAATCTGATGCGGCCTGTCTTCATCATCATGTTTATGAGAGGAAAGACCACTCTGTTAGGTTCTCCAAGGTTGACAAGATGGTGATGGTGCATGAGTAGACATCTCACACGAAGTCCATGGCCTAGTCAGTTATGCGGGGTTCATCCCGTAGGTCGGTGGCAATAAATAGTCTACAGAGTTTAGTTAGTGCAACTTTGCTTGTCTATAGTAAGTACTATTGTTCAGTACTTGTTTTGTGTTTGTGAACCCTGTATTGTTTATTAGTACTGCCGCTTTTGGTGTGTGAACGGTCTATGTTAATGTCTATGTTAATGTCTGTCCACTCAATTCAGTCTGTATATTTTGAAGTATCCAGATCATATTTTTTGTGAGGACGGTTTATCAATTATGGTTACACTCCAATATCTGTACGCATTGCAGGGTTTATCGCACCCACCAGGATGTCCAGTCCCATGGATGTTCGGTCCATACGATTTGTCATGACCTTTGGACTGTCCTGCTTGTGGGAGTAGGTGGGGCCCCTGCATGCCACGCGTAGTTGGACGATCAATCTTCTGTTTAGTACTTCAACATAGTGATTTCCTGGTAAGGATTCACTCATGTCACATCAAGTAAATCTTATTGATTTACTGTCTAAATCTTATTGATTTAATGTCATGTTTTCTTTCTTTTCCTGCAATTTTACGATGCAGGTTTTGCCATGTGACATTCATCACAGAATAAACCGTTTGGTTTGCTCTACGATGGCTATTTTTGCAGGTTTCACTTCTTATGTCGTGTCAGTAACGAAGGCACTGTCCATCACTTATATTACTGGAAAAAAATTGGATCAGTCTGTTGTCTGAGTACAAGCTGAATCCCTATGATGAACTGCAGTTTGGTTTAACAAAAACGCCACAATTAGTCCTTCTCGCGTTTAAAAGAAATGAAGAAAAAAACTGGATCACGGTCACGGATCCTAGTCAAGTTAGAAAGCTGATCATAGCAGACCAGACACGATCGCCGCTGTCTCGCACAGATCGAGCACCGGCAGTTGCTCTAGCACTGACAGCAGCAGCAGCTCAGTATGATCCAGCTGAGGATTGGGCACCGACTGCATCAGTGGATCAGTCTGATCTACCGGAGGATCGGGCATCGACACCGGCACCTGCTCTGACACCGGCACTAGCTCTACAAGGAGCACCATCTCCGGCAGCAGCAGCGGCTTCGGCACCTGCACCAACACTTGCACTTGCATCTGCTCCGGCCTGTGCAGTTGCACCGGCAACAGACTGGGCTGCAGTTCGCACTTCATATACCAAAGTCCTTACAAAAACCGACATGTCCACCTTCTTGGTAAGCATTGGCCGCCCAAGTGCTTCGTTCTTTTTTCTTTCCATGTTGTTTCACATGATTCACTGTGTTGATCTAACTATTTGGGTATGTCTTCTTGTTTGCAAACAGAGAATTCCTAGAGCAACGAGGGAGTCGTTCAACAATCCGGGCGACCGTGGCCAAGTTTCTCTTACCATGCGCAGCCTTGGTGTGAATGAACCTGCTCAATATACCGTAAGTACAAAGGATGGTCGCATGATGATTGATGCTAAAGGATGGTCAAGGTTCAAATATAAATCATATCTTGCGGTAGGGGATGATGTCAAAATTGAACTTTCTCGGCAAGGAGAGCTGGTCCAAATCAACTTTGAAATTCTTCAGTAGCAGCACGCAACTGCCGAACTGATCTATCCTCCGAGAGATTTTGATGTAATAATCTGGCATCGTGAAACAAGTGTCCTGTGTGTATAAGTAGTATGACAGTATTATTTATCACATGGTATATCGTTGATAGAATTGCAACTCTGATTGCTGGTTAGGAACTGTCGTTCGATTTCATTCCAACAGCTACCGTGCTTTACTCAATTTTGTGTATTCGCCTTGCGACAGCATCTAAAACCAGCGCCATACCGATCGCTTGCAATATGAAAAGCGCTGAGGTAGAACACATGGGCCCCCAAACATGCAGGGTCGGCCTGCGGCCCAAAGTCCAGAACTGTGAGCCTATCTGAGAATTATATTCTCAGCTGAACCCCCATAATGCCCGTGCGTTGTAGAGGGAGTATATTTCTCGGCAAGGTGAGCCTGTGATATATAAGATTTCTATATTTCTTTACAGAGGGAGTATCTCTCTGTCAAAAAATATATTTATGTGTAACTAGTTACTCCTGTCTTTCTACTTCCTTTCGCTGATATGTGGGGCAACCGGCAACGGGGTCCACGTGCCATATGCACAAATTAGAGTGCACAACTTCACGGTAGACACACCCCGGTCGTAGCGCCGCAGTAATGCCCAATGAGCCGTCAAATCACAACCCCCCCCCCTTTCCAGCTTTAGCAGTAAGCTGGACGGACGAAGCGGAAATATTTCACTGGGCCTGAATCCCCTTCTCCCTCATCTGCTTGTTCAGAGAAAACCCCCTCTCGGCGATTGCATAGGGTTTTCTCATGGAGAACCAGGTACGAATTCTTCATCCATCCCCGATAAATCCAAGTCCCTTGGTCGCAGGTAATCCTAGGATGGCAGCCGCCGCTGTTGATGCATTTTTCTTCCTACCTTATCTAGTGTGTTTCATTTGCAGTGCCCAAAGTGCGAGTACCCTACAGGTTTCTGCGCCCTCGGCGAGATGCCACACTTGTTCCTTCTCATCCTAACACAGCATTTTGAAATGCGCACAATATGTTCCTAGAATCCTCTTTTCTATCCGGGAGGGTGGGGTTTTTTTGAACATGTTGTGTTCTCATATTATTTTTCCTGCAGTGTATTATTTGCTCTGCCAGAACACATGTACTCAAGATGCTCGGCCTTGCCATAACTGAATACACTAGTTTAATGGTCACAGTGAAGACAAGTCATGGATATAAGTTTCGAGATGGGTTCATGAACCAAGAAGATCGCTGCTTTTTTTATGGCCGAACTTGGATAAACTTTCTCAAGTGTTACGGACTGAAAGTTGGCGCACGAATGTTGATGGAAATAGAAGAACCTGGTCTCATCTTCACTGCGATCTTCCACCCCCGACGTCGTTCCAATTGTTCATCCATGTTAGTTTTGTATCTGGTTCTTACTTGTTGCCTTGATTACTTCTTAATCCACCTATTCTGTCTAACTAATCACAATTTAACTTTAGAAGTAGCAACGAATCTCTCACGAAGATGCTACTTCTAACTAATATTTTCTTATAATTGGTGGCACGTGTAGGTTTTTTCAGAGTTAAGCAGTTTGCTCGTTTGTTACTCTGTAATAACTCGGCTGTTACTAATGGCACTGAAGTTGACTGGATCGACATCCACAAGTTCCTACACTTTATTAATCGTCTTGAGGTCCTTGTGGGGCGTTTCAATGGTGGAAGGCCACGTGGGATATGTGTGCCACTGCTGCACTCGTTGAACAGGTCCAACTGTGTCGAGAAACTTATGGTACGAGCTGTTTTCTGTTATATATGTTGTTCATAAACTATTGCTTATACACAGTTTTACAGCTGTGATCTTCTTGAAACAGTAACTGCCGAGTTCTATTGTTCCTATACAAATGCCTGACCATGGTCGGGTCAGACTTGCGCTTGGTCACAACATGATGTTTATGTCGACCTACTCAATTCCCCTTGGAGGTGAAAAGATACTTATTCATGGGTGGTCTCAAATAATGAAGGCCCGTCCATCTTGGAGAATAGGACAGAAGATTATGTTCGTGCTTTTCCATGGCTCTAAAGCGAATATCCTGTTTATTGACCACGTTGCTTTCAGCTTTGGTTGTTAAGTGCCCCTGCTGGTTTCAGTTAAGGTTGTTAAGTACTCCTGTTGCTTTTACATTCTGTCGTGTTTCTTCAGTCCTGTCTTCCTCCAGCCGCCAAAACCAAACCAGCGCCGGCGGGGCCGCCTGCTTCTGCCTCCCACGGCTGGCTGCGCCTCAGCGCACGCATCGCCGCCCCACCGTCTCCTAAATCGTTAACGCCGACGTCCTCCGCGCGCTTTGGTGCGCTCGCCGCGGCGCCGCCCTCTTGCGTTGTCAACATGGTCAACAAACAACAGGAATCGGCAGAAGTACGTGGAGAGGATGATAGTAGGGGCCCACCACGTCAGCATATGGAAAAATAAAATGCTTCCTCCTAGTGTTTTCCTGACATCTGGGACCAACGACATTGTGAGCGTATATAGTCAATAGACAAGAGAACAGCACAAGATCGGCTGACACCTGGGACGTAGCTATGCGAGCAGTATTTTTTTTGTTTGGTATTGTTGAGACGGAGCAGGGTTTGAACTGGGCTATGGCCCGTCTAGCCCAGGATTATATTTTATGTTCACCATGTGACCAGCCCAGCTATTTTTTCTTTGGGAAAATGAGCCTAGTTTATTTTTTCTGAAGAATACCCAATCCAGGCCTACTTATTTTTCTACGCCCTGATGGGCTGCAACTCTTTCAAGACGCCTGCAAACCTTGAAAGTAATATGAAATTGGTTGTAAATATAAACACAGATGACAAATTGGCAATTACTTTATAATTTCTAAAAAAAATCACATTTTCAGATTCCTATTTCACTGGGCATTAACCTAATTTAAATATATCTTCAAAGTACTTTAAATCTGGCTCGACATTTCGGTATTAAAAATAGTTTGGAACCCACAGAAATATGCGAAATTGGCCCTGGCCAACCAAAAAAAATGACTGCAATAAATTGCATAAGAAGTTGCCATGAGCTATATATAAATTATTAAAAAAAGAGGGAGTGGTCTGACTTGTGGGCCTGTTTAGTTGACGCGTATGCAAGATTTTTTTAGTTATTATATACGTCAACAAACGATTCTAGCAGACGTAACCGTTGGATGTCAATCCAACGGCCGTCGTGTTTCTTCAATCTCTGATCTTCTTGCTCCACCGCCAAAGCAGCGCCGGCGGAACCGGCTACTCCCGCCTCCCATGGCCGGCTGTGCTGCCGCGCAGGCCTCAGCGCCCCCTACTACTCCCACCGCTGGCCAGGGCATCCCTCTACTCACCCACACCCCCTGTTATTCTGCGGCGACGGCAGCCTCACACCGCAGCCGAACCGGTGAACCCTCGTACTCCTCTCCGCGCGGGCTTCCACCGCCACGTCTTCCCCGGCTCCGCGTCGTCCCCTTCCTAGGCCTCGCCGTCGTCCACCGCCGTGGTGCTCTCGGCGTGGCGTGGTCAATGTGGTCAACGACCGACTTCCATCGGAAGAGTACTGTACGTGGAGAGGCTGACGGCTGGGTCCACGGCAGCCGCAAGGAAGTGCCTCCTTATTACACGGAAAATAATTATTCCTCCACCTGACAGCAGGGACCCACTGGACGGGCCACCAGTATTTCGCGAAAAAAACATTTCCCCCTGACTGCTGGGACCCACAGGACGGGCCACCGTATTTCGCGAAAAAAAACGTTCCCCCCGCTGTCAGCTCGGACCCACCGGAAGTGCCTCCTTATTACCCACAAAAAAATGAATACCCCCTGCTAGCTGGGACCCACCTTGGTGGGAGGCTGACTTGTGGGCCTACTAACTTGACTGGGACGGAGGCCTTTGTCAACTTTAGTCAATATATGAATGATTCTAGCTCCAGTGACCGTACGATGTCCATCCAACGGCCGTAGTGCTTCTTCAACCTCTGGTCTTCTTGCTCCAGCCGCCCAAAGCAGCGCCGGTCGTGCTGCCTGCTCCTGCCGCCCGTGGCCGGCTGTGATGCCGCGGAGGCCTCACTGCCCCCTACTACTCCCACCGCTGGCCAGGCCATCCCTCTACGCACCCACACCCCCTGTTATTCTGCGGTGACGGTAGCCTCACACCGCAGCCGAACGAGTGAACCCTCATACTCCTCTACGCGTGGGCATCCACTGCCACGTCTTCCCCGGCTCTGCGTCGTCCCCTTCCTAGGCCTCGCCTTCGTCCACCGCCCTGGTGCTCTCGGCGCGGCGTGGTCAACGTGGTCAACGAATGGCTTCCATCGGATGTGGACTGTGCGTGGAGAGGCTGACAGCTAGGTCCACGGCCACAGCAAGGAAGTGCCTCCTTATTACGCGCAAAATAATTATTCCTCCACCTGACAGCGGGGACCCACCGGACGGGCCACCGTATTTCGCAAAAAAAACATTTCCCCCTGACTACTGGGACCCACCAGCTACATCTTCGCACGCAAGGAAGTGCGTCCGAAAAAAAATGATTCGCCCCCTGACTGCTGGGACAAACCAGCTACATCTTCGCATGCAAGGAAGTGCGTCCGGGCAAAAACAACAAAATGATTCCCCCTGACTGCTGGGACCTAGCAGCTACACCTTCGCACGCAAGGAAGTGCGTCCGGAAAAAAAATGATTCGCCCCCCTGACTGCTGGGACCCACCAGCTACATCTTCACAGGCAAGGAAGTGCCTGACAGTCGGGACCCACCTGGTCGAAGCATACGTAGCGTTGTCATTCTGGTCGCGAACGTGTACGTACATATATACTGGTCGATGTAGAGGCGCGCACGTGTCGTAGTAGAGGCGCGTACGTGTCGTAGTAGAGGCGCGCACGTAGCATGTACACGTACGTACAGCGGCTAGGGTGCAAGAAAGAAAATACGGCCATGTACGTACATATGGGCAGGGTCTCGAACGCCTACTCACGCATATGTATGGCCAGGGCTCGTGTACATGGTTGGGTCGGAACGGAGAAACAACATCGTCGTCGTGTTCAAGGGGAGGCAATGGAATGCGTCGTGTTCATGGGGAGGCAACGGAATGCGTCGTGTTCATCGGGAGGCAACGGAACGCGTGGGAGCCAACCGGCTGGGTCGGAACGGAATGCGTGGTCGTGTTCATCGGGAGGGCTTGGACGGAACAGGCGATGGAAACGAGGCCCGGCGTATCGCAAAACGGAGGAAACGGCCTTGTGTTCGACCAGCCACGTTCAAAATGGGATCCTGTTCATCGGGAGGGGTCTGGCGTACCGCAAAACGGAGGAAACGGACCTCCTACGGGCGAAACAGGGGTCCTGTTGATCGGGAGGGGTGTGGCGTACCGCAAAACGGAGGAAACGGGCTTGTGTTGGAGCGCTACGGTCGAAACGGGGGTCCTGTTGATCGGGAGGGGTGTGGCGTACCGCAAAACGGGACTCCACGGGATACTGTTCATCTCCACCGTCGACCTCCTCCAGCCTCCACGGGCTACCGTCGACCTCCTCCAGCCTCCACCGCGCGCTACTCCACCGGCTACTGTTCAACCACCCCTCCACCGTCTACTGTTCATCAAGCCCTCCACACCACGGGGTCCTGTTCAACCACCCCTCCACGGGCACCCCTCCACCATCTACTGCTCATCCAGCCCTCCACACCACGGGGTCCTGTTCAACCACCCCTCCATGGGCACCCCTCCACCGTCTACGGTTCATCCAGCCCTCCACACCACGGGGTCCTGTTCATCCAGAGGCAACGCCACCGCTCACTGTTCATCCAACCCCCTCCCCCCCCCGCCGCCGCAACGCTCACTGTTCATCCAATCGATCGGCTTCAGTTAGCAGCAGTAGCGAAGGAATCGCTCGATCGGGTTCAGTTAACAGCCATCGATCGATCGCTCGGGTTCAGTAACGCGTAGCCTGAAGTGCAATCGCTCGGGTTCAGTTAGAGCCCAACGCCTCGCTCGGGTTCAGTTAGAGCCAATGCCTCGCACACACGCGCGTACGTGTACGAGAGAAACGCGCATCGCTCGGCCCCCGACCTCCCACCGTAACCGGGAACTCCCCGAAATTTTCCTCCCCCTCGCTTCTACCATGGTTTTTTTCGTCATGGATGGCCCAAAGAATGTCATGCAGCTGCGTCTCTGGCCCGCCCAGGACGAAAATCCCATTTTCTGTCATGATTTTTTGTCATAGAAGTAGGAGCCCACCACATCTATGATGATACCGGGTTTTGTCACAATTATCGTCATAGAAGTGTCATATGTATGACAGAAAAAAAATTCATTCTGCCCAAAATGTCACGGATGTGTCTTTTTTTGTAGTGTAGAGTTTTACGCCTCGCGGCGGCCCGAACCTGGGTAAAAACTTCCTGAGTCATCGCTGCGTGCTGCTCTACGGCTTCCGCTCTTTGTGCAATGCGCCCTTCCCCCTTGCTGAACCACAAAGGGGCTGACGGCCCCATAGGTGATTGTGTTGTACCACGACACCATGTATACTTCAAGCCTTGGATGTTGCCTAGCTAGTCTTCTCACTGAGTTGCCCGTTATCGCATGAATAGAAAAAGCTATGCTGTTTGGGGGTTTAACTCTTTCTCCTTTGCATGCTGCCCTTCTTTCCCACCAAATATACCACGCGCCAACTGCCAACGTTTCATGTAGACCTAGCTGCTAAAGCACCGGTGAGCTCCCTCGCGGTAGGCGCAACAATTCTTCAAGTAATACTGAGCCAGAACGATCCACGATAAGAGCTTGCTTAATGATGGCATCTAATCCCAGTGCACGCCAAACTAAAACTGATCTTGGACAACTGAAAATTGGATGTTTGATGTCTTCCAGGATAAAACGACACACAGGACACAGTGGTGAAACTTTGATATGTCGTCGAGCCGGCACAGCCATGCCAGGGATCAAGCCATGCAGCGCTCTCCATACAAAGATCTTAACTTTGGTATGCATTTCCAGTTTCCAAACCGTTTCCCAAATTGGGTTCATATTAGACATGCTCTGAATACTCGAACATCTCGACCCAAATTGGTGTTCCCACTCAACGTGCTATGCTGATCGGACCGTAAAGGAAAATTATTTTGTGTGATTCCAAGCAACAAAATCCTCTATAGCATTTTCTGACAGTGGGATATTGACTATTCTCTCCACATCCAACGGCAAGAAAATGCTTCTTATCAGTTCCTCGTCCCAGCTTGCAGTACCCGAAATCATCAGTTCATCCACTGTCTTGAGCAAGGTATTACCTCTCCTAGTCATAATCATCCTAGTCTGACTAGACGAAATCCAGTGATCATCCCATATATTTACTTTCACTCCTGAGCCAATATGCCAAATGTGACCTCTGCGGAATGTTTGTAGCCCTGCAAAAATGCTTTTCCATGTGTAAGATGACCCCTTCTTTGGCCCCGCCTTAACAATATTACCGTCAGGGAAGTATTTAGTTATACTTATCCAATGTATCTATATTTTTTGCTTGTTCCATGTTGTTATATTATCATTCTTGGATGTTTTACAATCATTTTATAGCAATTTGATATAAATTTTTGGGACTAACCTATTGACATAGTGCCCACTGCTAGTTGTTGTTTTTTACTTCGCAGAAAATCAATACCAAACGGAGTCCAAACGCAGCAAACCTTTTTGAAGAATTTTTCTAGACCAGAAGGAACAACTTGGGCCAAAGAAGTACCAGAGGGGGTGCCCCGAGGGGGGCACAACCCACCTGGGCGCGCCTGGTGGCCCGGGCGCGCCCTGGTGGGTTGTGTCCACCTCGGTGGCCTCCCGCACCGCCTCTTCACCCTATAAATACCCAAATATTCCAAAAAACCTAGGGGAGTCGACGAAACACAATTCCAGCTGCCGCAAGTTCCAGAACCACGAGATCCAATCTAAACACCATCACGGAGGGGTTCATCATCCTCATTGGTGCCTCTATGATGATGCGTGAGTAGTTCATTGTAGACCTACGGGTCCGTAGGCAGTAGCTAGATGGATTCCTCTCTCTCTTTTGATTCTCAATACAATGGTCTCTTGGAGATCTATTTGATGTAACGCTTTTTTGCAGTGTGTTTGTTGGGATCCGATGAACTTTGAGTTTATGATCAGATCTATATATCCATGAAAGTCATTTGAGTATTCTTTGATCTCTTATATGCGTGATTATTTATAGCCTCGTATTTCTTCTTTGAATATTTGGTTTAGTTAGGCCAACTAGGTTGATTTTTCTTGCCATGGGAAGAGGTGCTTTGTGATGGGTTCGACCGTGCGGTGTTCTTTCCCAGTGATAGAAGGGGCAGCAAGACACGTATGTATCGTTGCTATTAAGGATAACAAGATGGGGTCTATGCCTACATGAATAGATCTTGTCTACATCATTTCATCATTCTTATTGCATTACTCCGTTTCTCCTTGAACTTAATACACTAGATGCATGCTGGATAGCGGTCGATGTGTGGAGTAATATAGTAGATGCAGGCAGGAGTCGGTCTACTAATCTTGGACGTGATGCCTATATATTGATCATTTCCTGGATATCGTCATAATTATTTGAGGTTTTATCAATTGCCCAACAGAAATTTATTTACCCACCGTGTGCTATTTTCTTGAGAGTAGCCACTAGTGAAATCTACGGCCCCCGGGTCTCTTCTTTATCATATTTGCTTTCCGATCTATTATTTGCTACTTTTATTTTCAGATCTATTATTCTAAAACCCCAAAAATACCTTGCTGCATTTTTTTGTTATTTATTTTATTTCGCATTTTATCGAGATCTATTTATCCAATCTATCACAACTTTATCCCGTCAACTTGAAAATTTCTGGCGTCGTTACCCGAAGAAGGGATTGACATCCCCTTATACGCGTCGGGTTGCAAGTATTTGTTCTTTATGTGCAGGTACCGTTTACATAGTGTTGCTTGGTTCTCCTACTGGATTGATTTGTTGGTTTCATAACTAAGGGAAATATCTACGGTAGCTGTGTTGCATCATCCCTTCCTCTTTGGGGAAATACCGACGTAGTTCAAGCGACATCATTTAGCTCGTAAAACTTTGGCAGATAAAGTTTTAGGATGGGTTATCAATCTCCAACTCTTTTTGCCAACATTGCTAAGTTAAAAGCATGGCGATCCCTAAATCCCATGCCTTCCCTAACTTTTGGTATGCACATCTTTCACCATGCACTAGTACAGCGAGCTCCTAAACAAAAGGTTTTTAACCCCTTTGCGCGACGCATTTGGAACCGTCACCAAGTGAGTGTGGGCGATAGGGGGGTCCTTCCCACACGACCCAGAAACCGTCGGGGATATGCCCTCCTAGCACACACGTTCGGCAAAATGAGGTCGTGTGCGACCGGCGAGCGCTCAAATACGGAAATACGTACAGTAGACCTAAAAAAATACAATTATACAGCGAAATTGTTTCCGGTCGCAAGTACATCCCACACAATCAGTCCCCGCTAAACGTTTCCGTTCGTATGTACATCCCACACAGTCGCTCCAAGGAAAGCGTCTCCGTTCACAGGTACATCACACACAATTTTTCCCGTTAAATCACTTGCGTTATTGAATATATCACACACGGTCCGTGGAAGAAACTGTGTGGCAAAGGCTGTCCATCACACATGGTTTTCATGTGGTAAACGTTTGGGCAAGGTGGCCTAACGCAAACAGTTTTCAAGAGAAAGTCATGTGTGATTGTTCATTGATCCAACACGGTTTATTCCTAGAAACTATGTGTGTTGCCTGAGGTCATCGCCCATGGTATTTTTTCAACAACCGTTTGCAATAGCAAAACCCAATTAGCAGGCTAATTCTCCCCTAGCAGGCTAATTATCCAATTATTCATAATCCTTTATTAATCTAATTGACAGTTCATATAAAGCACACAATATATTTCATTTTCATAATTGAAATACATCAGAGTACAACGTCATATACCTTCAGCACTCAGCTACCCCATTACACAACTACACCAGGACCAAGTTTCACATGCAACATCTATAACCTTCCGAAATTAGCATCATAGACGGTACATAGACAGATGTATCTCATTTGGAAAACTGCTGAAGCAGAAGGCGAATATTGAGCCTTCATTGATGTTTAAGGTCTTTGTAACTTTAGGCCAGTGCATGTGGATGATTGACCGTCCATCCTTCGTCCTCTTCAGGAACACTTCAATATTGAACCGTGGGTGTTGTATGAATACTTTCCTCGCCTCCTGACCATACAGGTGGTTTGAGAGGTAATCATCAGTGAACTGCTTTGGAAAGGCCTGAAAACAAGGATGTGCATAAATATCTTATCTATATTGGAAATGGGGCAAAGGAATAAAAAAGGCAAGGTATAATAGTTAGTACCATCCTGTAGTGAATTGGTGTCTTCTTCATTGTGCAGACAAAGATCTTGTTGTTTTTTGTCACTAATTTCTTTATCCTAACAATCTTTCTAAGTTTCTTGACTTGACTGATATTCATGGACAACTCATTTCCTCATATGCAAAAAGGGTCGAACAGTGGGTCAAAACCTCTGACAGCAGGACCTACATGTGGAACACCAAATTTTTAAAAACCTAAATATTAGAATGGTTCATGCAATTGCACAATAATGTGCTATTAGACAACGAACCATGCACGTGCTAACCTCGATTGTAAACCTCGGTGCTTCCCATTGTTTCCCTGCAACACATATAAGGTAGTTAGTCATCAGGTTAAGTAAGGGTTTGCATGCTATCAGTAAAATATGTTGATGAAAAATAATCACATTGCAGATTCATCAGATTAATTCAAGCCACACGGAAAACCCATTTATCCAAACCAAGCATGATTAAGAACTAGGAAATATAGCACTTGTATATGTTTATCATGTATTAAGTGCAGCCGAATTCGATTTATTCCTCACATGCACAACAATACAAAATTCTACCCACGACAATTGGACATCGCATTGCAGAATTGAACCAAGCAGTTTACTAAACACCACAACAAATGAACCAAACATTAACTGAGCACCACATTGCACAATATAACATACTCCTAATAGAAGATCAGACAATTAACCAAACAGTTAACTACAGCCAATTGTAGCAATTGTATTTCTTTCTCATGTATTTACTACAACCAAATTCAATTTATTCCTCACATGGTATACAATAACAGAATGCACCCAAAATTTTGTAAAGATAAATTCGATTTATTTCTCACATGGAAGACAATACAAAATTGCAGCCTGAAGAATTGAACATCACATTTGCAGAATTGAACCAAACAGTTAACTGAAGACGACAACTCATTAACAAAACAGTTAATAAGTGAGCACCACACTGCACGACATATAGAACATATATACTAGAGCAACAGATTGCATGGTAAAATTAGATAGCACAACTCACTAGAATTTGTGAAGCAAAGGCAGGAGCAGCACACACAACGGGTAAACCGAGCATGCTTAACCAGCATAGCTAGCAAATGGCAAGGTGCTCCTTCAAGATCTGGGGGTCGGCACGAATGGCAGCGATCGCGACCTCATCCGCGCGTGCGGCCGCGATTTGCTTCTCCGTTGTCAAATGCTCCTTGAGGTCCTTGCTATACTGCGTGCACCATGGGTTAGGCCGGCGCTTATTTGGTGGAGGGGTCGGTGATTTGGGTGGAAGGTGCCGCGCTCGCGCCAGCGATAGGGGCATGTGGGATGTGGAAGGAGGAGGAGGATGGGGGTCGGGTGTGGATTACCTGCCTGGATAGGCGAGGCCGATGAGCGTGAAGGAGGGTCGCTGGCGAGGAGGTGGCGGCGCTGCAAGCAAGGAGTGAAGGTTTCAACTTGGAAAGGAAGGCGGAAAGAGGGTAAATGTGGCTTTTGATAAGGGGGAAGGGGCGGGGAGGTAAATATTTCCGCGGAAGCCGAAAATTTGGAATCGCTTCAGCCAAAAAACTGGCGCGCAAAGTGTCATCAGACACGGTCCCTTATTCAGAACTGTGTACGATATGTGAACATCACAAATGATTCAGATAGCTTAACCCGTGTGTGTTGAGTTTGAACGTCAAAAATTTTGGTGCAAATTTCCCTGGTTACAGTGTTCATCCACGTCATGGCATAATTTGGGTACACAAAGGAGACTAACTTCTTCATCGAGCAAGTTCAGCAATTAAACAAAGCTAGCTGACCTAAACATTACTCTAACAAATTAAAGACCGGTGCTCTTAAACAAAACAAAGAGTACTACTATGGTTGGTGCTCGTCGATCTCCGCCGCCGCCTCCATGTCCAGCTCGCGCCCGAGGGTCTCCTCGGGAAGGGGCTCCATGGCATCAATTGCACCATACTCGGCAAGCATCTCGCCATCCGCGTCCGCCATATCTTTGGAAAAGGCCGCCACGAGCTGGGCGTGGGCAGACGCCATCTGGGCTCTGGCGGGCTCCGTTGTGGCAAGGTATGCCACGCAGGAATGGACGGCTGCTCGAACTCTCTCGGTGATTACCAGCTCTTCGGTCCTGGGTTGCCGGCCGTTGTTGGAGAAGCTTCGTTCGATTTGTGAGGTGACCGCCATGAGCTGGGCATGGACGGCCTCGACATGGTAGTGGGTGGCCTCCAGCAGGGCTAAGGCCACCGCTGCAGAATGGATAGCTGCTGTGCCGCTCTCGTTTGGATATTTTTATGCATTAACTGAGTTTTCAATGCATTTATGTGCATAATTCAAATTTGAACTACATGCACATGCTCCAGTGCATATAAATTGGTTGAAAAATCAAATCTGTGTCCTTGGGTGCATGCTTAGGTCCCATGCAAGAAATGGGAATGAATTTCAAACACTAGGGCACCGTTGATTGCCGGCAAAACATTGAGATGCCTGGCTTTTAAATTATAGTAAATCCAAAACTCGTCTGAAATTCATGAAACTTGGCATGCTATCATGGAGCGGCATCATCATGTCGTGGTACAAAGTTTGTCCCATTTGGGGAAGGTTTGGGTATATGCTTCTCACAAACCGGAGCTTCTCACAACAAGCATGATGGTTTTCAGTAGGGAACGTCCCACCTTTGGGGACGAAACGATATCCATTGCCTCTTATCGCTTTCAATTTTTTTCTCGTGTCAACATAGAACAACAGGAGTGTTGTGTGAATTTTTGTGATTTTTCGGGGTTCGTTTGGACATTTTATGCATTAACTAAGTTTTCAATGCATTTATGTGCATAATTCAAATTTGAACTACATGCACATGCTCCAGTGCATATAAATTGGTTGAAAAATCAAATCTGTGTCCTTGGGTGCATGCTTAGGTCCCATGCAAGAAATGGGAATGAATTTCAAACACCAGGGCACCGTTGATTGCTGGCAAAACATTGAGATGCCTGGTTTTTAAATTCTAGTAAATTCAAAATTCGGTTAACCATTCACGTGACGCCACGTGTCTTGGTTTTAATGGTTGTAGGAGGTGC
Organism: Aegilops tauschii subsp. strangulata; assembly: GCF_002575655.3. Taxonomy (NCBI): domain Eukaryota; kingdom Viridiplantae; phylum Streptophyta; class Magnoliopsida; order Poales; family Poaceae; genus Aegilops; species Aegilops tauschii. The sequence goes on along the minus strand of NC_053040.3, from coordinate 124,712,489 downwards.
CGTGCGAACAGCTGCTTGACCTTGACTGAATGGGAGGCGTGCGAGCGCCGTCCGGTGCGATGGTTGACCGAGAGGCATGCAAGTTGTCCCCGAGTGCGCAGGCTCACCAGGAAGCGTCTGAGTTGTACGCTGCGCAGGCTCACTGGGAAGCGAGCCCTTTGACTTCCATGGCCACCCGCCTTGCTCGCATCCTCTCCATTAATGGCACCCAAGCCGTAGTTTAATTCGCTTTTTAAATATAAAACACTCATCGCAAATGTTTTAGTTAGAACACCCATATGGAAACCGACAGCTTCCCCAGGAAGCCAAGAGAAAATGTGCCGAGCAGGATTTCTGCAGCTCTTGATCGCAAACGATTTAGATAGAACACCTATATGCAAAGTGAGAGCAGCGCAGATTTGTGCATCCCTTCAATGCAAACGGTTGCTTTGGATGACACGTGTGCAACCACGTACAAACAATTTGGTAAGATTTGCATCTGTCATATTGGGTATGTTGCCATTTGTCAAACTGGAAAGATTTACATTTGTTGATCTAGTAACGTTGCCATTTGTCAATCCTTGTAACACTGCGATTTGTCAAAATATGCAGCTAGAAATCATTAGCACTATGTAATTTTTGCAACTAAAATTCAGTAATTAAGCATAAATTTCATTCATAGATTAAGCAGTCGTTCTTAATTTATACAAACAATTCAACTCGACAGCTGAACCGACCAAACTTCTCCCCAATTGTTGCCAACCACGTATTGAAATAGCTAGTTCAACTATATATACTAGCTAATTTTAAGTACGTTGTACAGTTCGACCACACATCTATAGTCAGATGAACTGAACAAAATAGCCCCTAAATACTACTACTACCACGGAGGGGCTTTGTGCTACTTCCGGCAGCCTCTCCTTTGCTGAGCGCGCTCAGTAAGAGGCAGAGGAGGAGGAGGAGCCTACCGATGAGCTAGACAAATGCAATACGGTGCATGCCGCTGCTGCACGTTCAGCAACGCTCGCCAGCTCGAACGCCCACTGCCGCTCCAGACGATCCCTCTCGAAGCGGCCAGACTGCTCGTAGATCTCCTGATTCCTCGCCTCTATGTTGGCGTGTGCTGCGGCCACGGCTGCGGTAAGGCTCTTTGCGTGCTCGCCAAGGCGCTCCTCCTCCCGCAGGAACTCGATGTAGCACGCAAGGTCGCTGACGCACGTGCGGGCCTTCACCTTCGCCTCCCTCCTTCGGGCGGTGGTGGCAGAGCGGGTGATGATCCCGGCGGTTGACGGTGGGCTGGCGGCTACGGCGGCTGACGATGAGGTGGCGGCCACGACCACCACCTCCCGCCTTCGGGCCGCGGTGGCGGAGCGGGTGATGGCCACGATGGCCGGCAGTAGGGTGGCGGCCACAACGGCCACCTCCCGCCTTTGGGCCGCGGCGGCGGAGCGGGAGATGGCCCTGGCTTTCGACGGTGGTGTGGCGGCAACGGCGTCCGGCAATAGCTGCCGACAGGCAGCGGCGGCGGAGCGTGTGGTGGGTGTTCCGCGCACACCCAACAGGGACGCCACGCGCACTACACTACACCGGGGACTGCGCCGCCGCCGTAGTGTAGCCTCCCAGATGGAGTTGTCCTCTGATGACGGTGGAGTGGCTGAGCAACGACGACGGACCGGTGTCATTGGCGATTGTGGGAGAAGCAGACGAGATAAGCTACAGGGAGGGAGGGGAAAATGCGACGTAGGACTCGCCGGCCGTGAGGGTTTTTATAGCAGGCCGGTAAGCATTGGGATTTTGGGGGATTTCACCGAGTCGGGCGGGAAGCTTGCGCGGGAACCTGCGAGGTTGCGTGGGAACGGGCTCACCTATGATTCATTGGCGCCATCGTTTGGCCAAAAGAACGCCCACGCACGCTGCGCAAGCTTGTGCTGTAAGCTGTCTGCGGCAGCGCGGTGACAAGACGTGCGAGAGGAGCACGAGAGGACACGTACACATAAGTTAATAAAAAAACATTTGCAATTTAATTACCTACTATACCCTCGTCCTGGTTTATAACTAGGATTTAACTAATAAAATACGAATACATGTCGCCATAGATTATATCGTTGGAGTCGTATTTGAACATAGTTTCCAGCTATACAATTGTTGTAACATGCATTAACACTTTTTTGGTTAAATTTAAGGTTATACACTAGCAACCATTTACCCGCAACACACAAGGCTTATTCCATCACAAACAGCTATGATGGATCAACTGTCTGCCACGTATCGCACACGCAACTCTAATCTGATTCGTGCTTGATGTCTCCGACATCGCTCGCACAGTTCGTCTTATTTGCCACGTATCACTGTGCCGTCCTCTGCTTGCGTCCCTCGGCAAGCTCTGCTCGCCGTTAGGCACCGCGGCGCGCTCTGTCGCGTCCGTTGGCGCGCTCTACTCGCGTCCATCGGCACGCTCGGCTTGTGGACAACATTTCCTTGAGGCGACTGCAGAGCGCTCTGCTCGCGTCCCTCCGCGCGCGCTCTGCCAGCGGTTGGGCGTGCGCATGATCACGTCGGGGGGCCCATATGCATGCAGTTGCGCCGCGCGCGTTGCCACGTGATGCAGTTACATGCGGCACGATGGATTTACGCGCTGCAAATTAGAACTGCCATCAGGGCCTGCCGATATTCCTGGCCGTCCGGCTTCCCCTTTAATTCCCGCGGCCATTATAACCTTAGTCTCTTCAACCTTTCGATCGCGCCCCACAACACAACAAGCACACCCACCACGACACATAGAGAGGGGATGTCCGGCAGAGCTCCAATGGAGTTCGGCGAGCATAGAGTGGAGACCCACGCGAGGGAGACGGATCTCTCGGTGGTGTACACCATCGACCCGGCCATGGTGGACGACTACATCAACAGTGTTGAGCAGTTGCTTGCTGGAGGCAAGTACAAGGTGGTCGGCATCGACCTCCAGTACACCGCCGGTCGTCCTGGCATAGATGAGAAGGTTGCCGTCGCCCAGTTGTGTGTGCGCCATCATGTACTCATCTACCACTACTGCATGGCCACAGAGCCTTGCGACCGTTTCATCAGGTTTGTCAACAGCACTGACTACAAGTTTGCCACAGTGGATACCACCAACGATGTAAAAGCGCTCAATGTTACGGGCTTGGCCTGCAAGAACCTTGTCGAGATATGTGACCACTACACGGTCTGGGGTAGCACGAAGAAGGTCTCCCTGGTCGAACTCGCCTTGGCCATCATCGACCCCTACTACGAAAAGATGAAGCAGGATGCCCGGAGAACAAGTCCCGTATCCTAGCACGGGGCCTGGATGCGTCAACTGGATGAAGCTCACCTCAAGTATGCGTCCAAGAGCGTGTACACATGCTACGAGATGCACAGGTGGATCGTTGACATGAGGAAGTGCCTCGTACCCAAATCGATGAGCCCGGATCGAGCCACAAGCAGAGCAAGCGTCACAAGAAGTAGATGATGATCAGATGATCGTTTATGCTAGTTAATCATGCATGTAATATATAGTTTACTTTATTGGTGTGTGCGGAAATGTCATGTGTGTAGTAGCCACCTATGTAATTATGCATGTAATAGTTTACTTTGGTGAGTGCAAATGCCATGGTTGTAGTAGCCACCTATGTAAGTGGATGTTTAATTTGGTTATGCAAGCATGTCCTTATAAGTGTGTGTGTGTATATATATATATGTTGTTGTTCTGTATGCAATCCCATCGCACAACACACACGTCTTATTAGCAGCAACCGTCTGTGTTATTATCGGTCTTCACACACATTTTTTATTACAGACCTGTTTGTCGCGTATCACACACATCTTGTTAAGTTGAACCGTTTCTGTTCTCATGTCTCAACGCAAACAGTTCATCCGAGTGAACCGCATGCCGTATATCGCACACACCTTGATCTGGCTGACCATTTCTTTTGTGTTGCCTAATCACAAACAGTTCATCCGAGTGAACGGTATGTTGTGTATCGCACACTGAGGGAGTCCTGGATTAGGTGGTCCTCGGACAGCCGGACTATATACTTCGGCCGAACTGTTGGACTATGAAGATACAAGATTGAAGACTTCATCCCGTGTCCGGGTGGGACTCTCCTTTGCGTGGAAGGCAAGCTTGGCAATTCAGATATGTAGATCTCCTCCCTTGTAACCGACTATGTGTAACCCTAGCCCCCTCCGGTGTCTATATAAACCGGAGGGTTTAGTCCGTAGGACAACAACAATCATAATCATAGGCTAGCTTCTAGGGTTTAGCCTCTACGATCTCGTGGTAGATCAACTCTTGTAATACTCATATCATCAAGATCAATCAAGCAGGAAGTAGGGTATTACCTCCATCGAGAGGGCCCGAACCTGGGTAAACATTGTATCCCCCGCCTCCTGTTACCATCCGCCTTAGACGCACGGTTCGGGACCCCCTACCCGAGATCCGCCGGTTTTGACACCGACATTGGTGCTTTCATTGAGAGTTCCACCGTGCCTTCACGTAAAGGCTTGATGGCTCCTTCGATCATCGGCAACGATGCGATCCAGGGTGAGGTTTTTCTCCCCGGACAGATTTTCGTATTCGGCGGCTTCGTACTACGGGCCAACTCGCTTGGCCATCTGGAGCAGATCGAGAGCTACGCCCCTGGCCATCAGGTCAGGTTTGGAAGCTTGAACTATACTGCCGACATCCGCAGAGACTTGATCTTCGACGGATTCGAGCCCATGTCAGGTGCTGTAACACCCTGAGAATCATGCTACAGTAACCCCCTGTGATTAAGCTAATCATATTGCTAAACAGGGCTAGATCACATTTGAACCACACCCTTGTCAAATTCCTAGTTCAAACTTCAATTAAATTTAAAAGTGGAAAATGAAAGTTTTTCAAAAATTCAAACAAAAATGTTCAATGGGTTCTAAATAATACACTGGTAATTATGGTGGAGAAATCACATTTTTATAAAATGTCTAAATACTTTTAAATGAAATAAAACAAAAAAGGAAATAAACAAATAAGAGAAAACAGAAAACAAAACAGTCAAAAGAAAAAAAGGAGCAGGCCTCCCCCCCCACTGGACCCGCGGCCCAAACCCCCCCCCCCCGGCCCAAGCTGGGCCGCCACCCGCGCCCCAGCCCAGCCCACCTTCCCCCGCGTCCCCTTCCTGTTCCCCCGACCGGGTCGGAACAGGGGAGCGTCGCCGCCGAACTCCCTCGCCGGCGGTGAACCCCGCGAGAGGATAAGGGCGCCAGCGGCCCCCCGCTCCCTCGGGCCTCTCTCCCACTCGCCCCCGCTCTCCCTCGGCCTCTGCGCCTTCTCCCCCGCCAGATCCCCCTCCCTCTCCCCTCCGTTCCCCTCTGCCCGAGCGCGCTCGCCGCCGTTCACCGTAGTTCCCGCGGCCACCGTGCCCAGATCGCCCCGACGACGTGCCCGAACGACTCCCCGCCGTCGACTACGCCGACTGCGCCATCGGGAACGAGCCGAGCGCCACTACATCGACCTCCCCGAGCTCGTCTTCCCCGCACGGCCGCCGTCGATCGTCGCCGACTCCGGCTACCCCGCGCCCTCCCCGAGCTCGCTGCCACTCCCTACGGCTCCGCTGTGAGCTCCTCTACCTCCTCCCCCTCTCCGCTAGCTCGCCCGCGCTCCCTAGCTTCTTCCCCGCGCGCGCCCGAACGCCACGCCGCGGAGCTCGCCGCCGGCGTGTCTCCGGTGACCAAATGGTCACGGGCGTTGGCCCGCTAGCCTGACCGCACCATGCCGCACCCGCCTAGCTAGCTAGTTCGGCCATTCGCGCGCTCTAGCGTAGCTTCCGTCGGGCACCCGTAGCTCCTCGCCGCCGGCGAGCCCGTAGCGGTCGACCCCGTCCGTTCCAGCCCCTCCGACCACCGCCGTTGGACGCGCGACGTCGAGCCGCGTCGAACGCGCCCAGCCCCGCCCCCGCAAACCCACAGTGGGTGAAACCCGCGCCCCTCCCGCGCGCGCCGCCGTGCGTTTTGGTCGCCGGCGATACTCCGGCGCCGGCCGCCGACGTGGCACACCTGGGGCCACCCCTGGGTCACTGCCAGTGGCCCCCACGGGCCCCAGTTGACTGGGTTGACCCAGTCAACTGCTGACTGGGCAGGCCCAGTCACTGACATGCGGGCCCCGCCGCAGAAATTAAAAAAAATAAAGAAAAAGAAAATGTTTTATAAATAAAAATAATTAGTTTAGCTAAACACTCACTGACATGTGGGGCCCATCCCTCTAATTATACTGTTAGATTAGTTTAATTAAGTATTAGACTAACAGAGGCTGACATGTGGGTCCCACTGGACCCACCTGTCTGGTTTGACTGGTCAGCCGACCTGTTGACCTGCTGACGTCAGCATTGCCTCATGCTGACGTCATAATTCATTTTTCTTAATATAAATAATTCCAGAAATTCAAATAAACTTTGAAAATTCATATCTTTTAAACCGTAACTCGGATGAAAATGTTTTCTATATGAAAGTTGCTCAGAACGACGAGACGAATCCGACTACGCAGTCCGTTCATCCACCGCACCTCCCTAACCTATCGAACTAGCAACTTTCCCCCTCCGATCCGTCTGTCCGAAAACGCGGAACATCGGGCATACCTCCCGGATGCCCCCCCTTCACCGGTACCACCTACTGTCGCGTTAGGGCACCCCTAGCACCGCTTATTGTCATGTCACGCATCGTCATGCTTATGTTTGCCTTGTATTTACTGTTTCTTCCCCCTCTTCTCTCCGGTAGACTACGAGACCGACACTGCTGCTGCCCAGTTCGACTACGGAGTCGACGACCCCTCCTACTTGCCAGAGCAACCAGGCAAGCCCCCCCCCCTTTGATCACCAGATATCGCCTACTCTAATCTCTACTGCTTGCATTAGAGTAGTGTAGCATGTTACTGCTTTTCGATATCCTATTCTGATGCATAGCCTATCCTTGCTACTATTGTTCCTACCTTTACCTGCAATCCTACATGCTTAGTATAGGATGCTAGATTTCCATCAGTGGCCCTACATTCTTGTCCGTCTGCTGTGCTATACTATCGGGCCGTGATCACCTGGGCGGTGATCACGGGCATATACTTATATACTATATACATGACACATGTGATGACTAAAGTCGGGTCGGCTCGTGGGAGTACCCGCAAGTGGATCTTTGTGGCGGAGCGACAGGGCAGGTTGAGACCGCCTAGGTGAGAGGTGGGCCTGGCCCTGGTCGGCGTTCGCGGATACTTAACACGCTTAACGAGATCTTGGTATTTGATCTGAGTCTGGCCATTTGGTCTATACGCACTAACCATCTACGTGGGAGTAGTTATGGGTATCCCGACGTCGTCGTATCAGCCGAAGCTCTTTTGACGTCAGCGACTGAGTGGCGCGCGCCGTGTTGGACCGCTTTGACGTAACCGCCGTGATCGTGTGGGTTGCTAGGTCTGCTCGCGGCCGCGTTCGCAACGTGCAGGTGTGCATAGGGCGATGGGCCCAGACCCCTGCGCGCATAGGTTTAGACCGGCGTGCTGACCTCTCTGTTGAGCCTAGGTGGGGCTGCGACGTGTTGATCTTACGAGGCCGGGCATGACCCAGAAAAGTGTGTCCGGCCAATTGGGATCGAGCGTGTTGGGTTATGTGGTGCACCCCTGCAGGGAAGTTTATCTATTCGAATAGCCGTGTCCCTCGGTAAAAGGACGACCCGGAGTTGTACCTTGAGCTTATGACAACTAGAACTGGATACTGAATAAAATACACCCTTCCAAGTGCCAGATACAACCCGGTGATCGCTCTCTAACAGGGCGACGAGGAGGGGATTACCGGGTAGGATTATGCTATGCGATGCTACTTGGAGGACTTCAATCTACTCTCTTCTACATGCTGCAAGATGGAGATGTCCAAAAGCGTAGTCTTCGACAGGACTAGCTATCCCCCTCTTATTCCGGCATTCTGCAGTTCAGTCCACTGATATGCCTCTTTACACATATACCCATGCATATGTAGTGTAGCTCCTTGCTTGCGAGTACTTTGGATGAGTACTCACGGTTGCTTTTCTCCCTCTTTTCCCCTTTCTATACCGGATTGTCGCAATCAGATGTCGGAGTTCAGGAGCCAGACGCCACCGTCGACGACGACACCTACGGCACTGGAGGTGCCTACTACTACGTGCAGGCCGCTGACGACGACCAGGAGTAGTTAGGAGGTCCCAGGCAGGAGGCCTTGCCGTTTCGATCGTTGCTACTTTTGTGCTAGCCTTCTTAAGGCAAACTTGTTTAACTTATGTCTGTACTCAGATATTGTTGCTTCCGCTGACCCGTCTGTGATCGAGCACTTGTATTCGAGCCCTCGAGGCCCCTGGCTTGTATTATAATGCTTGTATGACTTATTTATGTTTTAGAGTTGTGTTGTGATATCTTCCCGTGAGTCCCTGATCGTGATCGTACACATTTGCGTGCATGATTAGTGTACGGTCAAATCAGGGGCGTCACAAGTTGGTATCAGAGCCAGGTTTCGATCCTGGGACCTGTGGGTTATGGGCCCACGTCGCCATTGGGTGGTACTAGGATCTTTTACACCTCGACCTTTACTCTGGGACTCTGAACTCTCCTCTACTCGGGTTAAACGAATTTACTAACTCTAACACTAGGATCCCGTGACCGCGTTCACCCCAAAGATGGATAAGCCATAGTTGTTTCTTAGAATAGTATTTTAAACAATTCACACACTGTCAATTGACTCCTTTGAAACGTCTTTGCTTTCAGATGGAACCCTCGAGGCAGGTCGTGCGCCACACGACGGCCATTGGTGCCTCGGGATCACCTGCGGTGCTAGCTGAGATGATGACCTATCTGGGTTATCGCTGGCACCCTGAGTACACCGTCTACGAGGAGTACCAGGACTTTAACCAGGAGCAGTACCGTGCCATCGTCCACCTCTACTCTCGGGAGTACGACTCCACTACTGTGCTGCACACCGCACATGGTGTTGGTGTGACCATCGATATGGCTGTCCACGATGCAGCCTATGCTGCTCTGACACGTCTTCGTGGAGAGTATCGGGAGTTGGACACCTCCCCTTTCAGGCACATTGCTATCGCCTCTGATGTTGGTGCAGAGGGATACTATACTACTGCCTACTCCACTGTCACCCGAGAGCCTTTCTACCATCAGCACCTGGTTCTGCATGCTGATGGGCTGGATCGAGCTAACCGAGCTCTTCGCCACGAGATGTACACCACCCGTCAGCACCTTTACCGTGCTCTGACGCTGCTGCACCCCTTTGTCCGGTCTGGACAGGTACCGCGTTCTGCGATCTACCCAGCCAGGACCGTGATGCCCCACGGTGTCGGTTGGCCAGAGGTGGGAGGCTACTCTCCCGCACTTGGTCCTCTTCTGCCACCTGAGCGTCGGGCTCTACACCTGAGTATCCGCGGCCCCCAGTCTGCTGACGTGGAGGGCTATCCGTTGCCTCACTACCAGTTGTCGGGCTACGATTACCTCCATAGTACCTCTTGGGACTGATGTAGGCTTGTTTGTAGTGTTAAAGGCATTCGCCGCGAGCCTGTGTGCCGCCTATGATGTTTTAGTCTATGTACTGAACTCTGTGTACTGAACTCTATGCATGACCCCTTTTGTAAGCTATGCCGACTACTATGTAGTAGCTATCGTGCTCCTTTCATTATGCATGTTTCATCATGAATGATTCTTGTCATTGCCAATTTTCTCAATGCTGAACTACCCCTGTTATATATTAGCAGGATGGTTAGACCAGGTGGTCGTGGTCGTGGTGGCGATGCCCCACCACCACCTGAGTACATGGCTGGTATGATCCAACAGTTTGAACTGAACCGCCAATTCATGGAAAATATGATGGCTCAGTTTCCTCGCCCCAATATGAACCAACAGCCAGCTCAAGTGACTCTTCAAGATTTCATACGCCTCAACCCAACCATCTACCGCAGCTCAACTCAGCCTCTGGATGCTGATGACTGGCTCCGTGACATCACCTATGAGATGGAGTCTGCTGATGTAGCCCCTGCCAGCTATGTCAATTTTGCTTCCTTCTTCTTGAAGGGACCCGCAGCTCAATGGTGGGACAGCCACAGGCGTACTCTGCCAGCTGGAACAATCATCACATGGCCAGACTTCCAAGCAGCTTTCCGTGCCCGCTTCATTCCTCAGGGAGTCATGGACCGGAAGAAGCGTGAGTTCCGCAACCTCACCCAAGGCAACAAAACTGTCGAAGCTTATCAGCGGGAGTTTCTGGACTTGTCCCGCTATGCTGAAGAAGACATTGCAACTGATGCACGCAGACAGGAGAAGTTCCGTGATGGCCTTCAAGCTGACATCAAGCTCGCACTTCTAGTGCATGACTTTGCTGATTTCACCACCTTGGTGAACAAGGCCATCAATGTTGAAACTGGTCTGCAGGAATACCAGAGCTCTCAGAGGCGCAACCGTGACACGGGCTCATCTTCGGGCTCGCCCTCACAGAAGCGTAAGATATGGATCCCGAACAGCATGTATCGTCCGAATGCACCTGCTCCCAGGAAATCTTATGCTGCACCGCGTCTGCCTCCTCCACCATCTAAGCAGTCAAAGCTACCAGCTCCCCCACCTGGGGCTCCTGTTCCCACTCCCGATAATGGTCTGTGCTTCAAGTGTGGTCAACCGGGTCACTTTGCCAGGAACTGCTATCAGAACCAGAATCAACTGGCCCTTCCAGCAGCTGGCCGTGGTAACAACCAGCCCCGCGACAACAATGCTAAGTCTTATGGTCGTGCTCATGCCAACCACGTTGATCTCAGCGAAGCTCAAGACCAGCCTGCTACTGTGATGGGTACACTCCTCGTAAATTCAGTACCAGCATCCGTTTTATTTGATACAGGAGCATCCCATTCATTCATTTCAGCAGAATTTGCATTCCTGCATGGCATTAATCACGAAGAGATAAACACTCCGCTAGTGGTACACACCCCTGCGGGCCAATGTCAAACCTCTATGGTTAGTCGCGATGTTACTGTTGAAATTGAAGGACTGGAATTTCTTGTCTCTCCCATCGTACTGAAGTCCTGTAGCATTGATCTCATTCTGGGAATGAATTGGTTAAAAGCGCATACTGCTTCAATCGTTTGCACCACTAAGACCGTCCATCTGCTGCACCCTTCAGATGAGATAGTTACTTACCAAGCCCATCTGGTGCAAAATGCCGAGGCAAGGCTCTATGCATTGAATGCATTGAACGCTGCACCACTCGAGGGCATTGAAAACATTCCCGTCGTGCGTGAATTCCTCGACGTCTTCCCTGAAGAACTTCCAGGGATTCCCCCTGCTAGAGCTGTCGAATTCATCATCGACTTGAAACCAGGCACCACTCCTATAGCCAAGCGACCCTACAAAATGCCGCCGCATGAACTCCTTGAGCTTAAGGAGGAAATCGACAAGTCTCTTCGCAAAGGATTCATTCGCCCAAGTTGCTCTCCTTGGGGAGCACCTTCTCTCTTTGTCAAGAAGAAGGATGGGACAAACCGATTAGTTCAAGACTACCGTCCTATAAACCAAGCTACCATTCAGAATAAATACCCTCTTCCTCGGATCAATGATCTGTATGATCAACTGGCGGGTTCGTCAGTGTTCTCTAAGCTCGACTTGAGGTTGGGCTACCACCAGATCCGTGTTCGCGAAGAGGATATCCCAAAGACCGCCTTCGTGACTCGCTATGGTTCATACGAGTACACCGTCATGTCTTTCGGTTTAACCAATGCTCCAGCCACCTTCTCTCGTCTGATGAACTACATATTCATGGATTACCTCGACAAGTTCGTCGTGGTTTATCTGGATGATATCCTGATATTTTCCAAGAACAAAGAAGAACATGCTGAACATCTTCGTCTTGTGCTGGAAAAGCTACGAGAACATCAACTATATGCCAAGTTCTCTAAATGTGAATTCTGGCTACCCGAAGTAACCTATCTTGGGCATGTCATCTCTAAGGATGGTATTGCCGTCAACCCTGAACGAGTTCAGGCTATTCTTGATTGGACTCCTCCCAAGAACGTTAAGCAAGTCAGAAGTTTTCTCGGTCTCGCCAGCTATTGCCGTCGATTCGTCGAGAACTTCTCTAAGATCGCCAGGCCTCTGACTAACCTGTTGCATAAGGGTGTCAAGTTCCAATGGACAGACAAATGTCAGGAAAGTTTCCAGGCACTCAAAGACAAGTTGACTTCTGCTCCAGTTCTAGCTCCACCTGATACTAAGAAGGACTTTGTCATTTACTGCGACGCTTCCCGTCAAGGATTAGGCTGTGTCCTAATGCAAGACCGCAAAGTGATTGCTTATGCCTCTCGACAATTGCGCCCTCACGAAGAGAACTACCCAGTTCACGACCTCGAACTTGCTGCTGTCATTCATGCGCTGAAGCAGTGGCGACATTACCTTCTCGGTAATCGTTGCGAGATCTTCACCGACCACCAAAGTCTGAAGTATCTGTTTACTCAACCAGATCTGAACCTCCGTCAGCAGAGATGGATGGAGCTTGTTGCAGACTTTGACTTGGGTATTTCCTATACGCCAGGCAAGGCTAATGTAATGGCTGATGCCTTGAGCCGCAAGTCTTACTGCAACCACCTCCAGGTTCATAAAGTTCAGCCCTCGCTTGTTGAAGAATTCAGGAAGCTGAACCTCCATATTGTTCCTCCGGGTGCACTCGCTCCCCCTCCTAAACAATTTGGCAAGGTGAACCTCCACGTTGTTACCCAGGGTTCCCTTAATACCCTAGTTGCTAAACCAGATCTCGAGGACAGCATCAAAAGGCTACAGAAGTATGACTCTGAAGCCTACAAGATTAAGCGCTACCTCGCAGGAGGAAAGCCCTCATTCTTCACCATTTCTGAAGATGGCACCCTATACTTCAAGGGCCGCCTAGTGGTGCCATGTACAGAGAAAAACCTGGATATGACACAGGAAGTTATGAAAGAAGCTCATGATACGCCTCTAAGTATCCATCCGGGTAGTACAAAGATGTACCAAGACATCCGTCAAAGATTCTGGTGGACTAATATGAAGCAAGACATTGCTCGTTATGTTGCTGAGTGTGACGTTTGCCGTCGTATCAAAGCAGAACATCAAAGGCCTGCTGGAACTCTGCAACCTATCTCTATTCCTGAATGGAAATGGGACCATGTTGAGATGGACTTCGTCACTGGATTTCCCAAATCGCAGAAAGGTAATGATGCTATTCTTGTCGTCATTGACCGGCTTTCCAAAGTTGCACATTTCCTGGCAGTCAAAGAAACGATCACTGCTAGCCAGTTGGCAACGCTCTATATGTCCAGGATTGTTTCACTCCACGGTATTCCATTGGTTATCAGTTCAGACCGTGGCAGCTTATTCACTTCAAGATTCTGGGCAAGTTTCCAAGAAGCTATGGGCACTCATCTGTCATTTAGTACTGCGTTTCATCCTCAATCGCAAGGACAAGTTGAACGCGTCAATCAAGTTCTCGAAGACATGCTTCGAGCTTGCGTTATTTCCTTCGGCAAGAAATGGGAGGAATCTCTCCCGTATGCTGAGTTCTCTTATAATAATAGCTATCAAGCTAGTCTGAAGATGGCCCCCTTCGAAGTGTTATATGGACGAAAGTGCCGAACCCCTCTGAACTGGTCAGAAACTGGGGAACGTCCACTCTTCGGTCCGGATATTATCCAAGATGCCGAAGAACAAGTCCGCATTATTCGCGAGAATCTCAAGACTGCTCAGTCACGTCAGAAGAGTCAGTATGACCGTCATCATAAAGACATGGTCTATCAACCTGGCGAAAAGGCTTATCTTCGAGTCACCCCTATGAAGGGTGCTCACCGCTTCGGGATCAAGGGCAAACTAGCTCCTCGCTATATTGGCCCATTCACTATTCTCGAAAGGCGTGGAAAAGTGGCATACCAACTGGAACTACCGCCGAACCTTTCTCAGGTTCACGATGTGTTCCATGTGTCACAGCTCCGCCGTTGCTTCAAGGATCCAATCCGAGCTGTGGATCACGAAGTGCTCGAATTGCAGCAAGACCTCTCCTATAAGGAGCATCCGGTCCGCATTCTCGACCAAGCTGAACGCCGCACACGTCAGAAGGCGATCAAGTTTCTCAAAGTCCAGTGGTCGCACCATTCTGAAGATGAGGCCACTTGGGAACGAGAGGATCGTCTGCGCGAAGAATACCCCGCACTGTTTCCTTCTACCTCCTAAATCTCGGGACAAGATTTCTTGTAGTGGAGGAGATTTGTAACACCCTGAGAATCATGCTACAGTAACCCCCTGTGATTAAGCTAATCATATTGCTAAACAGGGCTAGATCACATTTGAACCACACCCTTGTCAAATTCCTAGTTCAAACTTCAATTAAATTTAAAAGTGGAAAATGAAAGTTTTTCAAAAATTCAAACAAAAATGTTCAATGGGTTCTAAATAATACACTGGTAATTATGGTGGAGAAATCACATTTTTATAAAATGTCTAAATACTTTTAAATGAAATAAAACAAAAAAGGAAATAAACAAATAAGAGAAAACAGAAAACAAAACAGTCAAAAGAAAAAAAGGAGCAGGCCTCCCCCCCCCCCCACTGGACCCGCGGCCCAAACCCCCCCCCCCCCCCGGCCCAAGCTGGGCCGCCACCCGCGCCCCGGCCCAGCCCACCTTCCCCCGCGTCCCCTTCCTGTTCCCCCGACCGGGTCGGAACAGGGGAGCGTCGCCGCCGAACCCCCTCGCCGGCGGTGAACCCGCGAGAGGATAAGGGCGCCAGCGGCCCCCCGCTCCCTCGGGCCTCTCTCCCACTCGCCCCCGCTCTCCCTCGGCCTCTGCGCCTTCTCCCCCGCCAGATCCCCCTCCCTCTCCCCTCCGTTCCCCTCTGCCCGAGCGCGCTCGCCGCCGTTCACCGTAGTTCCCGCGGCCACCGTGCCCAGATCGCCCCGACGACGTGCCCGAACGACTCCCCGCCGTCGACTACGCCGACTGCGCCATCGGGAACGAGCCGAGCGCCACTACATCGACCTCCCCGAGCTCGTCTTCCCCGCACGGCCGCCGTCGATCGTCGCCGACTCCGGCTACCCCGCGCCCTCCCCGAGCTCGCTGCCACTCCCTACGGCTCCGCTGTGAGCTCCTCTACCTCCTCCCCCTCTCCGCTAGCTCGCCCGCACTCCCTAGCTTCTTCCCCGCGCGCGCCCGAACGCCACGCCGCGGAGCTCGCCGCCGGCGTGTCTCCGATGACCAAATGGTCACGGGCGTTGGCCCGCTAGCCCGACCGCACCATGCCGCACCCGCCTAGCTAGCTAGTTCGGCCATTCGCGCGCTCTAGCGTAGCTTCCGTCGGGCACCCGTAGCTCCTCGCCGCCGGCGAGCCCGTAGCGGTCGACCCCGTCCGTTCCAGCCCCTCCGACCACCGCCGTTGGACGCGCGACGTCGAGCCGCGTCGAACGCGCCCAGCCCCGCCCCCGCAAACCCACAGTGGGTGAAACCCGCGCCCCTCCCGCGCGCGCCGCCGTGCGTTTTGGTCGCCGGCGATACTCCGGCGCTGGCCGCCGACGTGGCACACCTGGGGCCACCCCTGGGTCACTGCCAGTGGCCCCCACGGGCCCCAGTTGACTGGGTTGACCCAGTCAACTGCTGACTGGGCAGGCCCAGTCACTGACATGCGGGCCCCGCCGCAGAAATTAAAAAAAATAAAGAAAAAGAAAATGTTTTATAAATAAAAATAATTAGTTTAGCTAAACACTCACTGACATGTGGGGCCCATCCCTCTAATTATACTGTTAGATTAGTTTAATTAAGTATTAGACTAACAGAGGCTGACATGTGGGTCCCACTGGACCCACCTGTCTGGTTTGACTGGTCAGCCGACCTGTTGACCTGCTGACGTCAGCATTGCCTCATGCTGACGTCATAATTCATTTTTCTTAATATAAATAATTCCAGAAATTCAAATAAACTTTGAAAATTCATATCTTTTAAACCGTAACTCGGATGAAAATGTTTTCTATATGAAAGTTGCTCAGAACGACGAGACAAATCCGACTACGCAGTCCGTTCATCCACCGCACCTCCCTAACCTATCGAACTAGCAACTTTCCCCCTCCGATCCGTCTGTCCGAAAACGCGGAACATCGGGCATACCTCCCGGATGCCCCCCCTTCACCGGTACCACCTACTGTCGCGTTAGGGCACCCCTAGCACCGCTCATTGTCATGTCACGCATCGTCATGCTTATGTTTGCCTTGTATTTACTGTTTCTTCCCCCTCTTCTCTCCGGTAGACTACGAGACCGACACTGCTGCTGCCCAGTTCGACTACGGAGTCGACGACCCCTCCTACTTGCCAGAGCAACCAGGCAAGCCCCCCCCCCTTTGATCACCAGATATCGCCTACTCTAATCTCTACTGCTTGCATTAGAGTAGTGTAGCATGTTACTGCTTTTCGATATCCTATTCTGATGCATAGCCTATCCTTGCTACTATTGTTCCTACCTTTACCTGCAATCCTACATGCTTAGTATAGGATGCTAGATTTCCATCAGTGGCCCTACATTCTTGTCCGTCTGCTGTGCTATACTATCGGGCCGTGATCACCTGGGCGGTGATCACGGGCATATACTTATATACTATATACATGACACATGTGATGACTAAAGTCGGGTCGGCTCGTGGGAGTACCCGCAAGTGGATCTTTGTGGCGGAGCGACAGGGCAGGTTGAGACCGCCTAGGTGAGAGGTGGGCCTGGCCCTGGTCGGCGTTCGCGGATACTTAACACGCTTAACGAGATCTTGGTATTTGATCTGAGTCTGGCCATTTGGTCTATACGCACTAACCATCTACGTGGGAGTAGTTATGGGTATCCCGACGTCGTCGTATCAGCCGAAGCTCTTTTGACGTCAGCGACTGAGTGGCGCGCGCCGTGTTGGACCGCTTTGACGTAACCGCCGTGATCGTGTGGGTTGCTAGGTCTGCTCGCGGCCGCGTTCGCAACGTGCAGGTGTGCATAGGGCGATGGGCCCAGACCCCTGCGCGCATAGGTTTAGACCGGCGTGCTGACCTCTCTGTTGAGCCTAGGTGGGGCTGCGACGTGTTGATCTTACGAGGCCGGGCATGACCCAGAAAAGTGTGTCCGGCCAATTGGGATCGAGCGTGTTGGGTTATGTGGTGCACCCCTGCAGGGAAGTTTATCTATTCGAATAGCCGTGTCCCTCGGTAAAAGGACGACCCGGAGTTGTACCTTGAGCTTATGACAACTAGAACTGGATACTGAATAAAATACACCCTTCCAAGTGCCAGATACAACCCGGTGATCGCTCTCTAACAGGGCGACGAGGAGGGGATTACCGGGTAGGATTATGCTATGCGATGCTACTTGGAGGACTTCAATCTACTCTCTTCTACATGCTGCAAGATGGAGATGTCCAAAAGCGTAGTCTTCGACAGGACTAGCTATCCCCCTCTTATTCCGGCATTCTGCAGTTCAGTCCACTGATATGCCTCTTTACACATATACCCATGCATATGTAGTGTAGCTCCTTGCTTGCGAGTACTTTGGATGAGTACTCACGGTTGCTTTTCTCCCTCTTTTCCCCTTTCTATACCGGATTGTCGCAATCAGATGTCGGAGTTCAGGAGCCAGACGCCACCGTCGACGACGACACCTACGGCACTGGAGGTGCCTACTACTACGTGCAGGCCGCTGACGACGACCAGGAGTAGTTAGGAGGTCCCAGGCAGGAGGCCTTGCCGTTTCGATCGTTGCTACTTTTGTGCTAGCCTTCTTAAGGCAAACTTGTTTAACTTATGTCTGTACTCAGATATTGTTGCTTCCGCTGACCCCGTCTGTGATCGAGCACTTGTATTCGAGCCCTCGAGGCCCCTGGCTTGTATTATAATGCTTGTATGACTTATTTATGTTTTAGAGTTGTGTTGTGATATCTTCCCGTGAGTCCCTGATCGTGATCGTACACATTTGCTTGTATTATAAGGCTCCAAACCGCTTGCGTCCGTGCCTATTGAATCTGATTGGGCACAAATCATGGGATTTACCTCCGCGGATATCTTTCAGCACTCGCCCCTGGGCGACGTGCTAAATTCATTAAGGTCTCTCTCCTTGTCAGGAGGCCCTTGGCCGAACTATGTCCGGCTTGAGTGGGAGGTGGACGACGAAGAAATTCATTCCCCACCCACCACCCACTTAATAGCCACTGTCGATGACTTAACCGACATGCTTGATTTTGGCTCCGAAGACATCGACGGTATGGACGACGATGCAGGAGAAGAACAGGAACCACCGCCCACAGGGCGCTGGACTGCCACCTCATCATATGATATATACATGGTGGACACCCCCAAAGAAAGCGATGGCAATAAGGCAATGGAGGATAATCCCCTCGAGAAGCAATCTAAGCACCGGCATCATCGGCGCCGCTCTAAGCCCCGCCATAGCAAAAGCAGCGATACCGGCACAAGAGACAATAACGCTGTGGATAGTGCCGAAGACGAAGACAATCCCCTCCAGCCAGGCTTCGAGCGGGAGGATGGGCAAGCTAGCCCTAAGGAACAGGCAGCAGACGGAGAATCAGAGGATGACAATTACATGCCCCTCTCCGAAGATGAGGTGAGCCTCGGCGACGAAGAATTTATCATGCCTGAGGATCCCGTCGAGCAGGAGCGCTTCAAGCGCCGGCTTATAGCCACAGCAAAAAGCCTAAAGAAAAAGCAGCAGCAGCTTCAAGCTGACCAAGATCTGCTAGCGGATAGATGGACTGAGGTCCTGGCAGCCGAGGAATACGAACTCGAGCACCCAACCAAAAGTTACCCAAAGAGCAGGTTGCTACCCCAACTCGAGGAGGAAGCATTAAAGCCTACACTACCAGCGTATGATGCGGTGGACCGGCCACCTCGTGGCCGAGACAAAGCGGCATATCAGCCTGAAGTCCAGCCCGCACCCCGTCGCCAGTCAAACAAAAACACCAAGGCCCAGGGCAAAACGCAGGACCTACGAGACGTATTGGAAAACAAAGCAGGACATGCAAGATCGATCTACGGATCACAAGGGCGCGCCCCAACGCGTGACGACGACCGTCACGCCGAATATACTAAAAGCAAATCCGGCTGGGCCGAATACAGCAGACAAGACTCGTATGAACTGCGTCGTGACATAGCCCGGCACAGAGGCGCCGCACACCCCCTATGCTTCACTGACGAAGTAATGGATCACGAATTCCCAGAAGGATTTAAACCCATGAACATTGAATCATATGATGGTACAACACACCCCGCGGTATGGATTGAAGATTTCCTCCTCCACATCCACATGGCCCGCGGTGACGATCTACATGCCATCAAGTACCTCCCACTAAAACTCAAAGGGCCGGCTCGACATTGGCTGAATAGCCTGCCGGCAAACTCCATTGGTAGTTGGGAGAATTTGGAAGATGCATTCCTTGACAACTTCCAGGGCACTTATGTGCGACCACCGGATGCTGATGACTTGAGTCACATAACCCAACAGCCAGGGGAATCAGCTAGGAAATTCTGGACTCGGTTCCTAACTAAAAGGAACCAAATTATCGACTGTCCGGATGCCGAGGCCTTAGCGGCATTTAAGCATAAGATCCGCAACGAGTGGCTCACCCGACACCTCGGCCACGAGAAGCCGAAGTCCATGGAAGCCCTCACGACACTCATGACCCGCTTTTGTGCAGGCGAAGACAGCTGGCTGGCTCGCAGCAACAACACATCAATAAATCCTGGCAATTCAGATGCCAAAGATAGCAACGGCAGGCCACGTCGCAACAGACACAAGCGTCGCAACAATGGCGACAACGCCGAAGACACGGCAGTCAATGCCGGATTCAGTGGCTCTATATCCGGTCGGCGGAAAAAGGCGTTCAAAAGAAGCAATCCGGGCCCGTCCAGTTTGCACCGCATACTCGATCGCTCGTGTCAAATTCACGGCACCCCCGATAAACCAGCCAACCACACCAACAGAGAATGTTGGTTGTTCAAACAGGCCGGCAAGTTGAATGCCGAAAACAAGGAAAAGGGGCTGCATAGCGACGACGAGGAGGAGCCCCGGCCGCCGAACACAGGAGGACAAAAGAAATTTCCTTCCCAAGTGAAAACGGTGAACATGATATACGCAACCCATATTCCCAAGCGGGAACGGAAGCGTGCACTAAGGGACGTCTATGCGATGGAGCGAGTCGCCCCAAGTTCAACCCATGGTCTTCTTGTCTGATCACTTTCGATCGCAGGGACCACCCCACTGGTATCCGCCATGGTGGTTCTGCCGCATTGGTCCTTGACCCCATCATTGACGGATTTCACCTCACTCGAGTCCTTATGGACGGTGGCAGCAGCCTGAACCTGTTCTATCAGGATACAATGCGCAAAATGGGTATCGACCCCTCGAGGATCAAACCCACAAAAACCACCTTTAAAGGTGTCATACCAGGTGTAGAGGCCTGTTGCACGGGCTCAATCACACTGGAAGTGGTCTTCGGATCTCCGGACAACTTCCGAAGCGAGGAGTTAATCTTCGATATCGTCCCCTTCCGCAGTGGCTATCACGCACTGCTCGGACGAACCGCATTCGCCAGATTCAATGCGGTACCGCATTATGCATACCTCAAGCTCAAAATGCCAGGACCTCGCGGGGTTATAGCAGTTAATGGAAACACAGAACGCTCGCTCCGTACGGAGGAGCACACTGCGGCCCTCGCAGCAGAAGTGCAAAGCAGCCTTCTGAGACAAACCGCCAATTCGGCGATAAAGCCCCCGCACACCTTCAAGCGAGTCCGGAGTACCCTGCAACAGGATCGCCCGACACGTTCAGAGCTCGCCTCGCAATTCGGCCTCCGTCATAGTCCCAGTCAAGCGGCGAAATTTGCGCCGCGCGTACCTAATTACGCACTCAAGATACCATGGGCATAGGCGGAGGCACGACTATGGCACGGCCCACAATGCGGCTCAACCGCCTCAGGACCCGTATATCTTTAACATTTTCTTCCTTTCAGGACCCTATTATCTGAAGGCCCTCTCCGATCGCCTGATTATCGGACCCGTCACGGGAAGGAAACACCAAGGAAGCAAGAAGCTTTGACGTACTAGGGAATCCCCAGGTGGTCTCTGATAACGATCACTATACCTGTTTTACATACCCACACGCAGCTTGCCCTTGGATAGGACATGTCAAATAGTCCTATTTTTACTTATTGCACTACTTGTATACATACGCTTTGACGTATCATTTAAATAACAATGTACAACATTAGCTCATTATTGCATTCCTTCATCTTTTTTCCCTGTCTGCTTATTTACGACAAATTGCACCCGTACATTCTGATACGTCCAGTGCGCCAGGGGCTTCAGTGTACCCCATAACACGGCAAGAAAAGTCTAAACACTTTCGATAGTGCGGCACCCCGAACTTATAGCATTATATGCATCAGCTCCGAATCATGTCTTGGGTCAATAGTTGGGTTTGCCCGGCTCCCATGTTTTGGTACCTTACATTCCGCTATATCGGCTAAGGTAGCACTGGGAGAACTACTGCGATTGTGTCCCGGTTCTTCCGGACGAGCACCTCAATAGAGAAAGCCGAAAACTGACTGTCATGATGCGGCAAGAGCTGGTCGCTGTTCGAGAGGTCTCAAATCCTTAAAGATTTTTTCCGCTTCGGACGAGGAGTCGGCCTTGTCCGATTTAGGCGTACATAGCGCCCCAAGTTTGGCCTTCCGAATACTAGGGGCTTCGCCCAAATTTAAAATTGTAGACTTCTATGGCTAAGTGAGAGTGATAAAGCTGTATAGTCCGATTGCCTTGTTCGCTGCGCTAAACACCTCCTTAAAGGACCATTTTTTTTGGATAAAGAGTGTTTAAGATCTATCCTGAACACCTCAGTACTAGTTACATGGGGGCAGAAGCCGACGACTAGCCAACTCTCAGATTTTATAAACGGCCGCACAGAAGGTAATATTTTAAATCAACAAGCGTTATATAGCGCACATGAACTCGTTTTCATATTACAGGATCACATGAGTACATTCATTCAAATATTACATCCCTAGCACATTCCACCACCACAAGGCGAGCACCCTTTAGGACACTGTCATAATACTTTTCGGGGTGGCGATGCTCCTTGCCCTCCGGCGGCCCCTCCTTCACTAGATTTTCGGCGTCCATCTTCGCCCAGTGCACTTTCGCACGGGCAAAGGCCCTGCGTGCACCTTCAATGCAGACGGACCACTTTATGACTTCAAACCGCGGGCAGGCATTCACAAGCCGCTTTACCAGGCCGAAGTAGCTGCCAGGCAGGGGCTCGCCAGGCCACATCTGGACTATGAGACCCTTTATGGCCAGTTCGGCCGCCTTTTGAAGCTCGACCAGTTGCTTCAGCTGGTCGCTCAAAGGCATCGGATGTTCGGCCCCAGTATACTGAGACCAGAACAACTTCTCCGTCGAGCTCCCTTCCTCGGCCCGGTAGAACTCCGCAGCATCCGATACGCTGCTGGGTAGATCTGCGAACGCTCCTGGAGAGCTCCGAATTCGGGTAAGTAAAAGGGAAGTTTCCTTCACATGCTTGCTTTGCATAATGAATGCCTTACCCGCCGCTATCTTCTTGACCGCCTGAATCTCCTGGAGGGCCTTTTGGGCCTCGGCCTTGGCATTTTGTGCGTTCTCGAGGGCCTTCGCAAGCTCGGACCCCTGCGTCTTAGAGTCACGCTCCAAGGACTCGTATTTCTTGATAAAATCCTGGAGCTCTTGCTGAACCTCACCGACTCGGGCCTCTTGCTTATCGCGCTCGGTGCGCTCCTTGGCCGCTTTGTCTTCGGCCTCGGACAGCGCCTTCTTCAGGGCCGCCACTTCGGTCGTGGCCCCTAGCAAAATTCATGACGATCCTATCATCTAACAACCACCTTCTTTTTTCTTTATTAATATACAGACGGGGTATCACTTACCTTTGTTCTCTTCGAGTTGCCACTTGGTAAGGCCGAGCTCTTCCTCGGACCGCTCAAGGTCCCACTTCAGTCCAGAGACCTCCACAGTACGAGCGGCAGCGGCCAGCAGCGAAGCCTGCTTATTCACATAGACATATTCTGATTAGACTCCTGTGATTATTATTTGATCCTCTGTTCGGCCTTTCTTTGCGAACACCAAACAGAGCATCAGGGGCTGCTGTCTATGCTGTAACATTTTCTCATAATTTGATAACTTACCTCAAAGCCTGTTAGGAGGCTGGCACAGGCTTCAGTCAGTCCGCTTTTGGCAAACCGAACCTTCTCGACCACCGCACTCATGATAGTGCGGTGCTCTTTGATACGTCTCCAACGTATCTATAATTTTTGATTGCTCCATGCTATATTATATTCTATCTTGGACATTATTGGGCTTTATTATACACTTCTATATTATTTTTGGGACGAACCTATTAACCGGAGGCCCAGCCCAGAATTGCTGTTTTTTGCCTATTTCAGAGTTTCGCAGAAAAAGAATATCAAACGGAGTCCAAATAGAATGAAACCTACGGGAACGTGATCCAGAGGACCTGGACCCTACGTCAAGACATCAACCAGGAGGGCACGAGGTAGGGGGGCGCGCCCTCCACCCTCGTGGGCCCCTGTTGCTCCACCGACGTACTCCTTCCTCCTATATATACCTACGTACCCCCCAAACTACCTGATACGGAGCCAAAACCCTAATTCCACCGCCGCAACCTTCTGTACCCGTGAGATCCCATCTTGGGGCCTTTTCCGGAGCTCCGCCGAAGGGGGCATCAATCACGGAGGGCTTCTACATCAACACCATAGCCTCTCCGATGATGTGTGAGTAGTTTACCTCAGACCTTCGGGTCCATAGTTATTAGCTAGATGGCTTCTTCTCTCTTTTTTGATCTCAATACAATGTTCTCCCCCTCTCTCGTGGATATCTATTCAATGTAATCTTCTTTTGCGGTGTGTTTGTTGAGATCGATGAATTGTGGGTTTATGATCAAGTTTATCTATGAACAATATTTGATTCTTCTCTGAATTCTTTTATGTATGATTGGTTATCTTTGCAAGTCTCTTCGAATTATCAGTTTGGTTTGGACTACTAGATTGATCTTTCTTGCAATGGCAGAAGTGCTTAGCTTTGGGTTCAATCTTGCGGTGTCCTTTCCCAGTGACAGCAGGGGCAGCAAGGCACGTATTGTATTGTTGCCATCGAGGATAACAAGATGGGGTTTATATCATATTGCATGAGTTTATCCCTCTACATCATGTCATCTTGCTTAAAGCGTTACTCTGTTCTTTATGAACTTAATACTCTAGATGCATGCTGGATAGCGGTCGATGTGTGGAGTAATAGTAGTAGATGCAGGCAGGAGTCGGTCTACTTGTCTCGGACGTGATGCCTATATACATGATCATACCTAGATATTCTCATAACTATGCTCAATTCTGTCAATTGCTCAACAGTAATTTGTTCACCCACCATAATACTTATGCTCATGAGAGAAGCCACTAGTGAAACCTATGGCCCCGGGGTCTATTTTCCATCATATTAATCTTCCAACACTTAGCTATTTCCATTGCCCTTTATTTTTCTTTTATTTTACTTTGCATCTTTATCATAAAAATACCAAAAATATTATCTTATCATATCTATCAGGTCTCACTCTCGTAAGTGACCGTGTAGGGATTGACAACCCCTTATCGTGTTGGTTGCGAGGATTTATTTGTTTGTGTAGGTGCGAGGGACTCGTGCGTGGCCTTCTACTGGATTGTTACCTTGGTTCTCAAAAAACTGAGGGAGATACTTACGCTACTTTGCTGCATCACCCTTTCCTCTTCAAGGGAAAACCAACGCAGTGCTCAAGAGGTAGCAAGAAGGATTTCTGGTGCCGTTGCCGGGGAGGCTTACGCAAGGTCAAGTCAAGATTTGGACTCCCGACAATGAGCCATTTCTGGCGCCGTTGCCGGGGACTCTACGCAAAAGTCAACATACCAAGTACCCATCACAAACCCTTATCTCCCGCATTACATTATTTTCCATTTGCCTCTCGTTTTCCTCTCCTCCACTTCACCCTTGCCGTTTTATTCGCCCTTTCTTTTCAGTTCGCCTTTTTCGCTCGCTTCTTGTTTGCTTGTGTGTTGGATTGCTTGTTTGTCTCGATGGCTCTACCAAGATTCGGCGAACTCCACCTTAAAAGGCTAGAAGAGATTGAAAGCAACGTTAGGAGTTTCATGGTCTTACAATTTGAACATAACAATTTCTTTAGAAACGAGCTTAAGGAACAAAAAAGCTTTATGAGTTATATGAATAAAGAGCTCGATGATATGTCTAAAGAATTTCATGGTTTGAGATCCCAAATTGCTCATCTTGAGAAGTTAATAGCTGAAATTTCGGATAAGCAGGCCACCTTAGTTAATAAGATGGCCGCTAAGCCGGAAAAATTTGAAAATAAAGATGAAGATCTAAAAGTTATTGATGTGTCTCCTATTAAATCTTTGTTTTGCAATATGAATCTTGATAATGATGGGACTGAATATGATCCACCTTTACCTAGAAGGCGTTCCAGAAATTCGGAGTTTTTAGATCTTGATGCTAAAATTGATAAAAGTGGGATTGAAGAGATCAAAACATTAGATATTAATGAACCCACTATTTTGGATTTCAAGGAATTTAATTATGATAATTGCTCTTTGATAGATTGTATTTCCTTATTGCAATCCGTGCTAAATTCTCCTCATGCTTATAGTCAAAATAAAGCCTTTACCAAACATATCGTTGATGCTTTGATGAAATCTTATGAAGAAAAACTTGAGTTGGATGTTTCTATCCCTAGAAAACTTTATGATGAGTGGGAACCTACTATTAAAATTAAAATTAAAGATTATGGATGCTATGCTTTGTGTGATTTGGGTGCTAGTGTTTCCACGATTCCAAAAACTTTATGTGATTTATTAGGTTTCCGTGAATTTGATGATTGCTCTTTAAACTTGCACTTTGCGGATTCCACTATTAAGAAACCTATGGGAGGAATTAATGATGTTCTTATTGTTGCAAATAGGAAGTATGTGCTCGTAGACTTTATTGTTCTTGACATAGATTGCAATCCTTCATGTCCTATTATTCTTGGTAGACCTTTCCTTAGAACGATTGGTGCAATTATTGATATGAAGGAAGGGAATATTAGATTCCAATTTCCGTTAAAGAAAGGCATGGAACACTTTCCTAGAAAGAAAATAAAATTACCATATGAATCTATCATGAGAGCCACTTATGGATTGCCTACCAAAGATGGCAATACCTAGATCTATCCTTGCTTTTATGCCTAGCTAGGGACGTTAAACAATAGCGCTTGTTGGGAGGCAACCCAATTTTATTTTTAGTTTTTTTGCTTTTTGCTTCTGTTTAGGAATAAATATTTGATCTAGCCTCTGGTTAGATGTGTTTTTATGTTTTAATTAGTGTTTGTGCCAAGTTTAACCTATAGGATCTTCTTGGATGATAGTTATTTGATCTTGCTGTAAATTTCAGAAACTTTCTGTTCACGAAAATAATTGTTAATAATCACCATAACGTGATAAAATATTGATTCCAATTGCTGCTGATCAATAAACAAATTGTCTAGGCTGTCCTATTTTGGCTGAATTTTTGGAGTTCCAGAAGTTTGCGTTAGTTACAGATTACTACAGACTGTTCTGTTTTTGACAGATTCTGTTTTTCGTGTGTTGTTTGCTTATTTTGATGAATCTATGGCTAGTAAAATAGTTTATAAACCATACAGAAGTTGGAATACAGTAGGTTTTACACCAATATAAATAAAGAATGAGTTCATTACAGTACTTGAAGTGGTCTTTTGTTTTCTGTCGCTAACGGAGCTCACGAGATTTTCTGCTGAGTTTTGTGTTGTGAAGTTTTCAAGTTTTGGGTGAAAGATTTGATGGATTATGGAACAAGGAGTGGCAAGAGCCTAAGCTTGGGGATGCCCAAGGCACCCCAAGATAATCTAAGGACACCAAAAAGCCAAAGCTTGGGGATGCCCCGGAAGGCATCCCCTCTTTCGTCTACTTCCATCGGTAACTTTACTTGGAGCTATATTTTTATTCACCACATGATATGTGTTTTGCTTGGAGCGTCTTGTATTATTTGAGTCTTTGCTTTTTAGTTTACCACAATCATCCTTTCTGTACACACCTTTTGAGAGAGACACACTTGATTCGAAAATTATTAGAATACTCTATGTGCTTCACTTATATCTTTTGAGTTATATAGTTTTTGCTCTAGTGCTTCACTTATATGTTTTAGAGCCCGGTGGTGGATTTGTTTTATAGAAACTATTGTTCTCTCATGCTTCACTTAGATTATTTTGAGAGTCCTACAAAACAGCATGGTAGTTTTCTTTAACAATAATAGGCATTCAAGATTAGTAAAAGAAGAAGAAAAATTCTTATGAGTGTGTTGAATACTATGAGAAGTTTGATGCTTGATAATTGTTTTGAGATATGAGGATGGTGATATTAGAGTCATGCTAGTTGAGTAGTTTTGAATTTGAGAAATACTTGTGTTAAAGTTTGTGATTCCCGTAGCATGCACGTATGGTGAACCGTTATGTGATGAAGTTGGAGCATAATTTATCCTAAATTCTAAAAAGTGCATACGCACTATTTCGCGTCATCGAGCGGTCGGCCGTGAGCCGTAGGATTTTGTTGCGATGCAAACATAGATTTCTGTCGTGTCGTAGTCGGCGTCCATTCCCCACCCTTCTGACGATTTATCCAGCACACATGCCCCCCTCCCTTATCCCTTCCCCCAATCCGTCCACAGCGACACGGGTCAGCTTGGCGGCGTGGTGCCGGCGACAATGGATCTTGGATCCGGTGAGCTAGCGGAGCCGAGCGGCTCAGCATCTGCAAACGCGGCGAGGGAGGAGCAGGACATCGGCCGCTGTGGGAGGGCGCCGGCGGGGGAGAGTCGCTTGACATTGACAGCTCATGCGACCCTCGCGTAGCAGGAGGCGCCGGTGCGACGGGAGGAGGTAAGCGGTTCAGTGCGGAACAGCTCGTGCGACCGCGACGTGTGAGGCGACTTCACGTGGTGCGGGAGCTAACTGGTTCAGCATCGGCAGCGTTCAAGACTGCAAGTCGCAAGGTTTGCCCCCTTTCAAACTACTTGTTCACGTGGTTCTCTCCTTCACTTGAGTATCGAGGCAGCTATGTGTGTTGCTTCCATCGTTCGGGAGATGATTCACCGTGGAGGTGTGGAGAAGACGTGGGGAGAGCAGGGGGATTGGTACACAAGAGAAATTTTTCCCATCAAATTAGTTGGGCAGTTTGGCGTGTACTGGGAATTGTAGAAAGGATTGAGAGGTAATTATGGACACTGTGTTTGAATCACTGGGGCAATTTTTGCAGGCAATAATAGATAGACAATTATGATTATCAGTTTGTTTAGGAGTTGTCGAATTGGGACATAGCAGTATCCTGCATCAGTTATCCTGAATGTTGTCTCAAAGATGAGTTTAGAAGCATATGCCATACTCTATTTGAAAGTTCAGAGTTGTTGTTTTTTTCTCAAAGAATTGATGTGCTGTAGCAAGGGAAATCTAGATGGATGGGAAGGACATGATTCAGCGGTGGTGGTCTGGGTTTTGTGGTTTCACTTCTTGGTGTTTTGCGTCCGCAGCTACGGTTTCCGGCGAGGTTCCAGTCATCGTGGATTTGGTGGGTAGATGGGGCATAGGGATGGATTTCTTGGTTTGGTCCCAGCGTGTGTTGCGCTGGGACTACCGGATGAGATTCTAGGTGGTGATGCAGCCTATGTTTTTCTTCGACAGATCTGGGTAGCTGCACGGAGAGCATTACTTAGTTGGCTAGTTGGATTATGTAGTTGCACAGGAACGGTAGGGAAGTTGACTGCATTGCATAAAAGCACGTTCAGGCACTCTGGGTGTTTCTGCACACACATATACTTAGTTGGTATGCAATGTAGTCTAGTTGCACACGCATTGATGTTTAGTTGGTAGGACTAGTTGCACCCACATATGCTCAGTTGGCCTGCAATGTAGTCTAGTTACACACACATTGATGTTTAGCTGGCAGGACTGGTTGCACACACTTATGCTCAGTTGGCCTGCAATGTATTCTAGTTGACACACATTGATATTTAGTTGGCAGAACTAGTTGCACAAACATATGCTCAGTTGGCCTACAATGTATTCTAGTTTGACACACATATGCTCAGTTGGCCTACAATGTATTCTAGCTTGACACACATTGATGTTTAGTTGGCAGGACTAGTTGCACATATATGCTCAGTTGGCCTGCAATGTAGTCTAGTTGCACACACATTAATGTTTAGTTGG
Organism: Aegilops tauschii subsp. strangulata; assembly: GCF_002575655.3. Taxonomy (NCBI): domain Eukaryota; kingdom Viridiplantae; phylum Streptophyta; class Magnoliopsida; order Poales; family Poaceae; genus Aegilops; species Aegilops tauschii. The sequence goes on along the minus strand of NC_053040.3, from coordinate 124,683,127 downwards.
CAGGACTTGTTCACACACATATGCTCAGTTGGCCTGCAATGTAGTCTAGTTGCACACATATTGATGTTTGGTTGGCAGGACTAGTTGTACACACATATGCTCAGTTGGCGCGCCATGAGGATGCAGAGCTGTTGTCGCGCGCTGTGATAGGATGCAGAGGAGGCGGCGGGAGGATGCAGAGTTGCTGCCGCGCGTGGTGACAACTGTGGGGAACCGCGTGCGGCAACAACGGTTGCTCGGGGTTGCTGCAGGAGTGGATCACAGGGGGTGCGTGATGCTTCGTTTCTACGATTGCACGGGACTCAGACGAAGTGCTAGTCCTCACGGGATTGACTGCATTGCATATGGGCTAGCCGTTTTGCTTTAGGTGTCCAATTTTAGTTGTTTTTTAGAGAGGTCTGGTGAAGTTGCACGCAGAGTAGTACATAGTTGGCTAGTCAGGTTCTTTAGTTGCACAAGAACCTCTAGGTAGTCGGCTACACTTCACAAAGCATGTTCAGTCTGGGGTGTATTTTTTGCACATACATGTATACTCAGTTGGCTTGCATTGCTGTCAAATTGCACACAATGTATTTGTAGTTGCATACCACACAGATGCTTAGTTGGTTTGCTCTCATTGTTAACTGAATAATCAATGACATTTTGCCGATTATATGATACGCCTGCCACCGATGATGATTTTTGCATTTTTTTGTATTGCTACATGATTTGGTTCTTGTTTTTCGTGGCTGTAACTAAATTCCTCTAGTGATCTAGTTAAATTATGTAGAATTTGCATACCAGAGGCTGCTTATGGGCAATTCACACAAGCCATTGCCAATATTTTGATTTCTTTTTTGATTTTTCTGCACATGATTTTGTATCAGTGGTAGGCTTGCATAACTAGTGCTTGAAATAGCAGGGCGTCTGTAAGAGAGACGCATGACATCCTATTTCAATTCCTGCAATTTATCCAATTTGGTAATTTTTGTAGTACTAGTTGGCCATTGTAGCATCCCTACATGGATATGAGTATGAGGAAGTTGCACGATACGGCCATACTTAGTTGGCAGTTTAATTATCTTGTTTTCTCTAGTCACATTTTTTGTTGGCATCTCTAGCAGTTGTAGTTGCACACGAACCTTATAGTAGTTGGCTTCATATATCATGCAAGTTTCTTTCATACACGAAACTGATTCAAGTTGGCACCCCTATAGTTCGTAGTTGCACATGAACCTTATAGTAGTTGGCATCCATATAACGCATAGCTGCACATGAACCTGATAGTTTGTCATCTTTTAAAATTCACTATTTCAATTAGACAGACCTAACAAGTTTCTTGTCTTAATTATTTCAATTAGAGGTGTGTGTAAGTAATTTGCCACATCCAACCACATGGGATAGCAATCTAATCACCATAGTTGTTAAGATGAACTTGAAGGGGTATGGTGTGTTTGTCAAGCTACAAGTGAGTAGACCTTTTTGCTCGCCTTCTTTTGTTTTTGAATACATCTCCATTTTTTACTTGCACATGTTTGTTCTGGTAGTTGCACAACTAGGCATACCAGTCCGGCACAATAACCCATGGTAGTTGCACAGAGGCTTGTACCTTTTTCTCTCAAAGGTAGTGGAAGAGGGAACAAACAAACAAATCAGCATGAGTTTGAAATAAACAAATCAAATTTTGGCAGCACCTTTTTTTTATCAAACTAAGCATCCAAGTAAATTCTCTTAGTTACACACGTGGGTCTAATCAGTAGCATAGATGCACCCACAAGTGCACAAATAACACATAGGACGTGTTTTTTGTTGTTATATTACATTTTTTTCTTCGGTTTTCAAGCTTTTCACACATGTCCTATTCTAGCTGGCACAATATAGGCACAAATCTGAAAGTACTTTTATTCAAGTCAAGCATCCAAACTATTCCTGTTAGTTGCACAGAAGGAAACCATAAGTTGCACACCACAAATTTATCTAGTTCCAATATGTTGTCAGGTTTGCCGCCACATACATTTTTCTATTTTTCAATAGTTTCACATAGGGGATTCTTCCAATTTTGGCCAAGATGACATACAACATGTGGTCCCATGTCTTCTCATGAAGTTTTTTATTTTTTCATGCATCAACAATCTTACAAGTAGTAACACATCTTCTTTTTGTTTTGTTTTTGTCTGCCAACCGGGAGCTGGATGGATGCGCTTCTAACAAACAAATTTTGCACAGAAGAAGTGATCACCAAGAAGCAATTTGCTACTCTGTCCTTTTCAGTTTCTTAGTCATTGTTTGCCTTTTGAACTAAAACATGAATAGATTATAGATATATCTAGTAGACTAGGTGCAACAAGCCAGAACATATGGCCTATATATGTTACATTTTCTTTTTTTAAGCAGGATGTTCATTTGTTTCATGCATGTGCGGGCGTGCGCATGCGCGTGCAATATGAAACAGAAGTTGGCTGGATTACCAAAGTTGCACAATATGCAACCCCAGGAACTTGTGCAAAAACACACATACAACCCCAGGAACACAAACATGTGTTCATGGGGTTGTATGTGTGTTTTTGCACAAGTTTGGGTGAACCATTTGTGGAGCAGTTGCAGTCAACATGAAGATGAATTGGAGAAGTTGAATTCAAGGAGAAGAAGAAGAGGAACATGTCACCTTGCTTCCTCCTTTTTTCAAGTTGAAGACCTACAATAGCCTGGTACATCCCACTTTTTTCCTTCTCTTTCCCCCCTCAAAAACTGCATAGCTAGGGGTTGTTCGGAGTCTCTCCACTCTCGAACTCCACGCCGGAGCGGAGCAGGATCTAGTTTTAATTTGAGGAGTGGCTGGAAGGTCGCTCCGCAGGCTCCTCTCCGTGGCGATTTGTCGAACAGGACCCTAATATCTTCTTCGTCTTCGCCTTGACAGATCTTCCCTGAAAGCTCCTGAGATAGGGAAGGCTCCCATGGCGTGTTCCTGGTTGCTTCTTTTGAGGGGACGAAGATGGTGGGCGAAGCAGTAGGAGATGATTGGTGAGATCGGGAAGGAGGAAGAGAAAGGGAGGAAGGCAGAATCATGTGGGTTTTGGAGTGGGGCGCTGAGGACTGGTGTTTTTTGTGCGGTGGGGTTGGCCTTTCCCTTTCTTTCCTTCTTAGGATTGGGTGGGGACAAAAACTTACTATATTTAGGAGGCCGCTCGGGACCGCTAAGGAGCCAACGGCTGCTCCTTAGACGCGTCCATGATTTATTTATTTATTGTCTTCCTTATGAGTGGCGGTCGGGGACGAGCGATGGTCTTTTCCTACCAATCTATCCCCCTAGGAGCATGCGCGTAATACTTTGCTTTGATAACTTGTAGATTTTTGCAATAAGTATATGAGTTCTTTATGACTAATGTTGAGTCCATGGATTATACGCACTTTTCCTCCTTTCACCATTGCTAGCTTTTTTAATACCGCGCACTTTTCGCTGGTATCATACACCCATCATATACCTTCCTCAAAACAGCCACCATACCTACTTATCATGGCATTTTCATAACCATTCCGAGATATATTGCCATGCAACTTATCACCGTTTCGTTTACTATGACACGCTCCATCATTGTCATATTGCTTCGCATGATCATGTAGTTGACATTGTATTTGTGGCAAAGCCACCGTTCATAATTCTTTCATACATGTCACTCTTGATTCATTGCATATCCCGGTACACCGCTGGAGGCATTCATATAGAGTCATATTTTGTTCTAAGTATTGAGTTGTAATTGTTGAGTTGTAAGTAAATAAAAGTGTGATGATCATCATTTTTAGAGCATTGTCCCAAGTGAGGAAAGGATGATGGAGACTATGATTCCCCCACAAGTCGGGATGAGACTCTGGACGAAATAAAAAATAGAGAGAAAAAAGAGGCCATAAAAAAGAAAGAAGAAAAGGCCCAAATAAAAAAAGAGAAAAAGAGAGAAGGGACAATGTTACTATCTTTTACCACACTTGTGCTTCAAAGTAGCACCATTATATTCATAATAGAGAGTCTCCTATGATATCACTTTCATATACTAGTGGGAATTTTTCATTATAGAACTTGGCTTGTATATTCTAATGATGGGATTCCTTAAAATGCCCTAGGTCTTCGTGAGCAAGCGAGTTGGATGCACACCCACTTAGTTTCTTTTGTTGAGCTTATAGCTCTAGTGCATCCGTTGCATGGCAATCCCTACTCACTCACATTGATATTTATTGATGGGCATCTCCATAGCCCGTTGATACGCCTAGTTGATGTGAGACTATCTTCTCCTTTTTGTCTTCTTCACAACCATCATTCTATTCCACATATAGTGCTATGTTCATGGCTCACACTCATGTATTGCGTGAAGATTGAAAAAGTTTGAGAACGTTAAAAGTATGAAACAATTGCGTGGCTTGTCATCGGGGTTGTGCATGATTTAAATACTTTGTGTGGTGAAGATAGAGCATAGCCAGACTATATGATTTTGTAGGGATAACTTTCTTTGGCCATGTTATTTTGAGAAGACATAATTGCTTAGTTAGTATGCTTGAAGTATTATTATTTTTATGTCAATATTAAACTTTTGTCTTGAATCTTTCGGATCTGAATATTCATACCACAATTAAGAAGAATTACATTGAAATTATGCCGAGTAGCATTCCACATCAAAAATTCTGTTTTTATCATTTACCTACTCGAGGACGAGCAGGAATTAAGCTTGGGGATGCTTGATACGTCTCCAACGTATCTATAATTTTTGATTGCTCCATGCTATATTATATTCTGTTTTGGACATTTTGGGCTTTATTATACACTTTTATATTATTTTTGGGACTAACCTATTAACCGGAGGCCCAGCCCAGAATTGTTGTTTTTTGCCTATTTCAGAGTTTCGCAGAAAAAGAATATTAAACAGAGTCCAAACGGAATGAAACCTTCGGGAACGTCATTTTCGGAATGAACGTGATCCAGAAGACGTGGACCCTACGTCAAGACATCAATTAGGAGGGCACGAGGTAGGGGGGCGCGCCCTCCACCCTCGTGGGCCCCCTGTTGCTCCACCGACGTACTCCTTCATCCTATATATACCTACGTACCCCCAAACTACCAGATACGGAGCCAAAACCCTAATTCCACCGCCGCAACCTTCTGTTCCCGTGAGATCCCATCTTGGGGCCTTTTCCGGAGCTCCGCCGGAGGGGGCATCGATCACGGAGGGCTTCTACATCAACACCATAGCCTCTCCGATGATGTGTGAGTAGTTTACCTCAGACCTTCGGGTCCATAGTTATTAGCTAGATGGCTTCTTCAATGTTCTCCCCCTCTCTCGTGGAGATCTATTCGATGTAATCTTCTTTTGCGGTGTGTTTGTTGAGACCGATGAATTGTGGGTTTATGATCAAGTTTATCTATGAACAATATTTGATCCTTCTCTGAATTCTTTTATGTATGATTGGTTATCTTTGCAAGTCTCTTCGAATTATCAGTTTGGTTTGGCCTACTAGATTGATCTTTCTTGCAATGGCAGAAGTGCTTAGCTTTGAGTTCAATCTTGCGGTGTCCTTTCCCAGTGACAGCAGGGGCAGCAAGGCACGTATTGTATTGTTGCCATCGAGGATAACAAGATGGGGTTTATATCATATTGCATGAGTTTATCCCTCTACATCATGTCATCTTGCTTAAAGCGTTACTCTGTTCTTTATGAACTTAATACTCTAGATGCATGCTGGATAGCGGTCGATGTGTGGAGTAATAGTAGTAGATGCAGGCAGGAGTCGGTCTACTTGTCTCGGACGTGATGCCTATATACATGATCATACCTAGATATTCTCATAACTATGCTCAATTCTGTCAATTGCTCGACAGTAATTTGTTCACCCACCGTAATACTTATGCTCATGAGAGAAGCCACTAGTTAAACCTATGGCCCCGGGGTATATTTTCCATCATATTAATCTTCCAACACTTAGCTATTTCCATTGCCTTTTATTTTGCTTTTATTTTACTTTGCATCTTTATCATAAAAATACCAAAAATATTATCTTATCATATCTATCAGATCTCACTCTCGTAAGTGACCGTGTAGGGATTGACAACCCCTTATCGCGTTGGTTGCGAGGATTTATTTGTTTGTGTAGGTGCGAGGGACTCGGGCGCGGCCTCCTACTGGATTGATACATTGGTTCTCAAAAAACCGAGGGAAATACTTACGCTACTTTGCTGCATCACCCTTTCCTCTTCAAGGGAAAACCAACGCAGTGCTCAAGAGGTAGCACTCTTCGTCAATGGAAGCGCCGCGAAGGGCTTCTAGCAAGTTGTCTGATGCCTGTGGATGGACAAAGGCCATCGGCATAGACGACTCGCCCCCCTTAGCGAGGGGTTGCCTGACAGAATCCGGAACCACTGGAGGTTCCGGCGCAGTATCCGGCTGGGGGCCAAACTTGCTGCCCCCGTCATTAGAGCCCACGAGAGTCTTGCCACTCACGCGCCCTTCGTCTGGGATGTCGCCTTGGGGCGCCTCCAGAACTATCTCCCCTTGGTTCAATGCCCTTTGAGACAACACCTCGATGTCGTCCGTAGGGCGGGGGGACGTGGCGGTCGGGAGTGAATCGCTGTTCATCGCCGACTGGCCCAAAGACTCATCCGAAGAGGATACGTCGATATGGGCTTTGGATGGACTACATGATCATGTTTGGCATGATAAGAAGCAATAAAACAAAACATACCAGAACTATTATGGTATCCGGATACTTACGACTTCGCCAGGGGCTTGTCCCTAGGCAACCACTCCTCGTCGATGTAAGCGGCTGTTGTGGAGTAGTCCGGAAGGAGGGTCCTTCCCTTCTTGGACCCTTCGGCCTCCCCAGATGGGGCGGCCTTCCTTTTCTTGTCTCCCCCGGCTGGGGGGTGAGAACTTTCCTCTTCCTCCTCCTCGTTTTCGTGGGAGGAGGGCGCCTCGGTGTTATCGAACGATGAGTCCGATACAACCTTGCGCCGGAGACCTTTCCTGGTCCCCGCGGCCTTCTTCTTGGCCTTCTTCTCTGGCGCCTCATAGGGCGCCGAAACCAGCATCTCCGTTAAGAGAGCCCCTGCTGGATCTTCGGGCAGTGGGGCCGGACAATCGATCCGCTCCGCTGTCGCTACCCACTCCTGTCAAAATGGCGTGGAGGCTCAGATCCCTCACATGATTATGCTGGGGAAAGGAACATCTTATGAGATATAACGAGCTTACCGGATTGGCAGGGCGCTTTGCACTGAGTCCGCGATCCTCGGTAAGGGGAGGAGGTACCTCGGCGGCCTTGAGCAGCACCTTCCAGACGTCTTGGTGCGTCGTGTCAAAAAGCTCTCGCAGTGTCTGGTGCTTGGCCGGGTCGAACTACCACATATTGAATGCCTGTCTTTGACACGGAAGGATCCGGCGGAAGAGCATGACCTGGACCACGTTGACAAGCTTGATTTTCTTGCTTATCATGTTTTTAACACAGTTCTGGAGTCCGGTCAGCTCCACCGATGAACCCTAGGATAGGCCCTTCTCTTTCCAGGTGGTGAGCCGCATGGGGATGCCGGATCGAAATTCGGGGGTCGCCACCCAGTTGGTGTCGCGCGGCTCGGTGATATAGAACCGCCCCGATTGCCACCCCTTCACGGTCTCCACATAGGAGCCTTCGAGCCAGGTGACGTTGGGCATTTTGCCCACCATGGCGCCCCCGCACTCCGCTTGCTGGCCGACCACCACCTTCGGTTTCACGTTAAAGGTCTTCAGCCACAGACCGAAGTGGGGCTTGATGCGGAGGAAGGCCTCGCACACGACGATAAACGCCGAGATGTTGAGGATGAAATTGGGGGCCAGATCATGGAAGTCCAGCCCGTAGTAGAACATGAGCCTGCGGACAAATGGGTGGAGGGGAAATCCCAGCCCGTGGACGAAGTGGGTAAGGAATACAACCCTCTCGTGGGGTTCTGGAGTAGGGACGATCTGCCCCGCGTCTGGGAGCCGGTGCGCGATGTCTGCGGCCAGATATCCGGCTTCCCGGAGCTTCGTAATGTTCTCCTCCATAACGGAGGAGACCATCCACTTGCCTCCCGCTCCGGACATGTTTGGAATGGCTTTGCGGAGAAAATGAGAACTTGGGCGCTGGAGCTCGAGTGCGCGAGAATGGATGGGCAGGGAAGAAGGCGTGGGTGAAAAAGAGGAGTCCTTGTCCCTTTATAAAGGCAGTAGAAACTATGCGCCTCCCTACTTGCCCCATAAAATCGCTTATTCCCCAAGCGCCGCGATTGATGGCACGGTTGGGTTACCCATATCCGTATTGATGAGAATCACGTGATAAGGGGAACACGATCTCTGCTTTGACAAGACGTGCCAATAAAACCGTCTCGCAACACGCGCAGTGGCAGGCTGGGAAAAACGGTTCGTAATGACCAAACCACGGCAAGATGTCACGTTATGAAAAGTTGTCAGCAGATGAGATTTGTGGAATAATATACTCTCTACGGTGGTATGTGAAATTTGTTTTGCAGAGCCAGACACGATCCTTGTGTTCAAAATCTTCTATGAAGTATTCGGAGGAGGAACCCGCCTTGCAATGCCGAAGACAATCTGCGCGCCGGACTCATCGTCATTGAAGCCTGGTTCAGGGGCTACTGAGGGAGTCCTGGATTAGGGGGTCCTCGGACAGCCGGACTATATACTTTGGCCGGACTGTTGGACTATGAAGATACAAGATTGAAGACTCCGTCCCGTGTCCGGGTGGGACTCTCCTTTGCGTGGAAGGCAAGCTTGGCAATTCGGATATGTAGATCTCCTCCCTTGTAACCGACTCTGTGTAACCTTAGCCCCCTCCGGTGTCTATATAAACCTGAGGGTTTAGTCCGTAGGACAACAACAATCATAATCATAGGCTAGCTTCTAGGGTTTAGCCTCTACGATCTCGTGGTAGATCAACTCTTGTAATACTCATATCATCAAGATTAATCAAGCAGGAAGTAGGGTATTACCTCCATCGAGAGGGCCCGAACCTGGGTAAACATTGTGTCCCCCGCCTCCTGTTACCATCCGCCTTAGACGCACAGTTCGGGACCCCCTACCCGAGATCCTCCGGTTTTGACACCGACACACACGTCTTCATCTGGCTGCCCGTTTCTTTTGTTCCTCCTCATCGCAAACAGTTAATTGCACTGAACCGTATGCCTTTCATCGCACACGCAACTAAAACCTGAACCGTCTTTGATGCATCCGTCATCGCAAACATTTTATACATTTCTGACGGTTTTCATACAGCACCGTTTGCGATTATTGCATCGCACACAGTTTCTCGAAGGGTCTCTGATCATAGTGTCGCGTTAGCAGTATCCTGCAGTAGTGATGCTAACCGGTGCATTTTATTTTTCTCCTCTGTATCACCCCACCAAAAAGCAGACATGGCATCTGGAGTCTTGACAGCTTTGTAGCACGTGGAGCCCGAGTGTTGGAGTTTCACCATCCATATCCGCCATGACCTCCAGCGCGCGCAGGACAAAGTAAACTGATCTGCTTGAACCATGCAAACACAGTTCATGCAACGTAGTTCAGGCGCAAGTACGTCGATCAGCAGCTGCAATGTTGGACCCCAACCTCGACCCGTACGTACAAAACTTGTGCGTGTGCGTCGCTTGTGGCTGCTTCGTGTGTGCGTGTGGTGCAAGAGGTTCGTTCGACGTACTATAGTTTGTAGTACGTGCGTGCACCGGAGGAGCGGA